>NC_135786.1:87535000-87840000 GCF_051106095.1 Pogona vitticeps | reverse complement strand
GTTGTATAGGCTATACATATGCAGTAGGATGTTACACTGATTTTGCACATTAAGACTTCTAGGCATTTAAAACTGCAGGGAACTGTGGCATAAATCTGTACGCATCCACCCAAATAAACATGTTTGTGCAGTCCATCTACTGTTAAATGTGTGTATGTGTGTCCCGCCAAGTTGGAACCAAGTTATAGTGGTGACCATATTAGAGTTTTCAAAGTAAGTGAAATATTTAAAGAGTGGTTTTATCAATTCCCTTCTGATCCCCAAGTGAGTTTCTAAACAGATACCTGTATTCTGAACCCTAGTCACTTTATCCAATGCATCAATCACACTATCTGTTGAATACGACCAAAGTGAGGACTTTTTCTATAGGTAGGTATGTCTATTCCAATTTGCATTAAAGAGGCAAAGTAGAACACAGTGGGATTGGTAAATACTTTACATTCATTTTTCTACTAGAAAAGGATTTCAAGCCGGGTGGCTATCTCTGTGTGAAACCTCAGCATGTTGCTGCCAGAGAAGAAAGCTCTGAAGTGGGTGGACCAATGACCTGGCTTAATATAACTAACATTGTGTATGTACGGTGCAATCCGGTCCAGTGGAAAGTGTGTGCAAGTTTCAGCATCTCAATGGCCTGCCAGAGGCATACTCAGTGGGCCCAGATTGTACACCTCTGCATGGAGATATAATACCTTCAGCACAGAAAAGCTGTTGGCCTGCCTGTTACCTAATTACCAACTGACTTATTTTCAAAACTTCAAAAAACGTTTCAGGTGCTTTAATGATACCTGAAAATATATGTGTCCCATTGAACATTTTCCTTATCTTGGTATCTTATACTGTATGTGTCTTGGTACTTTTAGTGCACATACTTGCTCCAGTCCAATATGTTGTTGTTTAGTCATTTAGTCGTGTCCGACTCTTTGTGACCCCATGGACCAGAGCACCCCAGGCCCTGGAGACAATGGATCTTTGTATATTCGATCCAGTCCAATATACAAAGTGCCAAAGGACCTACACACATGTTTATCTCATTTGATTCATGTGATTGTTCTACCTCTATGAAAAGGTAGAATTGCCAGGATTAGGCAAACGTTTACATTTGGATATGTGTTCTGCTAGCTGTGTACAATTGCCCTATGCCACATTGTATGTACACTCTGTGCAATATATAACACAACAGTATATCCTTCATGTCCTACGGCACCTGATGGGATTACCAAGGATAAAAGTGTGTCCCCGAGATATGTTCTGATGTCCATTCTGTGATCTGGTTCAGCCTGGGAAGCATGCACCACTGCGAAAGGTTTCATTCTAACTTGTGAAATAGTGGTTAGGTGACATTGACCGTTTCCAGATTAATAAGGGTTTTCTGATGCATGTACCTTGCCTCATTCACATAGTTGTATAAACCAGGTTTTCCATTTTTAAACCTCCCAAGCTTTCCAGCCATTTCTTCTGCCTTTTTTCTTACTACGAATAATCCATTAAGGTGTAACAAAGTAGGTACACAGCAGTAGGTGGTGGCAGAAGCCATCAGTGTGGAAGCATCCATTGTTTCTAATTTAACTTTTGAATCTCATCCCAAAAAATGTTTGCATTGCCAGAGAAAATAAACCTTGTGGGAAGTATGATGATCTGTCTTTAGATAGGCAGGCTGACGGAAATGCCTTGTTTTTAAAATGTACAGTATTTAACAGAGGTTGTCTGGCCAAACAGATATCCTAAAACCCATTCAGGCAGAGTGGCTTTTGTTGTTGTTGTAATTATTTTTCTGTTCACTTTCAAAGGTGCTGGACTGCAAGGTAACTAGTAGGAAAACAACTCATGATGAGCTGATGGTTGGAAAAATATATTGCAAGCTACTTAAAAATAAACATTCAGTCCTATGTGTGGCTTTTGTTGAATAGGTTGTACATATGACACAGTAAGTGGTAGGATGTTATGGTAATTAGTAATGACCCTTGAATATTTTGGTTTACCGCAGTACAGAATACCAAATCAAGTAGCTTTTCCAGGAACGTTTAGCTCCATCTTAGGGATTAACTGTAATTTTCTTGTTTCAGCAAATTTTCAATTATTTTAGTCCAACTCTTGGAGTTTCCACTCTGGAAAGATATATTTTTGACATTACACATTGGGGGCAGCGGGTGGGGAAAAGGATGTTCCTTTCTCTTCCATCCTGTTAATAAACTGTGAGGTTATAAAAGAAAGGTCGACTGGAGAGAAAGCTCTTTCCACTTGTTCTGTTTCAAGTGTGGATGCTGCTTTTCTAAAATTTGAATAATGACAGATACATAAGAAATCAACTACATTATGGGGAAGTCTTCCATATCATCTGCTCTGTGGAAATCTAGTAAGAATTAGAAGCATAAGTACTTAGTTTTATAAGCTGCCCTGCTTGAATTATAGGGAGCAGGAATGAAGCAGGCACAATCCATCCTTACAGTCCCCCCCCCACACACACTAAAGTTCTTCTCACACACCACCGTGCTTCACTTTTTACTACCCTCCAAGAGGAAAAGAAGGTGGGTAGCGTTTAGTGGAGGAGCTTAACAAAATTGGACCCACGTTCCCCATAATTTTTCTGATGCAGGAAAGGTCTTCTGGGTCTCTCCTGTATAATTGCTTTCTTTGCTAGCTATCTTTTCTTTCTTTCCCAGGATGAGGATGTTTCTTCTCCGGAGGAGGCAGAAGGGGTAACACTCTTATTATTCATTTGTTTGAGCATTTGTCACTAGAATATACAGAAGTTTCCATTGATTTCTGAGGTCATCCCTAAACTGCTAACCAGTCCATAAATCCACTACCCTTGGACAGGGCAATCCCTGTAATTTTTTTCTGCCTGAGGTGAAGAACAAGATGACACCCTCTTTTTTTTTCCTAGCCTGGAGCCAGTTTGGACTGGGCAGTGTGCTGGCAGTGGTGTCCCAGTCCACTCTCACACACACCCTTTTAAAAACTCAGTTCCTTCTTTTTTCTCTACTGCGCTGCTGAGTCTGAATGTGTTGCACTAGAATGCCCATCACCTTTGCTGCATCATTGCAGTAAACCTCTCCTTCCTTCTGTCTTCATTCTCCAACAGTAGTACAGAGTTTCCTTTTCTGGAAAAGAACATCCCTTCTTTCAATCTTCCTTCCTTCATGACTGCCTGCCCCTTTTTCATCTCTGCTTCCTTTCTCGGGAACCCACTTTCTCATCCTGCACCTGGAACAGCAGTGCCGAGAATTCATTCATTCATTCATTTAGTCATTCATTCATTCACTCACTCCAGGTCTATACTGCCCCATTAGTGTGAATACTCTCTGTTTGTTTCACAACATACAATAAAAAGCCACTGTGTACAGTAAATACAGTAAAGATACAATTATAATCTTGACACTAGCTAACCCAATAAACCCACCTTTAAATAGAATCAGTCAATACATATTTAAACCTCTCGGGTCAGTAGTTCAACACTTTAGTTAGGCATCCTTCAGTCTCAAAAGACTATGGTAACATGCTCTGTATGGAACAGCATCTAGTGTGGCTGAGGAGGCCAATTCGAGAGTGACAATCCCTTCCACACTAAAGACAAATCCAATCTGTCCCCTGTCCAGCTCCCTGATTTTGCTGCTTTTGAAACTCGCTCTTTGCCTTGGCCTGCTGGACAAGGGTCTCTTCAAAATGGGAGAGGCCGTGATGCAACACCTGCCTCCAGACTGAACACTCAGCTGTCAGGGTTTCCCATCTGTTGAGGTCCATTTCTAAGGTCTTCAGATCTCGTTTGCAGATGTCCTTGTATCGCAACTGTGGTCTCCCTCTGGGGTGATTTCCCTGCACTAATTCTCCATACAGGAGATCCTTTGGAATCCAACCATCAGCCATTCTCACGACATGCCCAAGCCAACGTAGACGTCACTGTTTCAGTAATGTATTCCAACTTGATCTAGGACTACTCTATTTGAAACTTTGTTCTGCCAGGTGATACCAAAAATCCATCAGAGGCAACGCATATGGAAGATGTTCAGTTTCCTCTCCTGCCATGCACAAAGGGTCCAGGACTCACTGCAGTACAGGAGTGTGCTCAGGACACAGGCTCTATAGACCTGGATCTTGGTATATGTCATCAGCTTCTTTGTGAGTCTTGAGAACATGGTAGCTGCTTTGCCAATGTATTTATCCAGCTCGACATCTAGAGAGAGTGTGTGTGTCAGAGATTGTTGAGCCAAGACACACGAGTCATGAACAACCTCCAATTCTTGTGTAGAGATGGTAATAGAGGAAGGTGAGTCCACACCCTGGCCCATTATTTTTGTTTTCTTCAGGCTGATTGTTAGTCCAAAGTCTTGGCAGGCCTTGCTAAAATGATTCACGAGTTGTTGGAGGTCTTCAGCAGAGTGGGCAACAATGGCTGCATCATCGGAGAAGAGGAAGTCCCGTATGCATTTCAGTTGGACTTTGGTCCTTGCTCTCAATTTAGACAGATTAAAGAGCTTTCCGTCTGATCTAGTCTGGAGATAGACACCTTCTGTTGCAGTTCCAAAAGCATGCTTCAGCATGACAGCAAAAAAAAAAATCCCAAAAAGGGTTGGTGTGAGGACACAGCCCTGTTTCATTCCACTTCAGATGTCAAAGGGATCTGATGTTGATGTTGGTAGTGTTAGTTCAACACTAATAGAAGGCCATTTTATATAATTGCGTCTTGATTAGCTTCCTAAAAACTGAGAGGGATGGTGCCTGGTGAACTTCTGTTAAGAAGCTTATTCCAGAGGGACTGGATCATGACCAAAAAAGCTCGGTTCCTGTGCTCACTCTTTTAGCCTATTTGGATGTCACAATTTTTAACATCAAGGACTGAAAGGAGTGAGTGGGATGGGTAGCTCCTTTGTGGGAGAAATGTTCCACCAAATATCAAGGTCCTAAACACTTAAAGGCTTTACAGGTTATGACCAAACACCTTGAATTGGGCATGGAAACTAACATGAGGCAATGAAGGCATGTCAAGTTGGGATATGTGTTCTGCTAGTACCTGTAATCCATCTGGCTGCTGCATTTTGGGCCTGGTGAAGTTTTCATACTGATTTCAAGGGCAGCCCTATGTAAGTATTGCAGCAGTCTTATTTTAGAGATTACCAATGCATGAATTACTGTTGTTAGACATTTCTTAGGCAAAAAACCACTCCCTTTTTCATCTTGCACTGCTGCCATGCTGGAGGTTGGAAGGCGAAGAAAGCATCTCTGCTTTAGGCACCCAGAGCCTCTGCAAAAGGGAAGGAGGGAGACAGAAAATTTGATATCTTGGCAAACTAGAAACTTCTGCAGTGTGTATGACAGTCCTGACATACTATGGTCAAAGTGGTAGAGTGACAGCCTGGAATACATATAGACAACTATGACCAACTTCCAGAACCTCTAAATTATTTACTGTGAAATGCCTGCCACTCTTATCGGGAAGACAGATGGTGGCGCCTGAATGAAGAAAAAGTAATGAGTTTAATTTAAAGATAAGTATTATCTATTGAGTTAAAAATAAATTATCTTTTTCAAGTAATAATTCACTCTGAGTGGGTGATGGCGGTGGTAGCTGATAGATTAAATCTCAATAAATTTGTTTTAATCTAAGTATTATATATGCAAAGGATACCATTATTTCCCACACATATTTATATTCAATGAGCTACTGAAAACACAAGGTATAAAGACATTTTCTTGTTCTGTCACACAGATAATTCTTGCCATCTTGCTAAAAGTGGTTGTTAAGGGCTCAGGATAGAAGCCTGGAGGTTGGTGGTGTACCCTCTCAGCTTGGGAGTCCAATTTTTCTGGAGAATTATTTCCTGGGGAGATAAGTTTGGCTACCTCCTTTATCGTCCTTACAGTGGCAGGCAAAGTCATTGCTATTCAGAGAGGTCTGGCATCTGTTTGGCTGCTGAGGAGTACACTTTTAACTGGGGGAAGCTGCGGAGACATAAGCACAAGTAACAAGAGATCTCAGTCTAGATGTGTCAGTCTTCTTTCTTCCATAGTCAGAGAGTGGGAAATTGAAATGAAGGACAGAACTATGTCCTCTTCAGTATGAATACCACACACACAAAAAGCAGAATAGATGGGTCTCTACTAGGGGCAAAAAGAGATGGTTGGCTATATATGTTCAGTCATGGGCCAGGACCCAAGTTAATAATATGAGGCAGGCTAAAAAGCTCTGAAGCCTATATGAAGAGGCTGCAGGAACCTGAACATCTTCAGACAAAGGTACAGGCTAGTCTTTGATTTTATTAACCCAGCTTGCTACTAATCTTGTTATGCTGAAACAACTAAGGTGAGTTAAGGATGGATAAGTTGAATGTAGGAAACAGGGTCTTGCAGATGTTAAATACCTGTATATCTCCCACCCATCCTCACTGATGAATCTGCAAGCCTGCCATAGTCCAAAACATCTGGAGGGTACAACTTTGAGGAAGGCTTGTCATGGGTGAGAAGCCCATGAAGTAAGCTGCCAACTTAATGACTTGAGACCTCTAACCCATTTCTAATCTCTACTGTTAATTATAAAGAGGGGGCCAGGCTGCTGTTTATGATCTATAAAGTAGTGTAAGTGTAAGTAACATGATAGGGGTAAATTAGGCAACATTTTTCCTGGGCAGCAGTACTTTGAAGAGTAGTGACCCTGTCCTTTGGTCACTCTGTGTACAGTTCAAAGCTGACCTTAAGGTTTTGCTTGGTGGGCAGATGGCTGGGGGAATACAGTATATCTGTATGCTGCATTCCCTTCTCCACTCACTTACTCTTGCGCCACATAATGGTCTCTTGCCCAGAGTCCTGCAGAATCCTAAATCTATCCCAATTCTAACCTTGTTCTTGTTGTTTAGAATGAGAACAAAAACCCACACTCCCTTTCCCCTCCCACAAAAGGAGGGAAATCTGTGTGGAAAATAACATGCATCTTTCAGACATACTGTAAGTCATACACAAGTAAAATAAAGCTTTACCTCATCAGACTCTGGTGGGAAGTTTGGGGAAATGTCAGCTGTAAACCAACACATTCTCTTCTGAAGTGAAAGGACTCTAGATCTACTTTTGCCAAAAAGACCCGAGATGCAAATGGAATACATATCTCATCTGTTGCATCAGCAGAAGCGGTTACAAGAGCACGTTATCAAAAAATGATGAAATGTCACAGCCATGCTGCTTACACTACGGTACCTCTTCACATGAACACAAAACACAGTGATTGAATTAGCTCTGTATTTTCTTCCATTTGGTATTTATTTATTTATTTTGTATTTATTTATTGTATTTATACCCCACCTATCTAGTCATTTCAACCTCTCTAGGCGGTATAGAAATATATAAAGACAAGTAGTATAATGTTAATCTGCAAACACTTAAAAGCTTTTATTTCTAACCCATAATTATGCTCACTATTCCCCTGCACCTTGCTACACTTTTAGTCCATAAGGCTCTGTCAGTAGGGCTGTGAGTCATCAGTATGAACTTCTGCCTTACCAAATGTTTGCTCAGCAGCAAATAGAGGGAATCATTAATGCTCAGCAAAACTATAATTTCTCATCCATATTCATAAACATGTGGAAGATGTTAAGAGCTACATAGACAGTTATCTTCACAGCATAAGAGGAAAAAAGCAGCAAGAACAACAACAATCTAGCTGCAAGTGTTTTCTGTGCGCGTGCACCCCATGCCTTGCATGACAAATACTGTACTGTACTGGAGCATGTTAGTTCTAGGAATGATTGAAGAAGACATTCGCTTAAAGAGTTTCAGGTTACTAAACCCCCGGGCCTTCAGAATAGCTGCAAAAGCAACAGTGTTCTAAGTTGAGACGTAATAACATTTGGGGTCATAACTGAAATTCATGTTCTAGGCCTTGAAAAAATTATTTTTGGACAACAACTTGCAGAACTAGCCATGCTGGCTGGGAGCCCAAAGTAAGTAACTTTCAGTATCTTACCTGTGTAGTACTGTGTAGTAATAATAAAAACTGTTTCATCCAGGTATTTGCTGATAATATCATCACAATGCTCTTACACTGATGAAGTGATTCTCAGGGGATGTACATTAGGCCCCAGTGGCCTCAACCAAAAGCAGTGATTGAATTAGCTCTGTATTTTCTTCCATTTGGTATAGAAATATATAAAGACAAGTAGTATAATGTTAATCTGCAAACACTTAAAAGCTTTTATTTCTAACCCATAATTATGCTCACTATTCCCCTGCACCTTGCTACACTTTTAGTCCATAAGGCTCTGTCAGTAGGGCTATGAGTCATCAATATGAACTTCTGCCTTACCAAATGTTTGCTCAGCAGCAAATAGAGGGAATCATTAATGCTCAGCAAAACTATAATTTCTCATCCATATTCATAAACATGTGGAAGATGTTAAGAGCTACATAGACAGTTATCTTCGCAGCATAAGAGGAAAAAAGCAGCAAGAACAACAAAAATCTAGCTGCAAGTGTTTTCTGTGCGCGTGCACCCCATGCCTTGCATGACAAATACTGTACTGTACTGGAGCATGTTAGTTCTAGGAATGATTGAAGAAGACATTCGCTTAAAGAGTTTCAGGTTACTAAACCCCCGGGCCTTCAGAATAGCTGCAAAAGCAACAGTGTTCTAAGTTGAGACGTAATAACATTTGGGGTCATAACTGAAATTCATGTTCTAGGCCTTGAAAAAATTATTTTTGGACAACAACTTGCAGAACTAGCCATGCTGGCTGGGAGCCCAAAGTAAGTAACTTTCAGTATCTTACCTGTGTAGTACTGTGTAGTAATAATAAAAACTGTTTCATCCAGGTATTTGCTGATAATATCATCACAATGCTCTTACACTGATGAAGTGATTCTCAGGGGATGTACATTAGGCCCCAGTGGCCTCAACCAAAAGCACAGTTAGATGATGGATTTTGCTTTTTGTTACATTGACTGCTACTTCTCGGGCTCACTGTGGGCTCTCCTGCTCACTGACCTTCTTCATCATCCTGCCGCCTCTAACAAGTAAACAAGTCACCCACTAACTTCCTCTCCAGGCTGTATGGCTGCTGCCAGCAGCTGCCCAGCAACATGGGCCTGGCAATTTTCCCAGCACAGACCCGGTCAGTTCATCAACACCAGGCCATACTTGGCGTCAGTGGTGAACTTGAGTGCCCTGTGTCCATGCTGGGAGGGCAGGATCATGGCTCCTAATGGGCCTGGCAATTGGCACAGCCTGTAAAGGACCAAGGGCTCTTTTATGCCTTCTGTTGGCTGCTTGGACCAGTCTAGCATTGAATAAATTACACTGGATTTATTACTCGTACTCCTTTTGCCTTCTGATGATCTGAGTGGAAAACATCCGAGGAGCACAAATCACCTTCACAGTTGACAATGTACACCTCCCTTTATGAAATTTGCATCAACAAGATAAAGAGTTAGGGCTGCTTTGTATTCATCTCCTTATGGAAGGCTCCTTAAGCCTTATTTGTGTAGATTTTGAAGAAAAGCTTGCACTGAATTAGTTCCGGGGTATTTTCTGATCCCAGAAGAATTCTGTTGTATTGAGGAGGAGTAGCTGGACAAAGGTTAGATTTAATGTATTCTTGAAGGCTTTCACAGCCGGGATCTGATGCTTGTTGTAGGTTTTTCGGGCAGTCTGGCCGTGTTCTTGAGGACACCTTAAGGACACCTCAAGAACACAGCCAGACAGCCCGAAAAACCTACAACAACCATAGTTAGAGTTAACATTGAGATATCTTGTAATTAGTTGAAGCTGCTAAGAAGTCCTGTGTTACCCTGCTTGCCAAATGAGGCCAAGATGTTCATAATCAGAGTCCACCACATTTGAGAAACAGCAAGGATGCATTTTTTTCAAATACATAATATTGATTAGGAAGAAAAAAAAGTGGGATGGGGAAGAATACATCTGTAGGGGCAATTGTAGGTCTAGTTTCGTGGGAATTCTGCAACAAAACATGATTGTAGAGGAGTAAAATGTTTTGTTAGTTAAATTTACCTGAGCAAAAGTATCAGCCTTCCTACTGAACAAATTCAAATGGTGCTAAAAATCTTAATGCATTCTTGAATTATGTGCATATGTAATTGTAGCACCTTTTGCAAATGATTTATATACCTGCACTTTTTTTGTATTAAGATGGGTATGTGCACAGTATTAAGATGGGTATGTGCACAAAGTCTTTCTGTCACTACAGTTTTTGGCTTGTTCTGAAAAAATCAGACAGCATACATGAGAATGGCACCTATCATGATACTGGAAAACATTAAGGTTTTACGTTGGATCAATTGCTCCTTTCTGTGTAGAGTGGTTGTGGGGGGCCATGCGTGTGTGGGGGTGTACGTGCGGGTGGGAGATCTGTCTCCATGGCCTAGTCCTACCAAGGCCACAGCCCGGTACCGGGTTATGGACTGGGGGTGGGGGACCCTGGGTCTAGAGGATGCATGCTTTTAACTAGGTGGTTCCCTTTAGATTACAGAAAAATGCAGCCAGATTTTTTTTAATAAACATGCTTTATTTCAGTGTGTGCCCTGAACAAATTAAAAAAAAAACCACACCTGCCTGATATGCTCAAAGTTAGAGAGAAATTGAAGTGAGATGTATTTATATTCAAATAACCTTAAAGTTCTTGATTTTGCCATTTTGCCTGGAAACAGCCTTGTCTTCTTACTTAGAAGCTTCTACAATTGTCCCTTGTCCTCTCACGGCCAGTGCCTCATCCATCAGCCGATTCTCTCCCATTAGCCTCTGCTATGGATAATCCTCTCCCCTCCTGCCTAGCAAAGTTACTGTTTCAGGCACTCCTCTCTGCTTTTCTCATATTCCACTGTGTCAGCGTTTTTTGTTTTGTTTTGTTTTTGTTTGGTAAATGACCTTTGCAAGACTCTCTGAGATCTAATCTAACTCTCCCTCTGTTTCAGCTGCCATCACCTTGGCCTTCTTTCAAGCGCAGATTGTTATAAACTCTAGTGCTACACCATAATTTGGATGTGTTTGCGTATGTGTGTGTGAGAGAGACGCTTTTACTAATAGTTTCCTTTCTTGTATCACTTCGGCTGGCCTGAATTCCTCAGTGTACAGTATGTGGCCATGATCCAACAGAGAGAAACTACCCACCCAGCCAGAACTTTCTGATTTTTTTTAATGCATACTATAGGTGCCTGTATTTATTATTTGCTTTCTTTTGCTTCTATAACCACAATATTAATCATGTTTTTGTAAACAACCTTTGCTTACAGTCCTTGTTTGTGAAAAGCAGAACTACTTGGGATGACAGTCAAGTCGGAACAAACAAGGCTTGCCCAATGCTACACAGGTGGGCTATTCTCCCAGAAGATACAGTGGATCTGCTACCACAACGCACTGAGCTATCCACTCAGCTGCTTTTCACAATCCGTGTTTGCAGTCTTAACTTTAGGCAGCAGCTGTGGGCGATTCATTAAAAGCAAGAAAAGACCTGCTGGGGGCTACCTCCAGCCATCTTACAACGCAGAAACCACAGACGTCAGTTACAGGGATGTACCATATAAATGCAAAATATGTGCAGGTTAACCATTTGCGAGAGAAGAACAACCCATTAATTTTGGATCAGACCCAAGGGCTTTAATTAGGCAGTTCTAGAGAAAATTCATTATGTGAAGTGCCTTTATACCCTGAACAATGCACAAAGTAAATCCTTGTGACTTTATGCCAGATTCTTGCTGAAACTTATAAAAGTGGACAATTTGACAAAGGTGCAATTGGTTAAATAATGTACAGAGTCTTTTATGCCTTTTGTGTAAGTGCCTTTATATGTATAACTAGTGTTAACATATTCTGAGGAAGGATGAAAAAGAAGCAGAGTAGAATATACTTTCCTCTTCTTAGCATTCCTCTGTCGTAGGGCAAGTCCTCATTCTGTGGACCTAGAATGGGACTTTTTAGGTTGTGAAAAGATTTTCAGGGGAAGCCTGGATGTGCATAGTAATTCATGAAATGCGTTGTGTTAAGAATAGTCTAGCTAATTCTTTGAGACCAATGGGAAAGTATATGGCCACGTCACCATAAAAATGCATTTTGGCTAAGTTGGCGTGTGATCACACAAGGAAACATATCACAATCTAGATCACTTATGGGGTGGCCCAGTGTCATCTGTTTCCTGGCAATCACACAGCACATGAGAAAATGCACTCTGGCTTGACCCCTGATCCGTGCCCAAGCTGGTCCAGCTGTAGGGCTTCCACTTTTTTGCAGCCAAGGCTGGAGCAATTCCCCAGCAGATGAAAGCGTCGCTTTAAGAGAGATCACTCCCATTAAAATGACCATTGCTATATGATTACAGTATTTGTAGGCCTTTGCAGTTTGTCTAATGTCACCCTCAGTTGTTGGATAGCAGTACCTATGTCCTTTTCTAGCTGGCTTCATCCCACATTTTCTCCTTAGCACTCCTTACTGCTTTCTTCTTCTTGTCACAATGAGCTATCATTTCTGCTTCTTAATTCCCTATCAGTATCATTCTCTTCCCTTTACTTCTTTCCATCTTTAGTTCTGTTCACTCTCTAATCCAAAGGCAAGGATAGATGGGTGGGTGACAAAGATGTCACATATTCTTGCCATTGGATTGTGTGCAAGAACCATATGGCATCTCTCTCTCTCTCTCTCTCTGTATGTGTGAGTGAGTGAGTGAGTGAGTGAGTGAGTGTTTTCTTCTTCTTTCTTTCTTGATCCTGGACTCTGAATCTTTCTTCATCAGCTACATTGGAAAATGCACAAGAAGATTGGGCATTGACTGCTGATGTCAAAGCAATCCAAGAAGGAGGGGGAAAAAGAACACAGGTCAGAAGGAGCTGGAGATCTACTGTCCTGCTAATGTCACAGCAACTACAAGCTCTGCATCAGAGCTTGGAAAAGTTACTTTTAAAAACTACAATACCTAGGATCTCTCAGCCAGCATGACCAATGGAGGATTCTGGGAGCTGTGGTCCAAATAGACAAGCTCTCCCATGCCTGAAATATTTTTCTTTATTGTTCAAGCATTTCCAATTTTGGATGTTGTTCTTTTCAAGTTCCTGTTAGTAGGGTTTTCCAGTGCAACTCCAAATGAGTTTCTGTGGCTGGGCAGGGATTTGAATCCAGGTCTCCTCTAGTCCTTCCTCCTGTCTGCAACCCTACACTAGCTCTCCCATGAAATGGAACACCCATATTGGGAATGAAGGTGGAATGATACAGTATTGATAAACTGGTGTTGTACCTGAGCAGATTGCTCCATTCACAGTGCTCAATTTTATTTCAAAAGGCTTTGCCAGACATTTTAAGGCAAGGAGGTTTAATAGGTGCACAGGTATTCAAGACACTCCCCTCTTCTTCACTGATATTTTAGATCAACGTATTAAATTGTATTGACATAACATGCCACAAAACTCTAGTACAAAAGCTTCATGCGGCCAACCAAATATGGCCATATAGAACTATCCACAAGTTTGGGATTGTTGCCTTGCCTAGTTAGTCTTCACTGTGCTGCAAGGTGTTTTTTTGTTTTGTTTTATTTTGTTTTGTTTTTTGTGCAGCTGCCTTGCATTTTTATCTAACAGGCCATGAGAATTTAGTGAACATTCTGTTAGAAAGAATGTCCAGGTACCCATGTGGTGGCTTCAAAGAATCCTGTTTCACTTGTATTTTTAATCATGCTCAGTCCAGCACTTGGAAACTTCACTTGGCCTCTGTTTTCAGAAATTTGAGAAAGGGGGGACTCCCAGTTGGTTTAAAAAAAACCTCTCTCTAGGAAAAAAAGGTATGTTGTGAGAAGACAAGACTCATTGGAAAAAACATAATGCTGCAGAAAGTGGAAAGCAGCAGGAGAAGAGGAAGACTGAATATGAAATGGATTGACTCTACAAGAGAAGCCATATCCTTGCGTTTGCAAGACCTGAGCATAGCAGTTAATGACTGAAACTTTTGGAGGTCTCTAATTCATCAGTTTGCCATAACTTGGAAGCTACTTGATGGCACATAATAGTATAACTTGGGGGGTGGGGTTCATTGTAAAAAAAGGACAACAAACTCCCTACACTTTACAAAAAAATACATTCAGTTGAGGATTGCATTATTATTTTTAAGCTTCACTCCATGCAAATATTACTACAACTGTGACTGATTACTCACTAGGCCATCAAAATGTGGAGCTCCTTGCAAGCCATAAATGCCTTTTCAACAGATCTATTTTCTTCTGCAATGTCTAAATAATTGGAGTCCTCCCTTTTTTCTTGTATTCTTTTTTTACATGGAGCAAGAATTGTTGTTTGTATTTTACTCTCTCCCGGGGCAAAATTTTGCTTCAAAATGGAAAAGATAAATCCCCCTCACCTTGATTACAAAGTATCTGTAGAATCTCATATATTAAATTCTGTGGTTTTTCAACCACATAGACGAAGAAATGTTCCACACTATGAAAAGCAATCTTCCATGCCTATCCTTGGAGGCATCATTAAGAAAGAACATTTGAAAGATGATGGTGCTGAAAACAGATGGCATCATTATCATTGGATGTGAATTTCTTCCCTTGTGTTCCATTTGAGTAAGTCTATCTGTGCATGTGTCCCCCTCTCCCATCTACGTAGTTATTTTTGCTGCAATTAGTAACATTTTACAACTACAGTACAGCAGAATCTTTCTGCATGAGAACCTATGTTTAAATATTGAAAAATTTGTAAGAACATTAGTTGATATTTCTTGTCAGTAATAGTTTGGGTCTCATTTTACCTTTAAAAGTTGGCATAAAGGGGATAAGTGCAAGTTGGTGTTGGGAGATAGTTCCATTTCCCTTATTAATAAGGGAGATAGAACTATGTACTTTCAGAAATTCCACATGCAACATTCCATTAGAAGTAGTTAAATAGCTGTACACAGATATGAAGGTACTGTTGCCATTATTTCCAGAACAGTTTGTTCAAAGTGGTACAGAAGTCATGAGTGTGTTATGTGCCGTCAAGTCGGAATGGACTTACAGTGATGTCAGCAGGGCTTTCAAGGTGAAATGTTTAAGGAATGGTTGTACCAGTTCCACTTCCCTTGTGAGTTTCCATGTCTAAGCAGGGATTCAAATGCTGTTCTCCAGAGCCCTAGTTTGTCACTCTATCCACTATACCATATTGGTAATCCGAGAAATCATAATAATACCAATAATGTTATGAGCCTGAATACAGTTGCTAATCTCATAAATAGCTGGTATCAACAGACAAACCCAACAGATCAATTGCAGAAGGGCATGTCAGCATTAGTAACAATTGGGAAATTCCAACTACAGTATAGTAGACTCATGGAATTAATGGACTTCCATATGTAATAACTCACTTTAGCAATTGATTCAGTTCTTCTCTAATTGGGACTAGTGACACGCAGTGTTAGCAGCATGAGTCCGTTCACTTCTACTGCAAAATCGCTTTGTTGTTTAGTCATTAAGTCGTGTCCAACTCTTCATGACCCCATGGACCAAAGCATGCCAGGCCCTCCTTTCTCCCACTGCCTCCTAGAGTTGGGTAAAATTCATGTTGGTAGCTTTGATGACACTGTCCAACCATCTCATCCTCTGTCGTCCCCTTCTCCTCTTGCCTTCACACTTTCCCAACATCAGGGTCTCAGCAAAATCTCTACATTACCTCAAATGAAAAAAAAAGTTGAATTGCTTGGTGACCTGTCCGGAGTTGGCCCGGGTGATAGGCCTCCCCCTAGTTTTACCCCGGACCAATTTGCAGCATTTTTTAAATCTAAAGTGGAGGCCATCCGCCGGGATCTCGCTCCTTTTTTGAATACAGTGAGTCGAGTTGAGATGTCCAGCGCTCCGTCTTGCCCGGTGTCTTTTGACTCCTTTCAGCCTGTATCGCCCGACACTGTCGCCAGGACGCTTGATCGCTGTCGTGCCACCACCTCCTCTTTGGACCCCTGCCCGGCCTGGCTAATCAAGGCAGCTAGGCCCTCAACAACGGAATGGGCTACTGTAATAATTAATGGGTCTTTCCTTGAGGGCAGATTTCCCTCTGCCCTCAAGGAAACACTCATTAGGCCCATAAGAAAGAAACCTAGTTTGGCGGCGGACAAAATTGGCAACTATAGGCCCGTTGCCAATGTTTCTTTCTTAAGCAAGGTAGTCGAGAGGGTAGTGGCCGACCAGCTTCAGGCGTTCCTGGATGATACAGATGCCCTGGATCCATTCCAGTCGGGCTTCAGGCCGCGCCATGGAACAGAAACGGCATTGGTCGCCCTGTGTGATGACCTATTGAGGGAGGCCGACAGGGGCAAAGTGTCTCTGCTGGTCCTCCTCGATATCTCAGCGGCCTTTGATACCATTGACCACGGTATCCTCCTGGGGAGGCTCGCCGAGTTGGGGATAGGTGGCCGGGCTTTTGCCTGGCTCCGTTCCTTCTTGGAGGACCATCCCCAGAGAGTACAGCTTGGGGAGAATGTCTCGGCCCCGTGGAGCCTCAATTGCAGGGTCCCACAGGGATCGATCATCTCCCCAATGCTGTTTAACATCTATATGAGGCCGCTGGGAGGGGTCATCAGGAGATGTGGAGCACAGTGCCATCAATATGCGGATGACACACAGCTCTACATCTCCTTTTTTCCAACTGCAGGAGATGCCGTTCTGTCCCTTCGGCGTTGCCTGGAGGCTGTACTGGAATGGATGCAGGAGAACAGGCTGAGGCTGAACCCGGACAAGACGGAGGTACTGAGGGTGGGCGCCCCCACATCTGGGGATATGGGAAACTCCCTCATTTTTGGGGGGGTGACCCTGCCCGCTAGGGATGGGGTCCGCAGCTTGGGCATCCATCTGGACCCGGCGCTCACTATGGAGACCCAGGTGGCGTCCGTGGTCCGTTCCGCTTTTTTCCATCTTAGGCGGATAGCCCAGCTGCAGCCCTACCTTGATGTGGGGTCTCTCACCACTCTGGTGCATGCGCTTGTAGTGTCAAGATTAGACCACTGTAATGCGCTCTACGTGGGGCTACCTTTGAGACTGCTGCGGAAACTACAGGTGGTGCAGAATGCGGCGGCCAGACTACTCAGTGGACTGAGAAGATACCAACATATCTCACCCACTCTGGCCGCATTGCATTGGCTGCCCATCCGATTCCGCATCGATTTCAAAGTGTTAATGCTTACTTATAAAGCCCTAAACGGTTTAGGACCTCGATACTTGGCGGAACGCCTTCTCCCACCAAGATCTACCCGTGTCACTCGCGCAAGCCAGGAGGTGAGGCTGAGGAGCCTAACGCCGAGAGAGGCCCGAAAGGAAAAGACCAGAAATCGGGCCTTCTCGGCGGTGGCTCCTCGCCTTTGGAACAACTTACCCCCTGAGATTCGCGCGGCTCCCTCGCTGGGCATTTTTAAGAAACAACTAAAAACACTGATGTATAGGCAGGCCTTCCCAACAGAAAACCCTTGACGATCTTTTTCTTTTATTTTGTTCTCTATCTTCATCTATGTTTTAGCTGTAATGTCTTAAAATTACATTGTTGTTTTTATTGTAAGCCGCCTAGAGTGGTCTAATACGATCAGATAGGCGGGATAGAAATTAAATAAATAAATAAATAAATAAATAAATAAATAAATAAATAAATAAATTGGTGTTTTAACAGGGTAGCCAAGACTTGTTTATTTTGGTCTTTTTTGTTTGTTTGTTTGTTTGTGAAGTTATGAAGAGGGATCTAAGTGCCCACATAACAGAGCTGGAGGAGAATTTCAATGGGTTTTAAAAGTGTTATTTTGAAGGAAAAGAAAAGTGAATCATTTGTATTCATGGGGATATATGGGAATGGCCCACTAAAGTCAGAAATCAAAGGAGGATAAGGTTCTTTCACTAGGACTGCTTGTGTTGTGCAGATCCCTGCAGTCCACAAATATCTCATATCTTCTTCTCCCTCCCTCCTTCTCATTTCTTATCCCACTCCTTTCCAAAAGAGTTCTAGTCTAAAGCCAACAAAAGACCACCTATACTCAGACCTATTTATGCAAAAATAACCATTATAAAGGTAACTGAAACATTCGTTTGGACCGGTATTCAAATATAGTAGACACCTGTGTATAAAACAGCTCTTGTGTGAAATAAATGGGGGAACATTGTTATAGGAAAAACATGGCTACATACTATGAACATATTTAGAACTGACTCTTACAAAGAACCCTGGATTAAAACATATTAACAGATAAGTAAGTCCAATTATTTTTACTCTGGAAGCAAAACAAGCTTTAACAAAATAATCAGTCAAGTTAATAGAACTACACTTAAATCTGATTAATTGGCAATACTCATTTATGTCAACAAACTCCACTGATTCTTGTGGTTTTACTCAGTTGGAAATAATAATCGGACTTAGCCCTATGTATATAGTCATATCAGGAAACCTGAAAATGGTTTTCAACTGCATTTTGAACATATTGATATGCCACATGTTTCATTTCACAACAGAAGTACTGTATGCCATTGGCCATCTTACCTAATCCCAATGAGGCACAGTTAACATGACTTATGGTTAATTTCAAACAAGTAAACATCAAACCATAGTTTCTCAAGCTGAGTTGTTTAATGGATGTCCACCACAGTTCAAGATGACACGATTAACTATAAGCAAAAGTGAACAGGCAGGAATGTTCAAGTTCAGGACAAAGCTAGTATTGTTCATGTCTAACTAAACAAGCTTCCCCAACCTGCTGTCCTCTAGCTGTCTTAGACTATAATTGCCATGAGCCTTAGTCAATACGGCAAGTGTTAAGTGATGATAGCACCAGTGGTGCAAATCCTGTGAAGGGCAGCAGTTTGGAGAAATCTGTGCTAACCCATAGTTTATCATGATGTACTATTTTAGCATGTCTCAGCTTAACCTAGCTCATAGAGTTCCATAAGAATTATGTTAAATAACCCAGGTGCACCAACATGAATTCCTCAGCCCAGGAGGTCTTGTGTATGGCCACGCTGATCAAGGAACAAAAGTTTTCTTTTGGCGGCTGTGCAGTTATGGAATTTCAAAACTGAGGTTGTAATTCTGCTTTTCTTAGTACTGGTTGCTGTTGTCTTGACTATAGTTGTAGGCAGTGGTGGTTAGTCTGTTGGACATTGTCCCTCCACTTAGGTGTCCCAAGCTATCCCACTCTTATCTGTCTGCTTACCATAGCCAGAGGGTGTTTTCCACCTGTGTGCTCCAAAGAATATTCACTTTGGCCCTTTGCTCTCCTGCCATTCTGGGCTTTGTCAACCTATCTTATGTCCCTTCTACCCCAGTGACTATACTAGGCACTACCTGACACTTTTTAGCAGAAGCCGTATTGCTATGCTACCTAAAAGGCATAATGTTTGTAGGCCAATTGCCCCAGGTTAAGAAATCTCCATAGATATTGTCTGTTGTGTACTGACACACACAACTTGGTATGTAACAGATAATTTCTATAAAGATTTCTTATCTTAAGGCAACACAGCTCTAAAGTCATCCCTTTTGTGTGGGAATTCAACAGGATTTCAGCCATTGCTGAGCCATAGCACACTGCAGAATGAAGTAGGATATACATATTTTAGGTAAATAATAACATAGCTCTGATTCCACCTCTTACCAAGTGACCAAATCCAACTCATACTGACCGCTAGACATTCATATTTGTCATGGCAAGCAAATACAAACAAAGCAGTGTTTCAGAGTTGGCTGGCATAGTGCTTTCAACTAGGTTTTTCCTAACTATGTTTCCTGAAGAAAAGGTTAGATTTACTGTGTAGGGTATTTTACTGGGATTAGTCAGTAGACACTTGCAGGAAATAAATCAACATTTTCCAAGCTGTTCAAAGGAGTAAATATTACCTTTTCCTTATGTGTCAGGTGAAATCTGTTTCATTAAGAGTTGTACCAGAAAGCCAACTGACATTGTCAAGTTGTATTGCGGCTGCAGTGAGAAAGGTTAATTGAGACTCACAAATACTTAGGAAAGAGAGCAAAAATAAAACATTAGGCATTATAGAAAGTTGTGAAAATATTTACCAGGTAGTTAGCAATGACCTAGCTGACAGCTGTATGTCAGTCAACTTGGGGAGTTCAGGGTAACATTATGTTTGTTCATGGGTGTAATGTTCTCTGCTCACCAAATCAAAACAAATATACGTAAAAGCTGGGGTGGGGGTGGGGAAGTGTCACAAGGTAACTGAAATAATCAAGCATTAACACATCTTTTTTTCTGAAGAAAGCCGTAGGATTTGGGACTGATTTTTATTATAGCAAAACAAAGGGAGAAGATAGGGAGGGATAATAAAAACGTAGGAAATTATTAACTCCCATTGAGCAGCTTATCAAGAGAAGTTATTTCCTTTCCTAAAGCACATTAGGACTTCCCCAGTTGTCCAGTTACAGTGGGTTTGATTGCATCGGATTCAAGACAGACAAAAATAGTCAGGGTACACACACACCCCCAAGACATTTTGCTGGCCAAGACAGTGTAGCAGATGCTATTCCCCTGCCATGGAACCCAAATCCAGCCAAGCTGTTTTGGCACATGAGGCAGAAAATCCTTTAAACACCTCTCCCATTTCCTGGCAGTTTAAAAAAAAAATACAGTAATAGCAAATGAAATAAATAAGAATTTTCTGCCTTCTCATAACATTCAAAAACTTCTGCCCGAGGTGACTTCTTTCCTCTGCCTATTGATAGGGCCAGCCATGAAAGAGGTTGTTCACGCGGTGCAGTCATTACATTACCATGTACGCTGTGGAGAATATGCGTGTATGGAAGGGTAGATCCTTCTGATCTAAGCATCCTAGTGCCCTCCCTTAAAGGAAGCAAACAGACAGATATACAGAAGTGTAGGCAAGATGCCTGCAAGCATAGGTCCATAGAGTTCAGAAGATGGTTGGCATCCTCATGGGGTGGTACAGAAGAAAACCAACTACAGTATTGTGACATTCTCAACAATTGTGTCCCATTAAAACAATTTCAGATGACAAATCTCTGTCCCCTGGCAGAGAATCTTGTGTGGTATTCGCAAAGGCATAATAGTAAAGCTTGGGAAAGTAACATTTTAGCCAGCACTGGCCATACTGATTGGTGATGACAAAAGTTGCAGTCCAAAAGGATATCATCCCCACTCTGCAATTAGGTAAAAAATATACTGTCAGATTTAGCGTTCACTTAGTTATGTACAGCATGCAGCACCTATAACACTGTGTAAAGAAATTTTTAATCTGTTTTTTTCCTGCCAAGTTAATTTATATTAGCTATAGGAAACTGTATTATTATAATTTATTCAAGGTATTTCTATACTATTTTTCAATAGCGCATTTCACAATATGGGAGCCACACGGAAGGTGGCCCTCTTCAGCATGCTTGTTCGGTGAGCCTCTGAAATTGTTGGTATTTTAAGAGGGCCTCTCCTTAAGATCTTAATGTCCAGACAGGCTCATACTGTAATGAGACAATGAGTCCCTTAAATAGCCAGGCCCCAAACCGACATCTTGAATTGGACTTGATGGGCAATTGGCAACCACGTCAGATCTTTCGGTACTGGATCATATGATCATGATACTGTATACTAATTAGCCACCTAGTTTCGCCATGCTGCACCAATTGAAGATTCTAGGCACCCTTCAAGGGTAGCCCCATGTACAGCACATTGCAGTAATCAAGACATGATGCATGTGTGGCCTTCAGCAAGTTGCACAGTCCCAGGACACCCTCAGAAGAAGGGAACTGTAAACCACTTCTGAGTATACTTTACCTGGAAAATGTCTGAAAAAGGGTCACCATGTTAGAACTGACTTGATGGTTCATGATTATTACTATGGGAAAACTCTTGAAAGGGATGCTGTAAGTGGAAATCGATTTGACAGCATTTGACTATTATTATTGTAGTCCCTACACTATTTGTTATGTGCCATGAAGTTGGAAGTTACTTAGAGCAGCCCTAAAGGGATTTTCAAAGTAAGAGAGATATTTACGGAGTGTTTTTACTAGTTCCACATCCCGAGTGAGCTTCAATGGTTGGGCATGAATTCGAACTCAGGCCTCCCGAATCCTAGTCCATCAATCTGTCCACGATTGCACATTGGGTATCTATTTAATTATCTGTAGTTACCGTATTTTTCGCACCATAAGACACACTTTCCCCCCACAAAACAGGGGGGTGGAAAGTCTGTGCGTCTTATGGAGCGAAGAAAACAGATTATATTTTCCTGTTTTCTTCTCCAAAAAAATTGGTGCGTCTTATGGAAAGGTGCGTGTTATGGAGCGAAATTTGACTCTTTTCAGGGTTTTCTAGGTAGAGAGTACACAGAAGTGGTTTACCATTCCCTTCTTCTGGGGGTATCCTGGGACTGTGCCATCAAATTCCCACCCCTCCCAACTCCACTTATGCAGTAACATAAGCTGCCTTGGGTCCTTTTCGAGGAGAAAGGTGAGGTAAAAACAAACATCCAAGAATGTTGTCAAAATTAATTTCTGAAACATTCTTGACAGTTGGTTCCCTCTCTCTTACCCTTTCCAATATTCACCTCATCTGTTTTCCCACAACTGTTCATTTGAATAGAAGAACAGTTGTTGAGGTGTCCTTTTCATCTACTATATTGGGATAAATATTTATTTTAGTTATCTATTTGTCTAATTAATAGGCTGCCTTTCTCCCAAAAAAGGGACTTGTATACATAAAAAAATAAATATTATACAAGTTTTTAGTACTGTATCCTTACACAGTAAGGAGTCGTCATAGTTTCTAGTCAAACTGTGTTCAGTTCTGGGGCGGATGGATTGGGGTGCGGTGGGGGACACTACTAGTCTGTTCCCAGACTAGGAGGAAGATTGAACCTAAGAGAGTCTTGAAAACTTTAAACAGAATTCTCTGAATTTTGGAATCCCCCCCCCTTCATCGGGTATATGCACTCAGATCTCGTCGGCCACCCATGCCGGTGGTGCAAAGGACTAGTCACTGGGACAGGTGCAGTCGCTTGACCATCTCCAAGGTTGCAAAGGGGTGCACAGGTAACTTGCACCGGAACGTTGCCGGCTTCGACCAATTGAATTCCCTGGCCAGAGGAGCCGGCCAATGGGCGCTCCCTAGAGCGCGGGTCTTCTGCGAGGAAGCCTTCGGTGGTGGTGCGTGGCCAATCCGAAGCGGCTTCGGCTTTCTGCGTGCGCCCACCTCCTCCTGTTCTGAAGCGGGTGGGGCGGCGGGGGGGCGGAGGAGGAGGACGCTTCAGCGGGTGCTGGGAAGAGTGCGAGCGGGGAAGAGGAGGGGAAGCTTGGCAGCTAGCTAGCTGGGGTTTCGGGTGCGCTCGCGGAGCCAGACGAGAAAGGCGGGCGCAGGACCCGGTGGTGCCTTCTCCTGCGCTTGCTTCTGGCTGCCCTTCGTTCCCCTCTTCCTCCTCGCCGCCCTTCTGTCAAACATGGCAGGGCTGAGCAGCTGCATCTCCGGCTTCGGGCGTTGCAGCCACGCGGTGGTGCGGGCTCTGCCCGAGTCCCTGTGCCAGCACGCGCTGAGGCGAGACCAGGCGAAGGAGGTGGACTTCGCGCGCGCCGAGCGCGAGCACCAGCTCTACGTCGGGGTGCTGAAGAGCAAGCTGGGGCTGCAGGTGCTCGAGCTGCCCGCCGACGAGAGCCTGCCCGACTGCGTCTTCGTCGAGGACGTGGCCGTCGTGTGCGAGGAGACGGCTCTCCTCACGCGCCCGGGGGCGCCTAGCAGGAGGAAAGAGGTACCGTGCCCAGCAGCCTGGGTGGAAGGGACGTGGGCGTGGGCGATGTGGGTGAGGAAACCCCCCCCCCAGGGAAGAGAACTTCCCCCGCGGTTCCTCCCATATACAGTGTGTCTGTCTGGTGGGGGAGTGAGTCCCCCCCAACTTCACCCCTCGGCAGAAGGACAGAGGGAGCGGAAAGCAGGTTGGGTGGGTGGGCGGACGGACGGACGGCGGGAAGGAATTTTGGCGACGGCGGCTTCAGGTAGGTGCTGCTTCTGAGGATGCCCAGGCGAAGCGAAGCAGAGGCTCTGCCGCTTCTTTCCAGTGACGTTACCAGAGCCTGAAAGAGGGAGGCCCGGTGCCTGCGAAAGCTGGAAAGGGATGGGGTTTCGGAGCGCGCCTTGCCTAGCCGCCACCAGGCGAGGTGGGGGGGGGATGATCTCCTGAGGGCAGACTTTCTCTGGGTGCGGAGTGCGGTACTACAAGGCGTGGCAGGCTGTGCTAGAAGGAGGGCGGGAGTGTGTGTGCTGCACGGGAAGGGATGATGGGAGGAGATGATGATCATGCTACGAGCCATCGCATTATTTTTCTCTCTCTCCTTCAAACGCGCGCACAGCCCTTGAAACCCGTGCCTTTTTTTCACTACCCATCTTTCAAACCTGTATGTGATAGACAGGCTGGGATGAAAAGAAGTGTTTCTGAACTAGCCTTTCTTGCCCTAGGTCAGTGTTCAGCTGGTGGGATGAGGTGGAAACTGACCCACATGCAGTACTGACAGTTTTAGAACCAATTGAATTTTCTCTGAAATGAACAAACAATCCAGTTCTTTTCTTTTTTTGTTATCCTCACTCTATTTCATAAGGGTTGTGGGTTGTTGTTTTAATATCCTAAAATGTATGCTTCCAGGATGTAGTCAAGGTCCACAGTTCTTTCAAATTAGATCTCAGCAGGTTTCTTTTTAATGAAGTCAGATCCATGGTTGGTGCACACTGCGTTTGGCAGAAATACTGTAATTTTAAAATCTAGGAATTCTTACAAAAGCAAAATGATCATTGTTAGTTTGCCATGGATATTGCCATTTCTCAGAATTCTGAGAAGGCTCTTTGAAAGGCAGGTGGCTGCACCTTTGGAAGGACAGCAGGTGGTACACAAGTCTTATTGAACAGTGTTAACTATAGACGGTTTATCTTTGAGAATATGGTCCACATTCAATTCATTACCCAGCATTTTGTTTTCACTGATCTTGCATTGTACATAACTACGGGGATTTTTCTTTAAGGTGTTTAGTCTAACACTCATAAACGGTAGGTTCTGTGCAGTTTCTTTTTAACAGCATATAGCTTTCTCAGTTCCTCAACAGTTTCTACACTTCTGCCAATTAACATGATAAATTACAGTGAAAGTTAATGCAAGATTACTCAGGAGCACTCCCATTATTTTAAGTACTGTACTTCAGAAGCCTTCAGACACAAAAAGATATAGAAGTGGAATCTAACTATTATTTGCATATGTGCAAATTAATAACTGATGGCCTCCTTAGCCTGTGCAATGATCATCTTAACTCTGCATGTCTTTGAGAAAGTGTTTCTGTTCTCCTAGACTTTTTTTCAATTCACTTATCCATTGTATAGTTACCCATGGTCAAGGAGGAATGATTAAACTATTGCACTTCTGTATTCAATAATTGTCCTGTATAAACACAGACTTTGGTTGATTAACTTGCTGGATAAAAAGACATGTCATAATTCTTCCTTTCCATCCTATCCCCAGAATTATTTTAGATCTTGGATATATATCTCAGTTTCAGAAGCATTAGACTAAATTTTTCATTGCAGGCCATATTTCGTGCTTTGAAGTTTTCTTTTGCTTGCAGTAACATTTTACTAACCTTAATACTTTTCCATTTAAGCCCAAGTTTATTTTGTTCAATCCATTTCAGTGTGCTGATGAACCCATGGACTGTAATTGGTTTCCAGGAAGGAAGATGGCCATGTCAGGAACCACCTCTGAAATTGGTTCAGACAAGCAGGAATGAGTTCAGTGAGCCAGAAAATGAAATAAAAGCAGTCAGCAGAGTCTGATGGGGGAAATGGCTGAAAGAGATTAGCAGCTAAAAAAAACAGCCTATTTAATAATACAACAGAAAAATACAACAAATACAATTGACAGCTAGAATGCCAGTTGCTGGACGCAAGAGGAAGAGTATATTGCCTAAATACAGTCCAGACTATTAAGTGCACATAAAACCAAATGAAATCTTCAGCATTTCACATGTTGGGGAAATATGTCTGTTACTTCAGGAGGATATAATTGGCTCATGACCATAAGAGCATGGGGCACTCCACTCTGAAATGGTGCTGTAAGCCTCCCTCAGTTCAGACCATAGCTACCACTAGTACGATCTGCCGCTTAAGTGCTGGAACATGATAGTGTGGCATAAGAGACTTAATCAGTATGGTTTAAGAAATACATTAAGCTGATAATTGAAGGCTTTTGTGAGCAGAAATACAGAGATCCATACATATCCACAAACAGGTTAGTGGCTACTTCATGTTTCCCTGCTCTAGTCTTGCCTCTTTCCAGTCTCACTCCTCTGCTTCTTAGCATATGTTGTAACCATATGATTCAGGCAGACCAGATGTTGTCTGTTGTCTCTGTGTCAACAGGCAACACCCATCTAAGGTTCCCTTCTTCCGATCACCAGGCACACTGAAAGAGAACAGGAATACAGTGGTGCCTCACTTGACTAGGATAATCCGTTCCAGCAAAATCGCTGTAGAACGAAATTGTCATCAAGCGAAAGTAAAAAACCCATTGAAATGCATTGAAAACCGGTTCAATGCGTTCCAATGGGCGAAATACCTCAGTGTCCAGCGAAGATCCTCCATAGGGCGGCCATTTTCCGGTGCCTGTATAGCGAGGAATCTGTCCTAAAACACAGCGGGGAGCCATTTTGCACAGCAGGTGGCCATTTTGAAAACCCGACAATCAGCTGTTTTGATCATCGTTAAGGGAAAAATCGGTTCCTGAAGCAGGGAACCAATCGTCGTTAAACAAAAAAACCCATACAAACATCATTTTGCGATCGCTATAGCGATCGCAAAATACTCATCGTTAAGCGATTTCCTCGTCTAATGAGGTAATCGTCAAGCAGGGCACCACTGTATATATGGAAACACTGAGGCTCAATTATAGCTAAAATCCTGTTGCTTAGCACAGTAAATTCCTCTAGAGTAAATTAATTAAAACTGGGGATCTGGTGAGTCACCTGTGGAAGTTCCATTGATTCATATGTGCCCACTCTAACTGCACCTTACTTTAGTAAATTGCAGTTGGAGTTGACTCATTCAATCCTCATTGATATAATGGGCCTGCCCTAGTGTGTTTTATTATCAGACACAATAAAACCAACATTTTCATGTGTTTCAGTTAAAGTGAGTTATTTGTCAGTTGCAGAGTATTTAATTACAGTGGTGCCTCGCAAGATGAGTGCTCCGTTTAACAACTAATCCACATTACGACGAGGTTTTTGCGATCAAAACAGCTGATTGTCGGGTTTTCAAAATGGCCGCTGGGTGCTCAAAATGGCTCCCCGCTGTGTTTAGGAGCCTTTTTTCGCTTCACAGGCACCCGAAAATGGCCACCCCTATGGAGGATCTTCGCTGGATGGTGAGTTCTTAGCCAATTGGAACACATTAACCAGATTTTAATGCGTTTCAATGGCTTTTTTATTTTCGCTTTACGATGTTTTCGTTCTACAGCGATTTCGCTGGAACGAATTAACGTCGTAATGCGAGGCACCACTGTATATTCTCAATAAGAGGAGGAGTAAATATTTGTAGGCCATATCACAATGAGTTCACATGTTGTAGTTCTTTTTTTCTCTCATGATCAGGATGGAAAAGGGTCAGAAAGAGGTGAAGAAACAGTGATAGCTGGAGAGGGTGAAGAGGCATATGCTTGTCATTCTAATTGTTTTATCTTAATCTGTATCAGTTTGCAAAACATGATTATATAAGTGGTCCATTTATTTTTTTTCTTCTGTTAATTATAACTAATTGGCAACAAATAATTATTGTTTGTTTATTTAATTTTATAACCTATCTTTCTCTGAATGAGAACTAGTTACACTTGGGTGAGTAACATTTAGGTAAATAACAGCCTAGTTTCATTTCATCAAGGAATGTGTGATGTGTATATCATTTCCCAGTACATAATTTAGAAAACTGCTGTCTTGTTCATACATGGGGTAGCATAGAAAAAGTATTGAGCTTAGGTTTAATAATTTGGCTTCTGTGGCATTTGGTATAAATATTACATATCAATAGTGTAGAAGAGTAAATAAGACTTAATGCCAAACTCTGCATTTAAATGCTGTAGCTGCACTAATCAGAGCAAGTACAAAATTCACTCTTCTGTGGTCAGTCTAGGTAACAAACAACTATTAAGAGTCTCCTTCCTTCATTTCTTGTACAATGGAAGCTAAAATGATTTCCTTGCATGCCTAAAGGATATTGCATGCCTGATATTTAATAAACAGGTGTAAGTGTGTAAGTGACTGATTTGTTACTGTGGGATCTTTTTGTTCACAAACTGTTGTTCATGTTGAAAATTTTAAGATACACTAGGCTTTCACTAAACCTGCCTGGCAAAGGACATCTCTTTGATATTTTACTTAAAAAATGTTCCCTCTGCTATTCTGTGTGTCAGAAATGAGATAAGGAAGGAGGTGATAAATAATTAACTCAAAACACTGAACTACATCTAAAGAGATAGGGAGTTAATTAGGGACAAAAATTACATAAAGGCATACATCAGATTCAAAATATAACAAGCTTGGGTAGCGGAGGATACTCTTTTAAAGACTAACTTTTTGGTATGATCGCAATGTAATAAATCTGCTGACTGAAAGCATGATGGTCAGGACATTAGCTAGTGTAATGGACTTCAACCTAGAAGGTCTTGGCTCAAATTTCATTTTATTAAGCATTATTTTAGAGCAGGGAGACTTGCCAGAATTACTGTCCCCACTTTACTTTCTGATCTGTGAAAATGCTGACAACAATAACTTGCTTTGCATTTGTAGAATCTACGAAGAAGGCTGTCCAGAGGTGTGTTGAATGTCTGTTCTTGTTTGCGGTGAAACCACACAGTGGACTCACCTGTATTTCCTAAAGCTGCGCTCAGACAGTATTTCTGTATATGTGAGAGAGGGGTGAATGGTGCTAAGGTTGCATTTACTCAGTGGTGAATGGTGCTAAGGTTGCATTTACTCAGTGGAACATTTCAGGTGGAACCCAATTGTCTGGAAGGTTGAAGCCCTATTTGACTGTACAAAAAAGGCTTGATTTGAGCAGGGACAGATCTCTAGCCCTGCCTTCTGCCCTTTGCTACCTCCATATAAAAATAGTGCGAGGAGGAGACTATCCACTACACATTGAGCTTCCCCAGGTGTGATTGGGGACCCTGATTTGTAGGATCCCCTTGGAAGGATTCTATGTGTAGGAGCAGCTTTCCTCCTCATATTCTGACAGGCAATGGGCAGGGCTAGAAGTCTTTCCCTGGTCATGCTTTAAAATTAACCCCTTTTGCATGCCTGAATAGGGTTAGCAGTGAAAACCATTTTTGAGCAGAGTAGTGGTGGTGTTCTTTGGGAAAGTGGGAATGTGTTTATCTGGAGAACTTTGTACACAATGCTTTGTGAACGATAACAGGCTGAAGCTGTGTAACTGAATCAGTTGTAAGTCACATTGCGTATCTACACTTATTATCTACACAGCCTTCGAGAATACATATCTACACTACTTAATTAAATTGATTTAATCCTCAGCCACTCAGTGTATCATGAGACCTCTTGTTTAGAAGCATACACTTTAGCTTTCAGACCAGGATTCTAAGTCCCTCATCAAATGGCAAATCCCAGGATTCTCAAAGAGTATATCTCCCTATATGAGCCCCAACATATATTCAGATCCTCAGGGGAGTGCCTTCTCTCCGTCCACCACCCTCACAAGTACATCAAGTGAGGACTGGAAATTGGGTTTTTACAATGACTGCCCTATCATTTTGGAACTCCCTCCACCAGAAGGCGCAGCAGTGGTTAAACTGCTCCACTGCAGCCACAACTGTGCTCACGACCTGGGGTTCAATCCCAGGTAGCCGGCTCAAGGTTGACTCAGCCTTCTATCCTTCCGAGGATGGTAAAATGAGTACCCAATTCGCTGGGGGGGGGGAATATGTAGCCTGCATAATTAACTTTTAAACCGCCCAGAGAGTGCTTGAAGCTCTGTGGGGCGGTATATAAGCCACACACTTTGATTTTTGCTCTTTTTTAAAGCTCTCTCCTCCCTCCTTTTCTACTGCTGGCAGCTGAGAATGTACCTGTTTAGAGAGGCATCAGGGAGCCAGGAGGCAGTTGAGATGGGAAAGTCCTTTAAATTTTGACATTTAAATATTCACAGTTTTAAAATAATGTTTTAAATATATTATAGTTTTAAATTTCAATTCATTTTGTAATTGTTCAATTTTAATGTTTTTGTGTGTGCTGCCTTTGGTCTCCACTAGATGAATTCAGCTTTGGGTGTAGCACAGATATACTGTACCTACAGCTGCTTATCTCATTATTTGTAGGTCTGATCAGTAACTGTTGAGATGACAAGACCTGTTCAGAATTAAATTTGTTCCATAACACATTTTGTGATCTTTCTTTGGGGTAGTTGTAATTTTTTAGAAGGGAATTGTATATATCATGAAGTTTAAGTGAAGCTAATTGAAATAGAGATCTAAATAGGTATACTGTACACAAATAGCATAGTATATGCTATGCAGCCAAGTACCTAACTCACTGAACTATCACTGAGTAGGTAACATCAATTAGGACTATAAAGAAAGTAAAAGAAAGCTTAGATAATACACAGTTATTTGTGGAACACAGGGACTCAGTCTCTTAGATTTTATAAATAATGTTAGCTCCTCGTGAGCTGCAAATTAAAGGTATGAGATTTATATGTGTTTAAAGTTTTATTATGCAGTTATAGACCCGATTATACAAAGATAAAACACATAAAATAGATACATAATATAGTATAAAATCTTGCTATAACATTTTGTGAATTCTCATAGGTGAAAATAAAAACTTAGCCACTAACTGTGTTATTCTTTGATTCTCTCTCAGCACTCTCTGTGTTTAGTTATTTGTATTATTTCCCAACTGCCCCAAAGTTGCCCATAACTAAAATTACAAAACAAACAACAGTTTAAAAAAACTCTTTTAATTTCCTTTTAAAAATATATATTAAGATAAAAATGTTTTAAAAACAAATTTAAAACATTTTAAAATCTGTAAATTAGTAAACAAGCGTTCCTGAGACCCTTGTAGCTTCAAGGCCTGTCTGAAGAAGATGTTCTTTGCTTAACGATGGAAGCACTGGAAGTAACCACCGAGAAAGCCCAACTTATCTATTTAAAATATTTGGAGATTTATTTCCCATTAGCTAAATTTGGGAAGTGTAGTGGTTAGAGTATTGAACTACAACTAAGGAGAACTGGATCTAAACCCTCACTGAGATGTAAAACTCACTGAGTGCCTTTGGGCCAGTCAGTCTTTCAGCTTGACTTTCATCACATGATAGTTGAGAGGGTAAAGTTTTTGGAGGAGGGGCAGCCATGTAGATAATCTTGAGCCAACTGTAGGAAAGAATATAAATGCAACAAATAAATAATAGTAATATTGTACTTTGCCTTGTTCAAGATATAAAGTATTATTAATAGAGATGGGGGTATTCATACTCGTATACGAATATCCCCGCACAGGTGGAAATAAAGAGGGTCCACTCACAATTTTGCCACTGCTGCCGGCGCCACAGTGCTTTCCTGTCGTGCTGTTGTCAGTCAATAACCCATTCATGGCAGGAGGCTGGATAACAAGCCTCTCTGCTAGGTTGGGGAGTGGCTGATCCATTGCAGAGAACAGCACGATAGGATGCTGCTGCGGAGCTGGTAGCAGGGGCGAAATCGTGAATTTTGCCTCTGCTGCCCTCATTATTTAAACCCTCATTATTTCCACCTGTGTGGGGATATTTGTATACAAATACCCCGATCTCTAATTATTAATACTGAACAAATGGTTCTTCAGTTAGACAACAGATGGTGATCCTGGAGAACTCAAGTCTGGACATTTTTTTCCACGGAGTGCAAAAGTAAAAAAATGGAGTTGACTTTAGTGGTTAGTGTTAACCCAATGATTATTAATATGTTTTTAAAGCGCATATTTGTTCTTACGCATCTTAAACAAGCAATGGACTCTGTGTTTGCATGAACAGTAATGTTCATCAAGAAAAACCTAACCAGTGTTAGATTTTATTCTCCTTCCTGTTTAGTTTTCAGGTGCTGGGTTATGTTAATTTATTTATATTTTATTCAATTTTGGATAGATCAATGTTATTCTCCAATATTTTTAAACAGCTTTTTAATACTGTTCTTCTGTATTTTTAAATTTGTTTTCAACACATTTGTATGAGAGAATGGCAGAGAAATAAATAGATGAGGAAGAGATGGCGGTGGATGCTTTCTAGATCTATCTATTTGGTTTCATCTGTTACTATAGTTGTTTTTTTTTTGTGGTGATCATCCTCTTCAGACAGTGAAGGCTAACCTTTTGGGGCAAATGGGGTAATGGTCCACCTGTGACTCAGAGCACATCCAGATGGAGGAAGTGGGAGCAGACTGGTTTGCACTTAAAAGTTTCTGATCTTTAGTGCAATCTGTTTTATCTCACTTGACTGGCTTCTATTCATACTGATCAGCATTTTTTCTTTCTTCCATGAGAAAGGTCCAGACAGGTCTTTTGATTGTTCCAATCTGTTCACCTTTAATCAATGGCACTCTCCTTCCTGCCCCTATCAATAGGAATGTATATACAGACACAGACACCACAGAGAGAGAGAAAGAGAGAGAGTACAGTAGAGTAGAGTATGGGGGTTCTCCATTATCCTTTTCAATGCCACAATCCATCAAATACATCACAGGGATGTCACCTCAGATAATACCACCTCAGCTCTATTTTAGTGCATGCTGACTCTAAAAAGGGGTGGAATGGATCACTCTTAAGTCAAAAACACATGTGAGTGCCATAAACTGAAGAGCACCAAAAGCAATTCAAATACAGTAGCAAGCTATTCTGCCAGTGAATACATGCCCTCAGACTTTCCCCAGCCACATTACTCTTGCTTGTTTCTATATCTGAAGTGGAAGATGATGGCTTCCCAGTCCCCTGAAAAGAGTGAGGTTTTTTTTTTCCACTTTTGCCTCTGGCTCCATCTGTCACCCTTGCCTCTACTCACTTAGCTATTGTATCTTCTGCCTCAGTAATCACAGTGAGCACCAGCCACCACTTGCCTTCCAACGATTATGTTCATGTTTCAGAATGGATTTTGCTAGTGTTAACAATTTACTACACAGAAAATTGTTGTATTGGAAGGTGACCTATAAGATTTCAAAGATAACATGAGGAGAAGCTCTTAGTCTTGCAAACAAACAAACAAACAAACATAGATGTGAATACTGTAATTTAGCCTTGGCCAATGCAAATGTAATGAAACAATCACTTTCTCTTCTAGGTGTCCAATTATTTCTTTTTTGAAACATTCTATAGATAGGCAGGTTTCCAAGAAGGTTATCTGTACTGTTTATCATACTAATATTAAATCTCCTTTGTTAAATGTGATGAAGTCTATTTTGAATTGAACTGCACACAGACTGAAGAACATAGCAGTTACCGTAGTGTTGCTTTAAAACATGGTAATATTTCAGAACATGGTAATATTTCAGAACGTCCTTGCTGCCTAATACGGTTTTGGTGAAATATTGAGAACATTTCCATAGCTCTTATGTAGTAGAGTGTTTCAAATATAATCCTTTTGACAAACCTGTCTGATTGTTCTTTTAAGTCTGTGATGTAAGGCAAGCTCCCAGGCACAAATTTATCTAGATTCCTCAAAGATAGAGTGCTACAATACATATTTTTATGAACTCTTATGACAAGTTTACACACTTACGAACAAGGATAGGCCCCTTGTTTACACCTTCCTTTTGAGTTTTTAACCAGGTTAATGTGTTTGTTCTCAGTAGTCTGTGACATAGGTAAGGCCAGTCTCCGGCTATGTATTGTCAGCTAATTACAGTACTTATTCAGTATAGTTGTTGAAGAACCAGGCGGGGGGGGGGGAGAGTCAGAAATAAGCAGTTTATTTTAATGTAAAATGAATGAATGAATGAATCAGTCAGTTACTAGCCAACTAAACTTTGCAATCTCCTTGGCAATACTTACACTAGAAGATTTCAAAGGAATTATAGTTCTGGGTCTTGCAGACTGGTCAATCACTAGTTTTGAATGGCCTGGTCATCCAAAAGATTTCTCTGTGATTGCCATCACCTGAGATGTGCCTAGAAATATAACCTGGGATTTAACTGGCATTCAGATAAATTTTTAAAAAAGAAGAAAAGGAAGTTTGGATTTGTCTCTCCTAAGATCCCTCTATCCAGCCATCTGAACGTAACATCTTCACACTACAATAGGGCTGCTTATGACCTTATTCTTTTCAAAGCAGCATTTTCCCAGACCAATGGCATGTGCTGTGAGTTGTGTGCTACAGTTCCATCCATTCTAACCTTGAGGCTTAATGCTTGAAATTAGAAGGATTATTCTGTAACTAAGGAGTGAACTGCATCTGAATCTCAACCTCTTTGTAAGCCTGGTCAAGCATATCTGGACTGCAATGCCTTTCAGCCAAAATAATGTGATGTTCTATGTATCTTTTGCACTCATGAAAATGTGTGTCAAGAACATTAAAAATGCTAGGTTAAAAGTGTTAGGCTGAATCAAGTTTGACCTCAAGGGAGCTTTACAATGAGCCATTCTTTAATATTTATATTTATTTATTTATTTATTGGACTTATATACCGCCCCATAGCGCTACAAGCACTCTCCGGGCGGTTTACAATTTAATTATGCAGGCTACACATTGCCCCCCCAGCAAGCTGGGTACTCATTTTACCGACCTCGGAAGGATGGAAGGCTGAGTCAACCTTGAGCCGGCTACCTGGGATTTGAACCCCAGGTCGTGAGCACAGTTTTAGCTGCAGTACAGCGTTTTAACCACTGCGCCACGAGGCTCATACATTTATTCTCAACTCTTTTAAAACCCATTTCCTCTTTTACTAAACATAACACATCTCCTTCAAACCTAGTCCTCCAATACATTTATTTGATATTTAAAATAATATGAATAAAATCAAATAAAAGTACTTGTAAATGTAGAATAAATTTATTTTGGATATCTTCTTTTTACATGCTTTAATGTGCACAGTTGCACTATTGCAGATCATAGGGGGATGAAATAACTCATGTTCTATGAAAACAATAGGTACTGTATAATCATTTCCCCCCATTTTCCAAATTAAAAAAATTATAATACTGAATGTGAGTTGTTGTTTTCCAAATTACATACTGTTTATCGCCCTTAAAATTTTGAAATGTCTCATGGAAAGCAAGCTTTGCTTGTTAAGAATTATGGCTTTAATGCCAACCTGGCCAAGACTTATGCAGCTTTGTTCTCTGCATTAGTGCACAACACAGACACAAACACACAAGCTTCATGCCACACATTCAGTAAGCATTGTGTATATTCAAAGAACAACCCATCACCAAGCTTCTTCTTTCCATAGTCAACAAACAGCTGTATTTCTTCATTTCCATAGAGTTGGAATTGGAGACATCACTTCTTTGCTATGCTGAATAAGAACCCACCATGTTAGAGCTATGAGTGCTGACCAGTTGCTAATTGTCATTAAAACGCTAGTTGTCATGCTGGGTTCTCTTGTTAAGTTTAGTATGTTAAATTTAGCTGAGAAAAAAAGATTAAGAATGAACACAAGAAAAATTAACTTAGGTTGAAGGATCACAGCTATTGGTAGAACTAGACTGTGTAATATTCCATGTTTTTCTCATACAGCACATGTGTAGGCAGGTGAAATAGTAACAGAAGAGAAATAGAAGGCAGGAGAAAACTTACCAGCTAATTGCCTGGTATCTTTAAATATTTTTCCCCCTACCGTGAAGCTTTGAAATGGGATGTGAAGTCAGATAGTAGGCAGGGAGGGAAACTCACACTGTAAGCTTCAATGATGATCAGCAGTACAAAAATCTAATTAATTAATTAATTAGATTTTCATCCCACCCTTCTAGACTGTGTCTACTCAGGGCGGCTCACAATAAAATTATTCATAAAACAATTAAAACCATGAATTGTTTCTCTCCTGGCTGTTATTCTATCTTGATATTATTTTAAATAATTTTCTTATTTATAATGCTATATTTTATTTATCTTTCCCAAAATCCTCAAAGTTTGAAGGTAACTGTTTTAAATAAATAAATTAACACACAAACAAACAATCCTCAAAATGTGTTTCTTTACACTTATATTAAAGCATTTTTTTGCTGAAAAAACACATAATTCTTCATTAAACAATCCTTTATTTTGCAGTCCCCTTTTGGTGGCATTTATTCAGCATGTTTATGTGTGAAAGAGCAGGAAAACAAAACGGCAAGGTATTTTTATGCAGTTTAATGCCAAGTATCTTCTAAGAAATACTCCTATTGTTTTGTTTGCACCAAACTGCATATACCTTGGCATACAATACATATCCTGTGGATGTGAAGTCTGCATAAGTGTAAAATTGGGCAGTGTGTTTGAAATTTTTGTTTTATCTCTTTTATAGTCCTTTAGTTTTGAACTGTAAAGTAATTCACCAAATTCTGCATAAGGACTAGAAAATGGATTTTATTCAAAGTTATAAATAACATTATAAGATGAAGCTAAAATTTTTCTTACCTCTTCGATAAACTGTTGTTAAATTATGCACAGCCTGAAACAAAGTCATACAGTCAACCCTTGATTTACAAACTTAATCCGTTCCGGAAGGAAGTTTGTAAGCCAAAAAGTTCGTAAATCAAATCAGCATTTCCCATAGGAATGCATTGAAAACCAATTAATCCGTTCCGGCTGTTTTTGGTTCTTAGGTCGAGGGGCGGTAACCCCACCCACAGCATGGCACAGAACCCAGCAACCATTCCTCCAGTACAAAAAGACTCTGGATCCACATTTTAAGCACAGGCACAGACATTTTAAAACAATGCAAGACCCATAAGAGCACAGAAACATAACCACCCACAGCAAGGCATAGCAATCCAGCAACCATTCTTCCAGCACAAAAATGCCTGCCTTCCTGAACAAACAGCACATGCACTCAAAGAATATTTTAACCACAGGCACAGACATTTTAAAACACTGCAAGACCCCCCCACCTAGCCCTACCCCCCCACCAAGCTGCAAAAAAACCTGTGCAGTACATACAGTAAAGTAAAAAACGTACAGTGTACTCACCCAGAATGCTGGGAAGAGCGAGGAAGCAGACAGGCACCCTCTTCACTGGCCAATGGTTAACTGAAAGTTCAAATTTCATGCTTTCCCCACCTCCCACTCGTTTTTTTTCAGTTCGTAACTCAAATCTAAGTTCGTAAGTCAAGTCAGTATTTTCCTATGAGAGCTGTTCGTAAGTCAAAATGTTCATAACTCAGGCCGTTTGTAAGTCAATGGTTGACCGTATGTACTTCTTTCTCACACTATGGTATAATTAGTTTGGAGAAGATCAAACTAATTATTCTAATAATAAATCATGTAAATATATATTCACCACTTAGGGTTGGGTAGAGGTGCATTATGACGTGGTATGATCCTCGCATTCAAGTGGCATATCGGACCCCTGAGTCTTGTTATGTTCAATAAGATTTGTTTGTACTATCTGAAGTTCGGTTTATTCCATATCCTTATTATAATTGTTCTGTAGACTATGTCTGAAATCCTGTTACTTAGTGTAGTAAGTCACATTTAAAAAGGCCCATTGAATCAGTGGCAGTTTGGTGCGTCAATGGGTTTCATTGATTATAATGGGCTTAGTTTATTTGTGACTTACTTTATCATAGTACAGTAAGTTGGAACCAGAATAGGCTCATTTGGGTGATTTATTTTTTATTGGTTTTTAATAATATCATTGTCTTTATCCACAAAGAGCTGCATGGTCTTTGAAAAACTAAAGAATATAATGATGGCAGTGGTAGTAGCAGTGAACAGTAATATAAATAATGATAACATTCAGGAAGAAAAGGACAGTAATGGTGAGGAGAAAGCAGTACTGTATCATTACAATATTACAAAAAGGGGGGCTCAACATATCCTAGATTGTACTGTTCCAGTGCATAATAGTGTATACCTTTCAAAAAGTTTATGTGACTGAAATCATTTACTTATTTTGAATTAATTTGGACATAAGCACAGTGATCCAATCCTTATGATACTTGCCACAGATGAGGGCCAAATTGTGGTTTACAAACACCCTTTCAAGAGACATGATTCAGGCTGATTTTCATGTCTTAAGAAACCAGGCTTACAAATGAAGAATGCATTTATTTCATGAAGATTAATAAAAAACAAAACAATTTGCAAACTAGGGAAAGTGCAGAAAGCTCTTGCTATGACAATCACACACAATCAATACATAAGGAATTCTCTCTTTTAATAACAGGTTAAATGTAACCTATAGTTTAAGCCATGAGAGACTCACAGTTTTTCATAAGTTAGGGTTTGTCTACATGGGCACTTTTGGAGTTTGCTGGTGTGGGCTAAATAAAATCACTTGGGTAGAGGTACATTATGCCATTTGGCATGATCCTCACATCCAAGTGACATATCAGACCTCAAGCAACCTAATTTGGTTCAGCTGTCAATTTGCCATGTTGTGAAGTGGCTTAAGAAGAAAACTATGCAAGATATAAATTAAACGCTTCCTCTGTTCCTCTGCAGATGGAGGGAAAGGGAAATGAAATTATTTAATGACTCTATTATTCCAGCGCAGATGCGCTGCTCTACTGTACCATATCATGTGGGGACTTTCTCAAAGAGAGCCATGGCGAAACCAAAATACGCTTCTTCAGCCACGTCCCTCTGATCTACCAAGCTTCTAATGTATCAAAAATAGAGAATAGATTAGTTTTCCATAACATGTTTCTTTAAAAAATCTATATTGGCTCTTAGTAATTGCAACGTTCTTTTCTAAGTGCTCATAGACTTTAGAGAAGCTTTCATGAAGTAAATTTCAAGCTGAATAATTGGTAGTTCCTTAGATCCCCCCCCCCTTTTTTTCCTTTTTGAAGATAGGATAATATTTGCCCACCTCCATTTTTCAGGGATCTTTCTCACAAGAATTCTCATACATGATAGAAAGAGACCGTGAGAGTACATCGGCAAGTTCCTTTAGAAACTTGGGATGCAGTTTGTCTGGCCCTGGAAACCTGAATTTATTTAAAGTAGCTTGCTGTTCTCTTGCTACTTGAGCAGCAACCCCTCACTACTTCCTTTACTGTACTGTATTTGCCATCAAGTGAGCACTCTTTTCCTTTTTGGGACAAGATGGCCAGAAAGTTGTAGTGTCTAACAGTTCCACCTACTCTCTTTTCCGTCACCACTTCTACCTGATCCTCACATTTGTGAGTCCCATTAACATTAATATTTTCCTCTGCTTTCCACACAGTAAGCTTACTGCTTTCTTGCTTTTTCTTTTGCTCTCTGAGCATCGTTGAAAAATCCTATTTTTTCTATTTAACCTCTTCTGCAAGTATTCATTGTGAGCTTCAGCCCTCCTGACCTTCTCCCTAAAAATACTGGCTACTTATTTGTGCTTATTCATGCTTTTCCTTGGTGATTTGCCCTTTCTTCTGTTGCCTGTCCTTGCTGTTTCTTAATGTCATCTCATCTGAAAATGCCTTATGTCTTGATTTCTTTGCATGCCACTGACATTTTTCCTCAGAGGAAATGTTTATTATAACCTACAGAATACTGTCTCCAAACATCTATGTGTATTATAGTGTCAGTGAGTTGTTAGCATATGAAACACAGAACTATCTACATTTTAAAAATCAAAGGTAGCTATCATGGCCAAAAGTTTAAAAAAAAATAAAAAAGGCAAAAACCATATTAGGGTAACATCTTTTATTTAGCCTAATTAAAGGCCACAAAATACTGTGCAAGCTTTCAAGCATGCCTGCAGTAGTAGGATTGTTGCTGTTGTTATAGATCATTAAATTTTAATCCACAATATGGTACAGTAAAAAGTGGTAGTGGGGAAACAACACAATCAAGCCTTTGATTCTGCACCTGATAACCATTGTAAATTGGGGCTTAAGAGAAGGCTGCAGATCTTCAGCTTAAAGACTGATATAGCAGCCTACAGTCTGTTACATAATTCAGTAGCTTTACAATAATCTCACATCTTATTACACTTGGGGTCAAGCTAGATCTTAAGGGGAGCATACTGTATATTTCTGCCTATTAACCTGTTTTCCCTTTCATTATGGGGTTTCCTCAGAGATGGATGTTTTGGCAGTCAGACTTGCAAATTAATTTCATTTTTGCCTTCTAATGCCCAATCACAAAATAAAGAATGCTAAATGCATGATACTAAGGTGAGGAGATTTCCATGTTATGACAAACAGGTGTCTTTCACCACTTGAAATAGCACTACTTCCAAATATATGCATTGTATGGTCTACTTTGAGCATCATTAGCTCACTTGCATCTACAGTGGGTGCATCTACAGTGGGAGATCATAGCAAAGTGAAATAAAGTGAAGCAACTTGGGTATACATGGTTCATGGGAAGTTCTAGGACTGTTACAAAAATTCTGTTTCCTCATGAAATCTGCAGGCTGTTCCCTTCAGATAGGACTTTGACACCATTCTTGTAGCTGAAGTTGCTATTACTCTTTACCACACTTAAATCCCACCCTCCCTATTCTATCCTTATAGCAATCCTTGAAGTAGGTTAGACTGAGATTGTGTGGCTCAATGTCATCTAACAAGATTTATGGATAATGGGGGATTCAGACTCTGCTATCTCTACCCACAGTTCAGCATTCATAATATTTAGTGTTCTTACTAATCTAGTTGGAGCCCAACAGTTATTAGTAGATCATAGGCAGGTTGCCCTCTTTCTCAGTTTCTCATTTCTAACACTGAACATGAGTGAACTACCTCTTAAATGTGTACTTCTGTGTCCACTTAGGAACATAAGAAGAGCCCTGCTTGATCGGATGAGAGGGCCATTTGTCCAGCAGCAGCAACAGTGTTCTACTCCCACAGGGGCCAATCATGTGCCTATGGGAATACAATAACATCCTCCTGTTCCTGTTTCCCCGCAACTGGTATTCATAGGTATATAGTGCTTCTATTTAGAGGTATATAGTGACAATAGATGGCTATGACAAGCAGCCATTCAAGATTTTTCTTCTCAAATTTGTATACTGGCATCTTTTTAAGCTATCTAAAGCAGGGGTCAGGGAACTTTTTTACCTTTTACCCCCCCCCCCCCCAAATTTATATACACCGACGTTGCCCCCTTGATTCGAAAGGAAGGAAATCATACATTATTTGAATTAAAAATATTATTGAATCTACACAGGCTGTGTACTGAACTAGCAGGATGCACCAAATTTGATAAAGATGTGCACTATTTTTGCTGGAACACATTGCACTCCAGCCATGGTGTGGTATAGGGAGTAGTAAGGTGTCCAACGTGCCTAGCAAGTCACATTACATTTTTGCTAGCTCGCAGAGGATTTAATCACAATCAGTGGCTGCCAGAGTGGTGCTAGCAATGACATGCTTGCTAGAGACAGCCAACGCAGAATTGGGGGGGGGGCTTTCCCTACCACTTTAATCATTCTATGTGTGGTGTGCAAAAAGGAACAAACCAGGCTAAAGGTCATGTCATCCGCCCTGGTGCCACAGCCCAATATCAAAGGACCAGTGTGCTTTTTTTATCATCATCAAGGAAGGGAAGTGCCAAAGAATGCTCCGACTACTGTACAATTGTACTCATTTCACACGCTAGCAAGGTTATGCTCAAAATCCTCCAAGGTAGGCTTCAGCAGTATGTGGACCAAGAACTCCCAGAAGCACAAGCTGGATTTTGAAGGGGCAGAAGAACTAGAGACCAAATTGCTAACATGTGCTAGATTATGGAGAGAGCCAGAGTTCCAGAAAAACATCTACTTCTGCTTCATTGACTATGCAAAAGCATGGCAGAAAGTGAGGAGGACTTAACCTCTTAATGAGGGTGAAAGAGGAGAGTGCAAAAATGGTCTGAAGCTCAACATCAAAACAACTAAGATAATGGCCACTGGTCCCATCACCTCCTGGCAAATAGAAGGGGAAGATATGGAGGCAGTGACAGATTTTACTTTCTTGGGCTCCATGATCACTGCAGATGGTGACAGCAGCCACGAAATTCAAAGATGCCTGCTTCTTGGAAGGAAAGCAATGATAAACCTAGACAGTACCTTAAAAAGCCACCCCCCGCCTTAATTCAAGCTTTCTCTTTTGCTTGCCTGCTCTTTTTCATAGTTTTTAGTCTCTCTCACTCACTCTCTCTCACACACATACACATACATCCACCCGCCCTCCCTCCATTTTCTCCATACATTTAAATAAGGTTGATGAAGCCCTCAGTCTTTGGCACCTTCCTTCCCTCCTTCCCTCGTTAACTTGATCCTTTCCCTCCTCCTGCTTGCTTGCAGTCATTTCCGGAGGAAGCAGTCATTCAGAAGCCCCGGATTGATTGATTACCCGGGGCTATTCCACAGCTGTAACCAATCAAGCAGGCTTATCTCCGATCTCTGAAAGAACTGAGGATTTACAAGTGCCCTGCTGCAACCAAGGAAGTAACAGGGAGAGGTGGCTTACAATGTTACCCCATTTGGGGGTAATTTAGCTTACAATTTGGCTAACAATTTTACCCCATTTGGGGTAATTTACCCCTGTTCCTTGACCACTGATCTAAATGATGGCTTCTCTTCCTGTGCGTGCTGCCATCCAAATGACAGCCACCTCCAAGCTCATGCACTAAGTTTGGGGCTGTTTAACCTGTGAATAGACACTCCTCCTGGATTATCCTGATAACCAATCTAGGCAAACAGCCAGTGCTCCCTTTACACTTCTATGAAAGCATTGCCATAGCGAAGGGCTGACATTACACTGCCCTTTTAAAAGAAGTAACTTCTGGTGAAACACACAGCTTTGTTTGTTTGTTTATTATTACTTTGATGACACTACGTAAACCATGTATCTTGTGACTGCTATTTTCAAAAATAATAAACAGGATTTGTAAACAAAAAGGTTTATTTTGAAAAAATAAGGGAATAAAAAAGTTCAGTTAATAGGTAAAAATAAACTATAAAGAGATGGCATATTGTTTCACAAATAGCTTGAAGCCTTTACTTCACTTCTTTATATGTCAGTACACATTTAATTTGTACATATACGGATGCTTGCTTTGACTCGGGTTCAAAAAGAACACATTATTATCCACAGCTTCTTCACAGCTCACTCAGCATGAACTAACACAGCATTAACCCTTACATACAGCTCTTACTGAAACCAATTCCATAGCTTCTACTCTTACACACACATACCCTTTATATGCAAAACTGAACATTTCTACCTGGAAATCATACCAACCAATCATCTCACATTTTCATTCATGAACATTCTTCAAGTGTTTTAATTGCCATACCTGGCACATCCTGCATGCAACTGTCAATCAAATCCTGTCACTTAACCATGCATGTATATGCAGACCTATATACAAAATACAGTGACCTTCATGGCTTTCTGTAGTAGCAAATTCCTTAATTCAGCTACACGTTGACTGAAATTCAGTAGTAAGTCACAACTACAGTACACTCATTGAATCAGTGGGGATTTGTTGAGTCAATTCCTCTGTAAGTTCCATTGAATGACCCTAGTCTAGTTGCAACTTACTGCTGGATTTCAGCTGTTGTGTGTTTGAATGTTTTTTAAACCTGTCCTTAATTTCCACCCATTCAGCTTAACTGGATGATCCCATGTTCTAGTATATTATAGGGACATGGTGGCACTGTGGGCTAAACCACAGAAGCCTCTGGGCTGCAAGGTCAGAAGACCAGCCATCGTAAGATCATATCCACCCAACGGAGTGAGCTCTCATTGCTTGTCTCAGCTCCTGCCAACCTAGCAGTTCAAAAGCATATAAAAATGAAAGTAGATAAATAGGTACCACCTTGGTGGGAAGGTAACGGTGTTCTGTGTCTAGTCACGTTGGCCACGTGACCATGGAAACTATATTCAGACAGACACTGGCTCTATGGCTTGGAAATGGGGATGAGCACCGCCCCCTAGAGTTGGACACGACTGGACTAAATGTCAAGGGGAACCTTTACCTAGGTTCTTGTATTATACAAGAAGCAGAAAAATACAGTATTCTCCCGATCTTATTATTCCACAGAATGTATATTTTTTATACATTTCTATCTTGCCCCATTTAATTGCCTTTTTAAGGAAGCTGAAGAACCCCAAATGTTTTAACCTTTTCTTACAGGCCAGTTTTCCCAATTTCTTGATAATTTTAGTTGCCTTTTCTGCATCTTCCACCTCTAATGGAGAGTAACCACAATGAACACAATGGAACATTTGAATGTCTGTAGGATTATGTACTGAGGAAATATTTTTGCAGGGACCTTAGAAGTACTGTATGGTATAATATAAATTTAAAGAAATCACAAAGATGTGATTAATAAATCTGATGTTAATACCAGTTGAATTTTATTCAGTGGTAGTGACTGCACGTCAAGGGGTGACTTTGATGTCTCAAAGTAATACGTCTGGAAATTGTTGTCATAGTTCAAAGGGCCTGGCTTTCTTGTGCTCTATTAATTGCAAATGTTGTTGAAACTGAACTCTGGATAATGCTTTCCTTAGGTTCCTTTACTACATTTCTAGACGATGCAGATTTCCTTTGACTTCTGTCCTGAATAAACCATAGCAATAACTTGTCTCCTCCTCCAGAAGAAGAAAAACAGTAGCAAAACAGTAATTGTGATTTAGAAATGAAACTTTCTCAGGGCCTTTCTATCTATCTCTCATAAATGGGCCATAGACACTGTTTATAGTACGTGGCTAAACTTTTGAAGATGCTGAACAACAGGACAGTTCCTCTCACCCTTTAATATCTTGATAAAAAAACTACCTGGCAGTTTGAGATACAGATCAGAAAAGAATATCAGCTTTGAGTTTTTTACTCTCTTTTGGTGTAAGCAAGGTGGGCTCGGTGCCAGTGTAGCCTACAACATAATGAGCAATTCAAATGTTCACTTATTCTTAGGCTAAATAATGAAGAGGGGCCATCTATGGTTAAATCCGTAGTTTAATTACTCAAATCTTGTCATCTGAAAATTGCAAAATGTCATAATATCTGGTTTTGCAGTGATACAAAGAGAAATTTTAGACAGTACAAAGACAGGTTTTAAACAACGAAAGGACGTGCTCTGAATAAGAAATAACTGATTATTGTCAGTGGATGTATTTTTGGCAGCAGCAGCAAGAATATTGTTAATGGGATGCAACCTATGTGCCTAGCATTAGCAGATTTGTCCTGCAAATTAGCCTTATTTATATTTGCTCATCAATTATGACCATTAGCAAGGCATTTTGACACTGTACTATGAACAGAGCAATCAAGATGATCAAACATGGGGCATGCAAGGTCTTCTGCTTAAGAAAGTATATCTTCAGATAGCAGCAGGCCTGGCTCAAAATAATTTGGCAGTCTTTCCTTCCCAGTCACATATCCAGCTACCAACTATGTGAATCTTATTTAAACAGGGCATTGTTTATCAAAACACCTGATTGCTACAGGTTAGCTACGACACTATTGTGCTTCACACCTGTTTCTGCTAGTTGCAGTGCCTGTTTAAAAAAGTATATCAAATGAGCAGAGCAGATCATGCAGAAAGTTGGCTTAGCTGGTTGCCTCTGTCTAATCTCTCAGTCAGAAACCTCTCTAAGAGTACCACCCATGACATACTGGGACAACCATTTTGCAAAGCCAGAAATGAGGACTGGTGGTGGGGCACGAGTTGAGGAGAATGGGAACAACCAGGAAAGGATTTAGAGAATGGCCAGGGTGGAGTGGCATAAAAGATAATTGCTGGGAGAAGAAAGTGGCCTTTGCTGGAATCCACCCACTTACCCAATGCCACCTCACTTTGGTTATGAAGTAAAGGACCAGGACATAGAAGAGGGTGTAATTACAGCGATAAAGGTGTGTGCCTGGACAACAATCTTTTTGAAAGGTGAGCAACAAATGAGCTCCTTCTGTCAGTCTGTGGATCACAAGAAAATCAAGCTAACTCAGCTGTGCTACTTGATGTAAAGTTCAATATATTTCTTAGATATATAAGACTTTCTCCATAAAGAAAACATCTATTTAATCAGTTGTCATTTGCCTATATGTCCAAAGGCACTAGAAAGAGGGTGTGATCAGTGGGCTTTGTCCTGTGGTGTAGTCCACTTTGGGGGTGACTGGTTTACTCCTTTTCCTAGTGACCCCATGACAGAGAGGCAATTACAAACCATCTCATCCCATCCCATATGCTTGCTTACCTGCACCTTTTTGGGTCCCTGCCAGGGACTGACCAATCAGTCAATTCAGCCCTATGCCACTTTGAAGTAATCGGAAAAGAAAAGAAAGCTTCCTCCCACTTCCCCCATGGAGAAGGAGACAGGAGGGTGTTTTTTTGTTGTTTTAATGTTCTTTTTGTTTATTTCCCTTTAAAAGAAAGAAGGGCTAAATAGGGTCACCTGAGGCAATGTGTGGTTTCCTGCTACAAAAAATCCCTTGCATGTGGATGCAGGGATTGCCCCAAATGATGTGCTGCGCCTTAAAGCAACCCTGTTTAGGTCAATCCAGCTTGCTCTCGCCCTAGACAGTTTGACACAGCCTTCGTCTCTGTAACAAAGCACCGCGGGGGGGGGGGGGGAGGGAGAGCAGCAGGAGGAATTTAGAGAGAAAAGAACTGTATTCCCCTCTCTGCTTCTCCAAAGAGCTGAAAAGAGAAATGGGAAAACGAAGTGGGGGTGTGATTGTGGACTCTTAAATATGGGACTGCTGAGATCTCAGTTTAAAGCACAGGACCAAAAGCGGTCAGGAGGGGGAGGGATTCCTTAGCTCTTTGCTCTCCCATTACCTTCCAGCTCATGATCCCTCTCCTTCTCCAGCTTCTTTTAACCCAGCAAACCAAAAAAAAAGTAGACATATTATGTAAAAACAAGCATGACTTCAGTGCAAAATTTCGGAGTTTGATGGAGAGACTGCAGTTTGTGTATATTTTTGCTTATTTTTGTCCACAGCTTATGCAATAAATGGGATTGTGGAATTCTATTGCCTCTTTAATTGTAGAAACTCTTCCTCTACAGTCATGGTTGCTCTCCTGCAGTGCCGAGGACACAGACTGGGAAGGCAGTTTTGGAGCCCTGTGAGTCTATCTATTGGGCTGTGAAAGAGCCTGTTATAGCCCCTGAGAAATTTACAACAGCTGAACAGGGCTGTTAAGGATTGGAAATTTTGGAGATCCCTCATTCATAGGACTCTATAAGTTGGACATGTCTTGACAGCACATAAGAGCAGCAACCAGGCCAGCCTCCCTAGGCAGAAATGCTGCAGCCTTCTGGGACTCCGTGAGAAATGAAAATGGAGGCTTGCAAACCCAATGGGGCTGGCCTGGGAAGATGTAAGCAGTGGTGGGCCTTAAGGCTCCAGCTGGCTCTGTGTACAGATAACAGACTGACTCAAAAATGATTATACCCTGCTTTCCACTTCATAATTTTGTCAGAGCAGGGACTTCACCTCTCATAATCTGCAAAGGGCTGTGTGTCAGTGGAAGACCAAGAATGATATTATGGAGAATGGAAAAGGAAACATTACGTGTTTGTGTATGTAAACACTTGTGCCACACCTATTGCATTTGGAACCAAGTTTATAATGACTAACTTGTTTCAATGGCATGTAATGCTAGCTGGGTTTCTTCAGGGATGTACAAGATGTCAGCATAGCCTCATTCAGGATAAAGGTTATGAAAATTTTACACTGTTTATTGACCTGCACTGTGGGCGATGCCCCTCCTTCTCAGGTTATAATAATAAACAGAGATCGTAAATTTAATAACACAGTAGCTTTTAATAACACTATAAACCAATAAAATCCAAAAAAAACAGAATAAAGAAAATTCTAATATCCTAAAGTTATGTTATTTAATTTTCCATTGAAATTGAGTTTTGGCCTGAACAAATAAGAAGCAGAATCAAAAGTGCCAGAATGCCACAAGAGTGTCTGCAGTTGTCTGGCCCAACCAGAGGCAGGAAATTCTTGTGAGATCCTGTCTCCTGAGATTGTCAGCCAGTTCTGAGGCTTGCCTGTTGTTAGTTATTAGAGAGCAAGGAATGTAACTGGATGCAGCATCTCTGAAAATATAAAAAGCAGTGGATCTCTCCTCCCTCCCCCAGTTTTTAAGGAAATGGTTCTCAGTGTTTCTTTTCCCCATGTGTTATGGCTAGCTTGTACTGAACCATCTGACTTTGATTTACGAAGCTCACTACTGCTCATCTTGTGGGTGCTTCAGTTCTGTAGCACCATCATCACTTCTCTTCTTCTTATGTTGTTATTATGGACCATGAAGACATTTCCAACGCATGAATATACAAATTGAGTTTTCAAGGAATGCACTTGAAGAATGACTTACTGTTACTGTTGTTCCCCCCTATGAGTTTCCATGGGCAAGTAAAAGCAAAGCAAAGCATGCTGCTTATATACCACCCCATAGTGCTTCAAGCACTCTCTGGGCGGTTTACAAGTTAATTATGCAGGATACACATTGCCTCCCCCAGCAAGCTGGGTACTCATTTTACCGACCTCGGAAGGATAGAAGGCTGAAGTCAACCTTGAGCCGGCTACCTGGGATTGAACCCCAGGTCGTGAGCACAGTCTTGGCTGCAGTACAGCGGTTTAACCACTGTGCCATGAGGCAAGTAAAGATTTGAACCCAAGTCTCCTTATTCTATCCACTGTAACATACTGGTCTTCACTATAATCTGAATATGATGTGTGATAAGCCCAGTTAGAGTAGGAATTGGAATTCTGTTTTTGAGTTGAGAAGGATTAGAATAGCAGAAGAATTTTAGATTTACACTAGAAATGCAACTTGTCAAGAGTTGTCTTGTCATTGGACTTGCATATTTGGGGGAGGTGGGCTTTTTTGAGCATTAGACCTGGGGAATAAAAGTGCGTCATGAATGCTGATCAAGCTGTGGTTATCAACGCATGGCTCTCCAAATGTTTCAGATATCAACTTTGTGAGGTCCCAGCCAACATAACCAGTGGTAAGAGACTCAGAGAGGTGGAGTCCAAACATATGGGGGGGGCAAAGGTTGAGAAACTTTAGGGCAAAGGAGAAGACTAGTGGAACATTCAGGACAGAAGAGAAGGCTGATTAGAAAAATAGGAGATGGAGCCAAATTTTACATATTGAATTGAGTTAATCGGCCAGTTGTTTGGCTGCAGGCATGTAGCAGTTTGAGGTCTGTCGGGAGAAATTTGTGAAGTAGAACTAAACATGCAAAAAATAAGCTGTCGTCTTTGTTCCAGGCCTGTCCAGATTATTAAACAGTCTTTGAGCTCCCAGGTTGCATATTTTAATTTAATAGAAACATTTCAACATCTTTAAACAAACAGTCCTAGTTTTATACTTTGAGATTAATAAGGCTTTTAAGACTAAAAGTTACTATAGGAGAAAATGTTCTGTGCTTTTAAAGTCTCAGCTTCCATGAAGTATGTTAGTTCCAGATGTTAAACTGTTTTTTTCAGAAGTCTTGTTAAGATGCCAGACCATTTTGATTTTCTGAAGGAATTTCCAAACCCCAACTGATTATCACAACATGTAGGAATTCACATTCAGAGTTTGGCTATGAAATCATGCTAGCAACTTACAAAAAAGAGAGAGTGAAAAGACAGGTTCATAGAAGTATCCTCTAATGCCACTAAAAGGTTAAACAACAAAAACAAATATTGTGGCTTCCATTCTTTATAACATACTTCGCTCCTAGTATTTCATTGACACTTATGACAACTATTTTGTTAGTATTCATTAAATTTCATTTATTGTGTTACATAATTTTAGCATGTGTTACAATCCAGCTAGTAGTGATGCTTAGAAACTGAAATTTCTAATATTGTAAAAATGAAAATTAAGAATAAGTTCTGCTATCTCTTAACATCAATTCTGAATGATTACATATGAGTATTGTTTCTAAGTACAGTTGCCCTACCTTTCTATAATTTCCCCCTCTTTTAGAGTACAGTTTTCCATTACAGTATACGTGAAGTAGAGATATGTGGAGAATATAGCTTATGTTATTTTAGGAAAAAGGGGTGAGGAGGAAACAACTAATTAAAGTACAGTACACCAGAAGTGGCCTCTGCAGAGCTTTGTCAATCTTCCTTGGTTGGTAGTACAATTGCATTTTAAGGTAGAGATTAGGTCTGAAAGAGATGGGAGGACAATAGAGAAAACACTTAAACGTCTTGTTAAGTCACTTTTAAGTCAATTCTGCCTTGATGACACATACAAAGAACAACAGTAGCATGTATAGATTTCAGAAGTCACTACTACACATGCTACAGCCCAAAAAGCTCTGATTTCCCTTGCTTTGGAGTATGTGGTTATAGTGTGTGTTGTGCACAAAATAATGTGTGGTGCTGGGTCAGGGGAAAGTATTTTCCAGTCTTCTGCCAGCAGGAGATCCCCAGTCGTTTGAGTGCTCCTATCTCCATGCTTATTTCTAAGCATGGAGATGGGGAGGGGGGGAGGAAAGGAATGGAAAGGAAAGGAAAGGAAGACCATGAAAGAGTAAAGGGAAAATTAGAATGAATCAAATTAAGAGAATGACAGGAAGGAAAATAGGATAGGAAAACAGGACAAGGAAGAAGGGAAGAAAAAGAAAAAAGAACCCCCCCCCAAAAAAAGGATAGTTGGGGACTCCTTGAGGAGCTGAGAAACTGCTGTCCCACTGAGAACTGCACGTTTTGTCTAGTATACTTGAAATAATAACTCCTAAAATTGTCACAGAATAGATGTTCCTCACAACATAATTTCTTAGTGTTGTGGCTTAACTTTATTGATATACCATCTATTATAATGTTGTCCTGATGGACCACCTGCACTGATGGTGGGTTGCACTAGATTATCTTGGAAATGAACCTTCCAACCTAGTGATTCTAGATGCAGCAGGAACAGCTGTTCTAGCTTTAAAGAAAAAGATCTACTTTTCATTTTGCACGATAAAACATTTGGGAATAGGTCCACTAGGAACAGGTGGGGAGCCTTTTAGGAACCAAGCTCTTTGCCATAAGAGAAAGAGACTCTGAATTGGGAGACAAGGGAATTCAGGTAAATAACTTAAGCCTTACTGGCAGTGCTCAAAATGCACATTGCACAAACATACGTAGATCTGTATAACTCACTGTCTGTTATATTCCCAATTTTCTTTTTGGCTGACCTCAGTTTGTAAGGATGGACTGAAAATTTCAAAAAATGCTGAATGCAGGTCATACAATATGGGATTTTTTCAAGGATTTTACAGTTCTGAAAGTTGCTGAACAAAACTGGTACTGACAAACAGGAACACGAATGGCCCAAAGGAGCCTGAGAATCATATCACAATAGAATAGAGACTTATCACTTGTACTTTCCTTGTTCTTGTACTCAAAGATGGAGAAAAGAGTACGATTTGGAGGCAAAGGTATAGAAACTTAGGATACAACTATTTATTAGGAAAAATGTACGTTGAACTGTTATAAATTGAGGATTTCCCGGGTGAAATTGTTTAAGCCATCAAGAGTCATCAGAGACAGAGGAGGAAATTGCCAATCAAATGTTGTTTACAGCTTGTTAATGGAGCTTCTGCTGTAGCCATCCAGATCTGAAGGAGGCACAGCTACAGCAGAAGCTGCCTTAACTATCTGCATGCAAGGGCTGATGTGCAATTTCATCCTCTCTTTTCTCCCATTTGTCTTGTAGGTGCTGTAATGCAACTTTGTTCTTAGGTAGGCACCAAGCCTTTAAAAAAAGGTACAAGTAATTACCTGCCCTAAATTAAAACAAATGCAATCACTTGCAAAAAAGAAAGAAAGAAAAAAAGAAAGAAAGAAAGAAAGAAAGAAAAGAAAAGTAGAATCCCCAGTGGCAAAGAAAACATGCATGGGGGAGGAACTCTGGGCTGATCTGCATTGCTTTCACATCATGGAGCTAAAAGAAAATAATATGAATTTGACTGTTCCAATCCCAGAACACTTCCCATCTTATTTATTTTATTTATTTATTTAATTTATATGCCGCCCACTCTACCCAAAGGTCTCTGGGCGGCTTAGTCACCCCCTTACAGAGACTGTTGAAAATACAGTGGTATGCTGGTTCTACATTTAGCTGTCTTTCAAGAGTAACCAGAATATACTAGCATGCCTAGATGATGTTCTGCTAAGGTGCTGAGAAGAAAGAGATCAACTGAATGGTAGATGCTGGAGTCATAAGTGGTGTATGGGTTTCTCATGTGAACCATTAAACAACACTGTCTCCATTAAACAACATTGCCTTTGTGTGATCGGGTTCAGTCTCACATTTTGACAACTCCTCATTTTGTGCGGGAAATATTACAGAAGACTTTTTTTAACCTTCACAACTTCATCTTTATTGATTACATGCTGATCGATATTGTTCATAATTGGATCAAAGAAGCTTAACTCAGGCAACATGCCATAACTGTCCAACACAAATTCCTGCTCCACATCCATTGAACTCACAGGGGTGCCGGGCCCAGTCTCCTTCAGGGGGAGGTGTGTTGTATTTAGAGTCCAGGTAGATCACTTGACATCATCTACCTTTATTCTTAGAGAAGACTATGACTGACCATTCCAACGTCTCTTGTCTCACCTCTCCTACTTCTTTGGGTGCTGGGTCCGGCAGCAACCCTCCTAACTTAAGATTAGGAAAACTCCTTTGCAACTCCTGCATCTTTACTCTTTCATATTCCCACAACCTCTCCAACTCTCTCTTGCGCTTTCTCAATTCCAGTTCGACCTCATACCCTCTTTCCAGACTGACAGCTCTTGCTCCTCCCTCTTCTGACTCCCGCTCTCCTCCACCAGACATATTTCAAATTTCCCACCTCGCTCTGTTTTCACCCCCTCCTTAGCTAAGTTCTCCTTCAGGTCCACTTCTACAACGGCACCTTCTGGCTTCCTTACTCCCTTTTCTCTCTCTTTCTCGTGGGACGGCACACTCTGTCCAGGACCTCCTTCACACTTTGGCAATCTTGTAATGATCAAGAAAAATACAGAGTTTGTAAAGATACATTTATATGGAAAGAAGAAGAAGAAACTATAGTGATTTTGCTTTATTTTAACCCATTTGATCTTTCGGTGAGTTTTTAGTCCCTTCTATATCCATCCTATCCAAATTTATTTTGCTGCCAGCTGTTATACCACTTTATGTCAGGATGAAAAGACAAACATCTGAGACTGCTAGTACAAGACCAAGCTCTCTGAAACTCTGTCCCTGTGTGAGCATTGATTGTGATTTCAAACATAATACTGGCTGCAAATCAAATTGCAGCAAAGCTGAATTGCTCCAATCTGGCTCTCCAGTGTAGTTGCACCTTTAAGTCTCTTCCACTTGGTGACCACAGTAAGATTTCTGAGATATGTTCTAGGAGTTGTTTAGCACTGCCATTCATGGGGATTTGAACCCTAAGGGTCTTTTTACCACTAGTCCAGCATACTATTCATTACACTGCATTGGCTCAAAGATGGCTTTACAAGTTGATAATACTGTATTAGAACTGCAGACCTGGAAGGGATCCTTTGAATCATCAAGTCCAGCCCCTTTCAAGGAGCCACAGCAGGGAATTGAACTCTCAACTTCTGGCTCCGCATCCAGATTCTCAGACCGCTGAGTTGTCCAGCAATTTAATAAATCCTAGAGAATGATACTTTAGCATCCAAATAGCACTTCCAAAAGGCTCTTCTCCGTGCTGTGTACGGGGCTGGCTGTACTGTGTGTAAACTGCAAGAAGATAAGAGAAACAAGGAATAAAAATATAACAACATAGGTTATTAAACACATGAAAAAGTTTAATCCAGTGGAAAGTTTTACTTACTCTTTTCTGAATTAACGGAAAGTAAGATTTGTATTGAGAAACCTGACAGATTCATATAACAATGGACTACAAACAATGATGTAATGTTGGAAGATACATGGAAGTCTTAATAGCAGATGACAAGATTATTTTCTTTCCTTTTGTTGGACCCTGAGGGAAACTTCTGGTTAATTCATGCTGTAGCCAGAATGGAGGAAGGGCAAGAGATGAAACAGGAGGGCCAAAGATGCCTTCTTAAACATTCTAGCTTTTTTGCGGTGGGGGGGGGGGTTGATAAGGAATTTTACACTGATTTACTCTCAGTGGCTGAAATCCTGTTGCTTAGCAGAAGAAAATTCATAACTTTTAGTCCATTCCTAAATGGCAAATAAAAAGTCCCATCTGCTATTCTTGGAGACACACACACAAACACCAGTTCAAAAGTTATTAATTTTCCCCCACTAAGCAACAGGATCTTAGCCATGGATTAATTGGCATCTTCTTATAGATCAGTCTTTTGCCAATATGATTATACAGTTCAAACCTTTATAGGTGAAGCCTTTATGGATCAAACTAAGTAAACCGTCCACTAGTCCAGTATTTCATTTCCAACTATCATTGATAAATTGCTTCATCATAGACAAGTTATACTGAATATGGAGGTTTGATTTACCTGATCTGATGAGGCTATGGGCATTTGTGAATTATAATACAAAATTATAATATAGAGAGCTGCATTTTATAAAGTGACCAATAAATTAAAAGAGATGAGGTAGATTAGATTAGATAGATAAACAGATAGATATTTGGGTAATCCCTAATTCGAGTTCTCAGAAAGAAAATATTTTCTTGCCTTCTCCATAGTAATCAAAATTTTATGAACTGCCATTATGTTTTCCCATTTTTCCCTTAAAAGGTTGACATTGAAAATCCAGTAAATAATACTTTTACAGGATCAGTCCAAATGTTACAAAATAGTAGGCAATATTTGTGAAAAATTGGGTTCTCTTACTATATTGCTTTACTGTTGATTTGGGAATTTTTTTAAAAAGAGAGTTTTATTCAAGCAGGTTTTACATTTAATTGGGTTATAGTTGAATGAGGTTGTTTCTGTTTATTGGTTTTTCTTTGAAAAGTCTTTTAAAGGTTAATTGTATTTGTATTGATTGATGAACTGATCGATTGATTGAATTTCTATCCCATCTTTCTCACCTTGTAGATTTGAACTTCAATGTACTGAGTGTAATTTTGAAATAACACCAGATTTTTTAATTATTAATTACCTTATTTTTTTAAAAAAGACATCTAAGTATTCCAACTTTTCATGGAAGGTACCCCATATCCTATTTTCTGCCTATTTTTTAGCTTTGCAGTATTTGTTTAGAAATACTAAATTTGTCCATCTTATTTATGAAGGCCTTATGTTACTGGCTATCAAGAAATTGGAAAGCAGTAGATCAATTTCAGTTACCCTTTTGAAACACAGGCCTGTTAGTTCATGCCTGGGATGAGCAGGTCAGGAGAAAGGGGAGAAAGTGCCTATTAATTGGAAGGCCATACCATCTGTGCCTTATTGCCGTGAGAAAGGAATATCCAAAGCCACAACTGCCTCCTTGGTACAGAGTTATTAGCAAATAATTATTTCAGCTGAAGATAAGGGAGAGAAATTATAGTGGGGCCTCGACTTACAGACATCCCTACTTACAAAAATTTCGACTTACGAAAAGTTCCGGCCACACAATTTTGCTTCGACTTGCGGCCGGAGCTTTGAGTTACGGAGAAAAAAACGTAGGGGGAAAGGGCGGGAAATTCAAACCATTGGTGGCAAAGAGGCTGCTTCTTCGCCCCAACGGCTAGGAAAAGGGAGGCTCAGCCTCCCAGGCTTCCACCGCTGCTGCTACTGCTGCTGGTAGGTGAGCTGCTGGACCATCCCGGCTAGGCTCAGGCTCCTGGGATTGACCGCTGCCATGACCGCCACCGCTGGGGAAGCCCAGGCTTCCCTGCCACCATGGGAGGCCTCCCGAGGTTCCCTGCCGTTGTGACAGCCGCTATAGGGGGCCTCCTGGGGTTCTCTGCCGCTCTGCCCACCACCGCTGGGGAAGCCCGGGCTTCTTCACCGCCATGGGAGGCGACGGTCAGAGTGACGGGGAACCTCAGGAGGCTTCCCATGGCGGCTGTTACGGTGGTGGGGAAGCTGTGGAGACCTCTAACGGCAGTCGTCATGACTTGCTCTGTTTCTTTTCTTTTCTTTCTTGTTTTTTTTGGTATTTTTTTTCCTTTGGGCGGAATGGATTAATCAGTTTTCAATGCATTCCTATGGGAAATGGTGCTTCGACTTACAAAAATTTTGAGTTACGGCCACCGTTCCAATATGGATTAATTTCGCAAGTCGAGGCGCCACTGTACTCATGAAAAGTTACTCTTCAAGAAGGTTCAGGATGATTAAATCCCTGATTGGAGCATCTCCTCAAAGAGTCTAGAAAATGGAATGATGGATATAAAAGTGGGAGCAAAGTTACTGAGTTTTAGCCTAATATCTCTAAAGAGACTGCTATGCTCATCTGTTGCCTTTCTGCCTCTCTTAGAAATGTACATTTTGTCAACATGTAAATATTAGCTTAAGATTAACTAGCTTTCTTATTTTCTTGTCTTAAAGTTTTCTTGCCTCAAGCCTTTTGAATGCTGATGTGCTCCACAGCTCTTTTGACTATTCTTGTTTTTTTTTTAAACTGGAAACTATCGCCTTTTCTCTCTCTCAATATTTTTAATAAAATATAAAACTTTACAGTGGCTTGGTTATTTTTGGGAAAAGAGGGTTGTTGGTACTAAAGAAAGGCCTGGCCTTGCTCAAATACTGGGTACTTTTACATCTTGTGGTTATTTAGGGTTCTTGTCTTGCAGGGTTGCCCTAAAGATCAAAAGTGCTTAACCTTTTAGATTTTTGGTATCTCCCTAGAGCAGCAATGGCATACTTATGGCACACGTGCCATAGCTGGCACCCAGAGCCCTTTCTGCGGGCACACAAGCCATAGGTTGCTGGATTGCTGCCCCCCCCCCCCCGTAGCCACACCTGCGGAGGTGGCTGCAGCCATGGTGCTGGTGCTTCAACAGGTGGCAGGCCAGGATCTGGAGCAGCTGGCGCTGGTGGGATATCCTGAGTGGGGTCTTGAGGCACCTCCATGCCCGGGATTCCCCCTTCTGCCGCCACTTCTGGTTCTGCCGCAGCCCCCCACCCACTGGGTTTTTTGTTTTCGCCACCACTGCCCTACAGCATATGTACTGAAAGTGTCTCAAGATTTTGGGAAGAATATTGGGCAGAAAGATTTTCCCCAGCCCTATGTTGGAGGGGTTTTTTAAAAAGCAATATCACATTCTGTCTGTGGTCTGTGTGCGTGGAAGATACTTTTCTATGCAGCAATAACCAATTGTTCCTTCCAGCCTTTGAATCCAGAGAGAGCCCCACATCTCTGCTGCTTCTTTCCCTCTTTCCTTGGTTGGTGGCAGTTGTTTGTTTACTGCTGATCAGTTCAGTTGGTTTCTAAGTATGTGGGCAGTAAAAAAAATGCATACAGAAATCTATAATTTGAAGCAACTGTAAGTAAAGAAATATTTTTATCCTTTCTCCTACAAATGTCTCAGAGTGAGTTATTGAGACTCAGTGCCAATTAATGAGAAGGGGTTGGATTCTAGGGAACTTGTAGCTGCAGTAGGATTGCCATATCTGTAGAATCAGTGCCCGCGGTTTCACCCATCCACTGCCTAAAAATATTAAATTGAAAAGCCCAGAAATGTTTCCAAGGTGTATTACCCAAAACAGCTAATAAACGGAACCAGAGACTATGCTATATAAGGAGTTTCTATATCTGTGCTTTCTAGCATCTGTTGCGGGGAGGCGGCGGCTTGGAACCGATCCCCTGCGGATATTGCGGTCCTAATATATTCTCTATACTTCTCTGTACTTCTGTTGCACAGCAAAAAGAATTTTACCAGAAATTCAAAATTCTGCAACACCATCAGTACATTTGGGCCCTCCTGGAACTTTCCGACACCACAAAAATCTGGGCAGTGCAGCTGAGTGGTTAGTGTGGGCCTGTCTGACCCAGCCTAATCTTGATATTGGCCATTTCATTGTCAATCTGTTTTCTAAGATTCAAAGACCAAATGTTCATTTTTTACATCATTGAACAATTTTGTCCCCAAATTTTATGTCATAGTTTTGGAAGCCCTTTGACTCAAAGGTACAGTTATTCTAATTAAGGGAGAGGAATTGCCATAAAGAGTGCAATTTGTCATAGAAACAACAGTTAGAGGTCAGTTGTAATTCAAGGCAACAGCTGAGCTGTTGGAATGTAGGCACCTTGATTTTTTCCCTGTGATATAATAGTTTAAAAGTGACAAGGGTACATTTTACCATAATATCTGGCAGTGTGAGTTTATTGGACCATGTTAGCAGACTCTAGTTAAAACTATGAATCATCTGTTGTTGGCTAAATCCCTGTAGCATCTAGCTAAAAAAATTACCAATTTTTTTTTAAAAGGGCATATGTATTTATCAAGAAAATATCATCTGTTTTCTAAACGGACAACTACTGTATGTGCTGGAGAAAAAGCTGGATGATTGGGGGAGAGGCATAGCTGTTAGCTAAGCAAACTGGGTTGATTTCTTAGTACATGGATGGAGAATTCCCATAATACTTGTTACCTACACCTAAGGAGCAAATTGGCATTTACTGCCATGCAGGGAGATTATGGGATTTTCTGCTTCAGATGCCAGAATAACATGCCTAGCTTCGAGTTCGGTGCAACTTGACTTGGGGTTGTGGGTGTAATTTCTTGCTGCGCGTCCAGCAGCAAAATATGCCACTTTTCTCCCAGAATTGGGAGGTGGCTTACAAAATTGTTTATAAAAACCACACACAAAGTAAAATTTAAATGTAACAGAATTACAAATGTTAAAATAATATTAAATTCATTATACTATGAAATGTGTAATTAAAACACTTTAAAATGTTTGATTAAACTGTGTGTTTAGTCGTTTAGTCGTGTCCGACTCTTCGTGACCCCATGGACCAGAGCACGCCAGGCCCTTCTGTCTTCTACTGCCTCCCGGAGTTGTGTCAGGTTCATGTTGGTTGCTTCGCAGACACTGTCCAGCCATCTCATCCTCGGTCGTCCCCTTCTCCTCTTGCCATCACACCTTCCTAACATCAAGGTTTTTTCCAAGGACTCTTTTCTTCTCATGAGATGGCCAAAGTACTGGAGCCTCAGCTTCAGGATCTGTCCTTCCAGTGAGCACTCAGGGTTGATTTCCTTTAAAACTGATAGGTTTGTTCTCCTTGCAGTCCAGGGGATTCTCAAGAGCCTCCTCCAGCACCACAATTCAAAGGCATCAATTCTTCGGCGGTCTGCTTTCTTTATGGTCCAGCTCTCACTTCCATACATCACGACAGGAAAAACCATAGCTTTGACTATTCGGACTTTTGTCGGCAAGGTGATGTCTCTGCTTTTTAACATGCTGTCAAGATTTGTCATCGCTTTCCTCCCAAGAAGAAGGCGTCTTTTAATTTCAGGGCTGCTGTCTCCATCTGCAGTGATCATGGAGCCCAGGAAGATAAAATTTGACACTGCCTCCATATCATCCCCTTCTATTTCCCAGGAGGTGATGGGACCAGTGGCCATGATCTTAGTTTTTTTGATGTTGAGTTTCAGACCGTTTTTTGCACTTTCCTCTTTCACTCTCATTACAAGGTTCTTTAATTCCTCCTCACTTTCTGCCATCCCTCACTTTCTGCCATCAGATTAAACTACTAACAATAATTTAACTTTAAAGAAATAGAGCCAGCACAGTGGGTAACATCTTACAGTTTTAGGAACTTAATTTCTGAAGTCCTGCCTGAATGAAAAGGTCTGGAATCTGGATAGCAGGGAGGGGGCAAACCTGGCTGCTCTTGGCAAAGAGTTCCAGCGCCTTGGAAGGTCCTCTCTCTCAGCGCTGCTCCCATAATCAGTCTGACTCAGCTCCTGTTCCATACAAAACAGTGTGCCAGAAGATGTCTCCACGCAGCTCTGGTGTCAATCAGATGGCTGTTTATATTCTTCTTCACACCTGATTAGATCATAAAAGAAATTGAAAGTGGGAATCTTTTTCTATATAAGACTGGTTTTGACTCATTCGACTAATGTGAAAGAATGCCAGCTCCTCGTATAGTTCAGTGTGGCAACACAGGCAGCATGGCTATATTTTATCCTGACCTGATCTAACCCCTACCCCTTTTCAATCCTTGCTTCCTGAATAGCATTTAAGAGTTTATTATTAACCAAGAGGGCTTTGCGTGACAACAGGTGTGGATGTAAATGTAGGCTAGATTCCCCCTAAATACACTTAATAGGAAGGGAAATAAGCTTCACCGACCACAATAGGATTTACTTATTAATAAACTGTCATTCAGTTGTGCTGCTAGGCTTGTAGTTACTAACAGTTCTCTATTTTTCTTTTAAATGGTGCAGTAAAACATGAGTTTCCAGCGAGAAGTCTATGTTTACTCTTTACAATATGGTTTGTTCTCTTTATTTAAGGTTTAAAAATCTGCTTTGGGCTTAATGTGTGTTTCAAAAGAAAAGTACCATCGTGCAGCCTTAGGCTTTCTGCCCACTGCTCTGCTCCTTCCTTCCTTCCGCCATGTTTTTGGCAGCCTTGCTGCTCTTATGTGTTTAAACTAGCAATAAACTATTTCAGTCTAATCTTAGCTTCCACAGGTTATAACTAAAAAGTTCACTGACAGCTGAAAGAAAAGTCTATTCAGCATACAGGGAGAGATTTGTGTCAGGTACCAAGGACTGCTGTCTGACAGCAGTTTTATTATTATTATTATTATTATTATTATTATTATTATTATTATTATTATTATTATTATTATTATTATTATTATTATTATTATTATTATTATTATTATTATTATTATTATTATTATTATTATTATTATTATTATTATTATTATTATTATTATATTCTAGACTTTATGTTCTCCGCAAAGAGTTGGAATATATAGTTGGGAAGAATATTATGTGCATATCAAGTTAGATTTAACATGAACTTTTATCTTAGATGCAATAGAAATTACATCCATTCTCTATTAAAATATATCTGAAAAGATTTTATTTCAGTGTTAGGCACAGCTCCTACTTGTTGGTTCTCATGTTCTGTACTGTAAATGAAGTCCTACCCCCCCCCCAAAAAAAAAACTCCACAAAAAACTGAAGCATTGTCTTAGTGATCTCTATGATGAACTAACTTGGAGCCACTCTTTGCAAAAGCATAAGTAGACAAAGCTGTCTATTTCTGCTTTGATATCAGTGCTTCTTCGTAGTAGCCACAATATCTGGGAAAGAAAGGCTATTTGCTGAAAGGGAATAATCACTGCAGGATATAATCTGAATCCTTTACCTTCCTTTTGTTTCCCTTCATTTTCTAGAAGTTTGTACTGTAAGTGCTTAGAAAGGGCTTTAAAAAAATTAATAGCACCTAAGGTTCTTAGCCACTTTGGATTGGATCCAAATTGGCTGTTCCACAAATACAAGTGTGCTTTCAGCTCAAAGAAGGCTCCCTACTGGAGGCAGATGATTCCTGCAGCCTCTTGTGTCGTGCTGTTCTGGAGGCTTCCCCAGCATTCCGGTGTAGTTTTTCCAGCGGCAAGGGAGAAGGGAGAATGACAAGTACCACTTGCCTATCACCTTTCTCCAGGAAGAGAAGATCTCCATTAAGCACTAATGAAAACAACTCATTCTGAGTCTTTCTGGCCGGTCATTGCATCTGTGGCTGTCTGCTGTGGATAGATCATAAACCCCTGAAACTACACAGGTTGCAGCTGAAACTGAGCTAATCATAAAAGCAATTGTCTGATGACCTTAAACAAGGACCACAGAGCTAGTTAGTTTCACTGGCAATAAACTGCAACCTTGTGGAGTGACGCAGCATAATGCTGAAGGCATTGTGATTCCCACCTAGACTGAAAATCAATCCCCAAACCCGCAGTGATGCAGGCAATCTAGGCTTTATTTAAAACAACAATAAATCCTTTATCTGGCCATGAATCACCACTTCTTTGAAGTATTTTAATTTATTATTTTAGATATATTATTGAGTGATATCGAACAAGGTAGATTAAGGAATGTTTTAGAAAAACAGCTTAGAAACAGCTAGGTATAAGTAGTTTAGCTAGCTGTAAGTAGTTATATTTGAGGCAATAAGTAATGTAACTAGTTAGAAAATTACTATGTGGCTAATGAGTAACACCAAAGGTACTCAAATGTAACAAGTACCACCTAGTTACTTTCTAAAGTTACTTTTCAAGACCATTTAAAGGCATTTACTAGCATTTTGACAGGAATTTTCCAGATTTATGCTGTTCTCCAAGAAAGTGTGGCAACTAGCTTTGGTTTCATATTTCTCATATTTGGAAAAATATTTCCAAGGTATAGTAGAAGAATTGGTGATTAGAGGGAACCAAAGAGGCTTTTGCTGTATTTTTCTGGCTTGTTCAGAAGGGCTAGACAACATGTTAATGACATGCAGAGCAGTAAATTAAGTGCATAATCAGAGCAATGATAACAGTACAGTAAAAGCAGCCTGGCTGCCAATAACTAATAAGAAGTGCAGTGAATTCACTTTAAAAGGTGATATTCCAAGCTCTGGAGAAAAGGGTGGATAGAATATTTCTTTATCTATTCTACTGAGGAAAGTTGCTTTTCTCTTCTTCCCGAGTAAGTGCCCAAAATAGAAATAATTGGTTTCTAAAAATTCCGTAGTTTAGCTTTTTTTACTAGAAAAGAGCCCATCATGAGGAAGCCTTGGATCAATCATATTTGGTTAGTTATACATCTTGAATGTGTTTACCAGTTTTCCGTGATGCTAGCATTTTTCTATATTGTGTTATTAATTGCAACATTTCTGTTCTTCAACATCATGGTACAGTAACAGTGATAATAATAAAGAACTGAGACAGGGCGAGAAATTATTAGTTTTGTTTGATTGATTTCAGTCTTCTGGAATATATTTCAGTAGGCATGTACTTTGTTTACTACTTGGATCTGGAAAAGAACTTTAACTGTTTTATATTTGTGACCAATAGCATTTCCTTCCCACCAAGCACTCTCTTTTCTCCAACACATTTAGGTAGCATCTGAACCATTAATTAAAAGCTTAGGTTGAAATCTGCGTGAAGTCCATTGGAAGGCTTGCAAAGAAACTGCTCCTTGAAAGCAGATTTATTTGGATGACAGTTCAATGGCACAGAGCCCCAGGAAGTGCCACATTAATATATCCCAGAATACAGTATAAGCTGGAAGAGAACAGTCAGCGGCTAACTTTTCAAAGCTCTGGTTGACTTCTAAAGAAAAGTTGTCATGTGGTACAATTAAGAAATTTAGGCCACTGAATTACATTAACAGACTTTAACTGGAAAACACAATTGTTCTTACTCAATGTATTAAGAGCATTTATGTTTATTATATATGTGTTCTGTTGCAACAGAAAATCTAATATCTTGGAATGCAAGGTGGAGAATGGATAGGATCAGATGCTGGAAACTTTTCTGGTCAGCCACAAAATCTTGCTGTTGTACTGGTACAGCAGAACACTGAGAGCTTGTGCAAGTTTGGCAGTTTAGAGCACTGGTTCTTAACCTTGGGTTACTCAGGAGTTTTGGACTGCAACTCCCAGAAGCCTTTACCACCGGCTGTCCTGACTGAGGTTTCTGGGGGTTGCAGTTCAAAAGCATCCAAGTAACAAAGGTTAAGAACCACTGGTTTAGAGCAGTGTGACAGACCTACCTGAGAAACCTGATTATTCCATAAACAAGGTAGACAGCATTTGGCCCTCCAGATGTTAAAGGACTGAAACTCCCTTCAGCTCTAGCTGGCCTAGCTAAAGGCACCCGGAGGGCCTCAAGTTGTCCACTGTAGCAATAAACATATGGCTGCTGCAAAAAATGCCAAACATATGTTTAGATTTTCCACAACACTATGTTGTGAGTAGGGAAATGTATGATGATGCAACTCTGTTGCAGAGTTTTGAATTTTGGTTAAATTTCTCTAGCTGTGCAGTAGAAGTAAAAGGGATTCACAGAGCAAAATAGCTTCAAGTTCCCCAGATCAGTCCACTGCTTTTCTCATTAACTGGCACTTAAGAGTCTCAATAACTCACTCAGAGACACTTGAAGGAGAATGAATAAAAACATTTACCTACAATGAACAGATAAACAGGAAGCTAAAAACATGGATGCCTTCAGCAACAAATCTCAGCAGACTCTAGAAAGGGAAAAACTCTCAGCAGAAAGCCGGGACTCTCTTTGATTTCAGAGTCAGGGAAGGAATGATGGGTTAGTGTTGGATAGATTCAGAATCACCCGAGCCCAGAAAGGTCCCTCCCATCCAAACCTACTAAAGGCAGCATGTGCGGTTGCAAAAACTCCAACACTTCCATGCTTAAACATCCTTATCAGCTTTCCAGTATCATTATGTTTAAGTTCTCTTAGAGTGTGGGTACATTAAAGAGTTGAATTGGAATGATTCGGCTTTGCTGTGATTTGATTTGCAGCTTGTATTGCGTCTGAAATAACAAAAAGTGCCCACACAGGGGCTGCGGATTGATTCAGGAATTTCCCGTTCATGCTAGCTGTGATGCAAGTTACATTCTAGCCCATTCCCCCCCCCCCATTCTTTCCTTCTTTCCTGGTCCCACCTCTGCTGATCCTTTACTGCAGTGGTCCCCAACCTTGGGCCTCCAGATGTTCTTGGACTGCAACTCCCAGAAGCCTTCAACACCACCTCTGCTGGCCAGGATTTCTGGGAGTTGAAGTCCAATAACATCTGGAGGCCCAAGGTTGGGGACCACTGCTTTAATGGATCCAGAGGAGTCTTGTACCTCAGAGCAGGAAGAGATGCTGGCAAGAGCTGAGGTGCCTGCACAGTGCAGTAGGCTTTTAAGTTTTAAATATAGTTTTAAATTTGTTTTAAATTTGTTTAAACTACTTTGTGTTACCAGAGATCAGTAATTCCTGCATGTGTAGTAACGGATGAGTGATGGGAAGAAGGTGATCCTGAATGGAATCATTCTGAGTTGTGAATCATGATGTATTTTGCAAAAATACTATTCAAACTTCTGATGTTTTGTATTCTGAGACTACAAAGAACCGTTTCCATGTTATTTTTCTATAGAAAAGCTTTGTGGAGAGAAGTGGATGCTGGTACTACAGACACCCCACCCATCTTTACGACAGCGTCTGCAGACGTCATGAAAAAGTTGTTACCCTCTGGAGGCTTTAAATAGGCTGGACCAATTTGAATCAGCTTTGTACGTCATGCAGACAGTAAAATAAAATTTCAAATTAATCCGTTTTATAAGCAAGTGAAGTCCCGTGGTAACTGACCATGTAATCACTCTCTCAGACAGGGGTTAAGGGCAATTAAATGCACAAGTGCTTCTTTCAGTGGCATCTGACTTCTCTAATTTGTCCCTTAGCTATATGTTCAGTTGTAGGTAGCTGCCATTTTGTGCCAAAATGAAATGCTAAGCAGTTGCCACCAAACATAAACCAATTCTGACATTTACGTAATAATTCCTGTTTTGTGCTTGATAAAGATAACTAAACATTATTGTCACTCACTGTTTGGTCACTCAGCCTAAACCATTACTTCTCAAGAACTCAACCAGTGACTCAACAGTGGACTTTAAATGGCTGCTTAAGCTGCCTGTGTCAATTCACTCAACTTTTGATCCCCGTCTTAAAATTTTTTAAACCAAGTATTACGCATGCCTTTGTGGGCCTCATTGCTTAAATGTGTGATGCAGATATGGAATTAAACTTTTGCAAACCTTGCCCTTGGTATATGAAGAACAACCAGTATTTCTTCCTTTTCCTCCTTGGTCATAACTTTGTCTTACTACAAAAATGCAGAACATTAAGGGCATTTTAATTGATCCTTCTCTGTGAGCATGTTGTTAAAGAAAGAACTTCTGCCAACAGACAGAAGCTGTCCTAAGCATTTGTAAATCCCATTTGCACATCTTTCTAATTCTATTTTCGTTTCGTTTCCCCCCTCCCTGTTTCCCCTCTTTTTCTCTCCATTTCAGGGTTATTTTCACATTTCCGGCCTCTTCAGCCTTGATGGAATTCTACTCTGGCTGTGACTCTAAAATTCCACGGTCAGATGGCCATGGCCATGCCCAGTGTTTATTTTGTTTGAGTGAAGGGCATCTCATCCAGTCCTGCTCGATTTGCAGAGGCTTTACTAAACTGACCCTAAAAAACAGGCAATCCAGGCTACAATCCCACCTTTATCCCATTATTGTTCTCGATCACAGGACCTCAGACATAGGATGGACTATCTCTATGCCCCATACTCCTGTCTTCCCTGACTGTTTCTATAGGAACAGGGACCAGCATTTCTCCCCTTACTGATACAGGTGACATCATTCATCTGTACTTTCTCCTCAATATCAAGACTATGCAAGCCCACCTTCACAGCCTTGATATCATTGGCCTGCAGTACCACATGCCTCTGCTACCGCAGCCTGCTGAAGATCTGTGTCGCAATCACTGCCTCACAGCACCAGATCCCTATCTCATCCTGATTCCTAACATCAGTCTCGCAAACATAAAGAGAAGATGCACCAATTTTCCAATTCCCTTCCCTTCAGGTCAGCTCCAGATGACTGTAGAGTCACCATATGGAACTATCTATCTGAACGAACAGGATGGTGCAAGGTCCCCACCTTGCTTTGTCTCACCATCCAACTGTGGGACTGGTGCATCTCCCACAACATCCTTCCTATGGTTTTTCATGTTTCCAGATATGACAATACCAAAGCTGACACTCCCAGCCATGCTTTGTACAGACACACGAATAGGAACTGTCTCACATCCTGTTGGGGACAGCCTCATATAGACATCTTTGCCTCCACTGTCAATAAAAAAATGTTGCCCTTACTGCTCCTGAGCCAGCATAGGGAGGCACTCCATGGGAGATGCCTTTACATGTTTTCATCGTTTCCACTGATTCAGCACACCATAGACAAAATACAACAGGACAGCTCCAGTGTCATCCTAGGGACTCCGTGGTGGCCAAGACAGCCATGGTTCACAACCTTGTTCCTGCTGTCCAGTGACAGGTGCTATCTCCCTTCCTGCCACAACCTTCTTACTTGCCACAATTGCTCAGTTCAGCACCCACGCATCCAGCATCTCAGACTGACAGCCAGGAGGATTGTACCCCAATAATGAACATTTTGACCCAAGCTAGGAAACCCTCCACTAACAGGTTTTATGCTTACAAAGTGGAACAAGTGCCTCACGTTTGTGTCCTCCATGAAGGCCTCAGCCACTCCCAGATCTTTGTGTACCATTTTGAAATTTCTGCTGCATCTTAAACCATCTGGACTCTCACTTTCAAACCTATAGGTCTATTTCGCCACGATAGTGGCTCACCAGCCACAAGGCCATCCTCCCTCATGTTTCTTCATGGACCTGACTTTGAAAAAGTTCCTCAAGGGATCGAGGAACACTTTTCTGGATCTCAAACATCTGCAGCCTCCCTGGTCTCTTTCTTTGCTTCTTACTCAGCTCACATCACCTCTGTTTGAACCTTTGGCAGCCACTGGCTTGAGACTCCTCACATTCGAGACAGACTTCCTACTGGCCATTATGTCTGCCCGGTAGGCAAGTGAACTGACAGCCCTCCAGTGTGACCCTCCATACATCCAATTTCATAAGGACAAAGTTACCTTATAACCTGATGCGTCTTTCCTGCTAAGGTCATTTCATCCTTCCATATGTTTCACCTGAGGATCTTCCCCACTTTCTAGCCTTCTCCGATGGCAAACTTGGAAAAGAAATTACACACCTTAGATGTCAGAAGGCATTTTTACCTTTCCCGTACCAAGGACTTCATAATGACATAGAGGCTGTTTGTGTGTTACCAAGGCCCAGCCAAAGGTCACTCAGTCTCTTCTCAGCGTTTTTCTCACTGGGTTGTTGATACTATCAAGCTTGCTTATGCCGCAGCCAAAGTGGATCTTCCGTCAGACATATGAGGTCATTCAACATGACCCATCACATCTTCTACAACTTTTGTACATGGTGTTGACATCCAGACCATCTGCAGGGCAGCCACCTGGTCACAGCCGCTCACCTTTGCCGCGTGTTACAGATTGGATTTGCGAGCCCAAAAGGATGCTTCTTTGGTAGGTCTGTCTGGCCTGCTATACTAGTGTGACTCTCTCGACCAACACAAAGGTTACTAGTCAGCCCTTGTGTGAATACACAAAGGCCACAAGAAAGAAGAACAGTTTACTCACCTGTAACTTCCGTCCTTTGAGTGGATCTCTATGTATTCATATATCCCATCCTTCTCTCTGCTGCTGTCCCACCAATATCTCTCTATTTCTCTGTGGTAGAGATAGCAGGGGCTGAGGTACAGAGGCAGGGCTCACATTATATACTCTGGGAACATGAGGCTAAGACTCTGGAACATTCCAAAGGACCATCTGTGCAGGCACAGAACCCCCGTTGTGTGAATACATAGAGGTCCACTCAGAGAACTGAAGCTACAGGTGAGTAACCTGTTCTTCTCATATAACACATACAGTAATTCTATATACTCTCTGTGTCTCAATGGCACTTTAAGCTCTTTGCATATGGGCAATTCTAAGCTAGGTCTTAGCCTTAGACCATGAAGTTCTTACTTCAGGCTTTGGAAGCCCCAACAACAGGCAACAACCAATATAAAGCTGAGAATTAAATGTTAAAGTATAAATGATAGCAGACAGGTAGCATCCAAAGGTTTTAGTATGAACTTTAGCAAACTGGGAATGAAGTCCATTAGACTGAATGGATCCCCCCCCCCCGGCCCCGAATAGACCTGACTTGGATTAGGCTGTAACTGTGAAATCCTGAATATATTTTCTAGGCAGTGAGTTCCATTCAATTCAGTGGGCATCACTCCTTAGGAAAGGGCATATAGATTACACCACCTAAATGAAGATTTCAGAAGATGACCAACATTAGAAGCGTTTCAAAGTTTAGACAGATAATATGTCAGAAAACAGTATACCTAGACGGAATTTTGAAGAAGCAAACCACACTAATATTAAACGTTTTTGTGGGCATCCACACAAATTTGTGAAACTGCCTTTTGAAGGTTCAGCATGTTTCCGCTACAACTTTTACTTTTCATAATGTATGCAGAAATGTATATTAAGCAAACAGAATTCTATCCTTCTTATGAGTATATTATCAGTTGCTCTTTCCCTTCTCCCTTTCTGTTGTGTATTTAATCAATTGGATTGCAAGGCAGGGCCCTCTCATTTTATTTTTAAAGTGTTTTTGTGTGCTGCTTCATTCTTCTTAACGTTCTTTTAAAAGAATAATTTTTTAAAATGGTTTTGTGTGTGTGTGTTCTGCAGTAATCACCACCTGAAGGATATTCAGCTCTGCAATGGAATACTTTTTTCTGAATACAGTGTGTCAAATTTTGAACAAACAGCACAGAAACACCAGTACTGTACTGAGTGAAATCTGACATCTTGGTTTTAGGAAAAAGGAATGGTTCCTGTATGGCTTGATTGTTAGCAACATCTTCAAGAGGGTTTCTTAGCTATTTAATGGAATATTGGTTATTCATGGGCAATAATAGCTCCAGCTGAAACGTCCATTATGCTGTCTTTTTCCCATGCACTCTGGAATGAGTAGAATGTGACAGCTGAGCTTTCAGCAAGGTTCATGAATTTTAAATACTTTTCATTGCAAAAAAAAAGAGAGAAGAAAAGTGGGGCACATGGCATGTGGTCAATGGTGGACTTGGAACTAGCAGTCACTCTGGGTATTGTGGGATATTAGGTGTCTCAAAGATAATGAATGCTTGGCTTATGCAGGTGCATTCTTGGCCTACCGTGCATATCCAGGCAGAATAAACTGTGCCTCTTTCAGTCAGGCATCCAACAATTGGCCATTTTGTGAGCAGAGAAGTATTTGGAAATCTTGCTTTCTCAGCAGACTGGTACGAGTTTTAAATTTTCCATCATCTTGCTTATCTCTATCCAACCAAATCTTTAATGACCTATACTGTTTTGAATAAGCTAATGTTTAGCAAAGAAATTCCATAGTTTTACAACTTACCTTATTAAGAGTCTTGTCTTCCTTCTCTACTTTTATCAGGTCTCAATCTTTTTCCTTTTCTTCATTTTAAGCATACATGTATAAACTGGCCAATGGTGCATCACCCGAGAGGGGGAAAACATAATCCAAAAGGTTATCAAAAACAGGGTGATGATTTCATATGGTTTTCGTATAATAATAACAACCATGTGACATCAAGTCAGTTCTGACTTCTGGCAATCCTTTTCAGGGTTTCCCAGATAGAGAGTAGTCAGAAGTGGTTTACCATTCCCTTCTTCTGGGGGTGCTTGGGGACTGGTCAGCTTTCCCAAGGCAACGCAGAATGGCTCTACTCACAAGAGGCACAGTGGGGAATTGAACTCCCAACCAGATACCTAACTCATTGTGCTATCCAGCCAGCTATAGTTTTCATATATTAACTTAATATGTACATGCAAATTTATAAGCAACTTAAAATAGGAACAATGTGTCCACAATATAAGTGAAGATTGGCCTGATAAACTGTGTGCCTGGTCACAGTTTATGGTGCTTGGGTGATACCTATTAATGTGCACCAACAAGACTCCTACTCTGCTTTCTTATGTTGTTGTTGTTTCTACTTATATCCCACCCCTTTGGGCAGTTTACAGCATAACCTTGGAAGGATGGAAGGCTGAGTCAACCCTGAGCCACTTACCAGAATCCGAATTCAGGTCATGAGCAAAGGCTTGGCTGCAGTACTGCAGTTTAACCACTGTGTCATGGAGCTCATTCTTTGTCTTTAATTAGGCTTTTGACTTGAATAGTTCTTCCAAGCAGAAAACTGTCATTTGACTGCCTGTCAAAGATGCGAACATCCTTTGTAAAGTAGAACATAAGGTCACCCAATTCACATATAAAACTGTAACCTATCAGTGTAGCTCTCTAGTGACAGCAGAGTGCACACTTACCTCTTTTTTTCTTTAAAAATTAGATTGCAGTTTTACAGCTCTTCCATCAAATGCGTTCCAGATTTGAGGGATATTTTAGACTACTTAAGTCAAGAAAACGGCTACTTAATGAAATAAGGAGAAAAGCTTTTGATTGGATTTGGATCTGTCCTTCATCCATAGTTAAAGAACAGACACGTGACAGTTAAAACTAAGCACACCTTGTTGTTATGTGTACATAGAAATATAAGAAGCACTGAGGAACAGGAGTACCCATGAAAAGTGGTTATGAAACCTCAGAACCTAAATAATATGCTGCAGGCTTTCATCTTTGTTTGCTTCACTAGTTATGATATTTATGTGAAGGTGGTGCTGTGGTCTTATTTGCATTGCTGTTTGTTTTTGCATAAAATAATTTGGAACTAGAGGTAGCTTTTATGTACTTTCCACAAGCATACTGCATAGCTAAAAGTCCTAAACAAAGCATTGATCAAGTGAGAAGCTCAGTGCCCAGTTAATGACATTCCATCTCCAATGTGGGCTTAAGCTACATGTAACTGTTGTGGATAATAATTTTGAAGAATGCACAAATAGAAGAGCAGAACTGCAATGTTTGCTATAGACTCAGAATGTCTGCAAAGATATTTATTCAACATTTTTAGCTGCAAGTCTGTTTAATAACATATTGCAAACTGTTTGCACTGGACAGCTAAGAAAACAAAGGAAGCATCTCTCTATTTTTTCCCCTTCTCCTTCTGTTCATCAACCTGCCATTTGTGCACTCATTTTGAAAACATTTGTTTCGTTGTCATCTCTGAGATAATCAAGAGCCAATAAATAACTTTAAAGACAAATCTTTTATTTAAAGCATATTGGCAAAAATCTAGAGAGGATGGAAATTTTGCATATGGCAGCGGACTTACTTGGTAAGTTTTATCTGTGCAGAAACCTTTGATTTCCATTTTGAAAGCACAGAAGCTGAGGAAACTAGATCCTTGTAAATGCCATCAAACACATTTAATATATGTTCCCTCTTCAAACAAAGTTCAGCTGGCTTAAACCCAGAGTCTCTCGGCCAGATTTATTATGGATTAGATACGTGCCATTTCACAAAAGGAATGTGCTTATTAAGAAAAAAGCACTGCACAAAGCTGCAAAGGCTTAAGAATTCAGCCAATTGACATATCAACAGGTAGCAGTGGTTGCAAAAATCTTACAGTGTATGTTCTTGAACCTAAGGTTCAACATATGAGTTTGTACAAATATAATACTATGAGAGTAGTGGGTGCAATGTCTACATTTTTGTAAACAAATGTACACCTTTTCTTCTAAGACAGACACTTTAAAATGTATTTGTACATTTTCAACTACATGGTGATTTTGAGTGGAGAAGATCCACTGAGGTGAAGCGCCTTTTGGCTGGTGGCTGCAACATCACAAATTAACCTGCATTTTGTCATACTTAGTGTAAATCCATTGAAATCACTGGGACAAGTTAATTACAATTAATATAAGGTTTCCTAATTTCAGTGGGTCTACTCTAATCATAATTAAATTTAGATCCAATCCATTATGTTTGTCTCAATTCACATACAGGTGCATGCACTCCACTTCTCTGGTTCTGTGGGACTAACATTTAATAACAGCCAGAATCCTCTTTGGATATATACTGGTATTATTGTGTAAATTGTGGTGGTGAATGGCCACTAATTGAAAAGCTGCTACTCATACATTCATAGGTACAGTATATGTCAAGAAGAGAATGGATAGTTTCAGTGGTAATGAGGGTGGAGAAATTTCTAGAGGGCAGCTGTTGGGTGGCAGCCGCAGTTAAAGGTGACACTGGCAGAGGATCTTTCACAGATTACGGCAGTGACCTTCAAGCTAAATGCTATTAGTATTGTGCAGAAGAAGGCAATGGCAAACCACTGCTGAATGTTTGTTACCTTGAAACCCCTGTGATGAGATCATCCATTATGAAACAAGATGCTGGAAGATGGAACTCAGGCTGAAAGGCATTCAATCAGCTCCTGGGGAAGAGCAAAGGACAAGTATGAAAAGTGATGTTACTAAAGATGCAACTGGATTCAAGCCAAAAGAAAAACTCGTGGCTGACATGCACTGAGGTGAAAGGAAAGTTTGAATCCTGCGCAACTTACAGTTGGAACAAGATGGAATATGAGATGGAGTGGTCCTAACCGACTAGATAGGCGGGATATAAATCGAATAAATAAATAAATAAATAAAATACAGGAAGCTACAGCTGTGAGTCTACATGAGTGTACACTCCTGAAGGGCAGAACATTTTGGAGGTCACTCATTCATACGGTTGCCACACTCCAGAGGTAACTTTGTGGCACATAACAATTAAAAAAATGACTCTACTCCCTGAGGAATAGAACTTCCATTCTTAATTTCTTTCTCTCTCCCCCCCCCCCACCAGAGTAGAGACCCTTCCTTTAGGATCCCATACCTTCTGAGTTAAATCATTTAGTCCTTAGGGGTTACACAGCCATCTTATACTCTATACACAGCTGAAAATACTCTTAACCCGAGGAAGGATTATAACTAAAAGAAGGTGGGGTGAAAAGTGAGCAAAGCAAGTTTCTTTTTCAGGTTTATGTACTCCTGGATCCTATAGAAATATCTTCTAAAATAAATATTACTGTCAGGGGGACAGGGTCACAGATACCCCTGTTGGTATGCCGTCATGCTCCGACCAGGGACCAAAGTCTTTCATTTGGACTGCTGCCTGGATTACTACCTCCACCCAGTTAACTGCAGACAGTTTACAGAGCTCCACTACCCTGGAACCCAGCCCTTCCTGGGAAACCGAGACACAGACTGAAGACATGGTCGTCATGTCTGTCCTTGGCATTGGGGGATAACCCCTAAGGGAGCAGTGGGAACTTGTCTACTCCTGGCAGATGACAGATATTACAACTGCCTTGCCATCAGAGGAAGTAGAAACCCGGGAGGCAAAGAGGGAAGAAGAAAGCTGTCAGATGGAGAAGTTGCAGGAACCTCAAGGGAGAGAGAGAGTCACTTTAAATTCAGTGGGGGGAACCCAAAGGGAGGGAGAGGCACCTCAGAGCCAGGATGGAGGGGACTCATTAAGGGGAGAGAGAGACAACCTTGTACAGAAGGGAGAATTCCATGCTCACGAATCCCAGAGAGCAGAAGGGCCAGGAGGCATAAGAAGGACCTTCAGGGGATGGGGACTGGGGAGAAACTTAGGAAGAATGGTTGGGCAACTATTGGGCCGAGGAGCCCTGTGAAGAAGAGGAAACCCAGGGTGAATATATAAAGAAGATTCCTTGGTACCATTTTGGGTTCCCAAGGGGGAAGCTGAAAAGTATGAATACCAATTGCCGGGGCTGGTGGGGCTCACAATTACAAACACAATTAACTCTGCAAAGGTTTCTGGTTTTTTTTTTTTTAAAGAATACAAACCTATTCAAACTGGATAATGTAAATATGTACCCTGAATGCACGAAAAAAGACATCAGACATTTGAACAGGGGTCCTCTAAAGTCTCTTTACTCCCAAGTCAAAGAATCAGTCCCAGAACGTCTTTTATATAATAATCCAAATAATAAAAGGTGGCTGTTCCAATAAGAGAAAACGTTAAAAGCCACATTGGATCCTTTCGGAGCAAGATGACATATAAATATTTCAAATAAATAAATATAATGAATGAATAGTATAGTACATAAATAATGCATAATAATACCCACTACACATAACGTGCTTTTCGTGTCCGACTCTTCGTGACCCCATGAAGCAGAGCATGCCAAGCCCCCTGTCTTCCACTGCCTCCTGGAGTTTGGTTAAATTCATGTTGGTAGTTTAGATCAGTGGTTCTTAACCTTTGTTACTCAGGCGTTTTTGAACTGCAACTCCCAGAAACCTCAGCCAGCAGAGCTGATGGTGAAGGCTTCTGGGAGTTGCAGTCCAAAAATATCTGAGTAACAAAGGTTAAGAACCAGTGGTTTAGATGATACTGTCCAACCATCTCGTCCTCTGTCATCCCCTTCTCCTCTTGCCCTCACACTTTTCCAACATCAGGGTCTTTTCCAGGGAGTCTTCTCTTCTCATGAGATGGCCAAAGTATTGGAGCCTCAGCTTCAGAATCTGTCCTTCCAGTGAGCACTCAGGGTTGATTTCCTTCACAATGCATAGGTTTGTTCTCTTTGCAGTCCAGGGGATTCTCAAGAGTCTCCTCTAGCACCACAATTCAAAAGCATCAATTCTTCAGCGGTCAGCTTTCTTTATGGTCCAGCTCTCACTTCCATATATCGCTTCTGGAAAAAACATAGCTTTGTCTATGCAAACCTTTGTTGGCAAGGTGATGTCCCTGCTTTGTAAGATGCTGTCTAGGTTTGTCATCGCTTTCCTCCCAAGAAGCAGGCGTCTTTTAATTTCGTGGTTGCTGTCACCATCTACAGTGATCATGGAGCCCAAGAAAGTAAAATCTGCCACTGCCTCCATATCTTACCCTTGTATTTCCCAGGAGGACCAGTGGCCATGATCTTAGTTTTTTTTGATGTTCAGCTTCAGACTGTTTTTTGCATTCTCCTCTTTCACCCTCATTAAAAGGTTCCTTAATTCCTCCTCACTTTCTGCCATCAGAGTAGTATCATCTGAATATCTGAGGTTGTTGATATTTCTTCCAACTCTCTTAATTCCGGCTTGGGAATCATCCAGTCCAGCCTTTCGCATGATGCATTCTGCATATAAGTTAAATAAGCAGGGGGACAATATACAGCCTTGTCGTACTCCTTTCCCAATTTTGAACCAATCAGTTGTTCCATATCCAGTTCTAACTGTTGCTTCTTGTCCCACATACGGATTTCTCAGGAGATAGATAAGGTGATCAGGCACTCCCATTTCTTTAAGAACTTGTTGTGTTCCACACAGTCAAAGGCTTTTGCATAGTCATTGAAGCAGAAGTAGATGACTTTCTGGACCTCTCTGGCTTTCTCCATAATCCAGCACATGTTAGCAATTTGGTTTTAGTTCCTCTGGCCCTTTGTAATCTAGCTTGTACTTCTGGGAGTTCTCGGTCCACATACTGCTGAAGCCTACTTTGTAGGATTTTGAGCATAACCTTGCTAGCGTGTGAAATGAGTGCAGTTGTACAGTAGTTGGATCATTCTTTGGCACTGCCCTTCTTTGAGATTGAGATGTAGAGTGATCTTTTCCAATCCTCTGGCCACTGGTGAGTTTTCCAAACTTGCTGGCATATTGAGTGTAGCACCTTGACAGCATCATCTTTTAAGATTTTAAATAGTTCGACTGGAATGCCATCACCTCCACTGGCCTTGTTGTTAGCTATGCTTTCTAAGGCCCACTTGACTTCACTCTCCAAGATGTCTGGCTCAAGGTCAGCAACCACACTATCCGGGTTGTCCAGGACATCCAGATCTTTCTGATATAATTCCTCTGTATATTCTTGCCAACTCTTCTTGATGTCTTGTGCTTCTGTTAGGTCCCTACTGTTTTATCAAGGTCCCTACTGTTATTATGTCCATCTTTTCACAAAAAGTTCATTTAATAGCTCCAATTTTCTTGAACAGATCTCTGGTTTTTCCCTTTCTATTATTTTCCTTTATTTCTTTGCACTGTTCATTTAAGAAAGCCCTCTTGTCTTTCCTTGCTGTTCTTTGGAAGTCTGCATTCAATTTTCTGTAACTTTCCATATCTCCCTTGCATTTTGTTTCCCTTCTCTGCTATTTGTAAGGCCTTTTTGGACAGCCACTTTGTTTTGTTGCATTTCCTTTTCTTTGGGATGGTTTTGTTGCTGCCTCCTGTACAATGTTACGAGCCTCCATCCATAGTTCTTCAGGCTCTCTGCCCACCAAATCTAGTTCCTTAAATTTGTTCTTCACTTCCACTGTGTACTCATAAGGGATTTGGTTTAGATTATACCTGACTAGGCCAGTGGTTTTTCCCACTTTCTTCAATTTAAGGTTGAGTTTTGCTATAAGTAGCTGATGATCAGAGCCACAATCAGTTCCAGGTCCTGTTTTTGCTGACTGTGTAGAGTTTCTATAGAGAATATAATCAATCTGATTTTGGTATTGCCCATCTGGTGATGTCCATGTGTTTAGTCACCTCTTGTGTTGTTGGAAAAGAGTGTGATGACCAGCTTGTTCTCTTGACAAAACTCTATTAGATTTTGCCCTGCTTCATTTTGAACTCCAAGGCCAACCATACCTGCTTTTTCCTTTTATCTCTTGACTCCCTACTTTAGCATTCCAATCCCCTATAATGAGAAGAACATCTTTCTTTGGTGTCAATTCTAGAAGGTGTTTTAAGTCTTCATAGAATTGGTCAACTTCAGCCTCTTCAGTATTGGTGGTTGGTGCATAAACATGGATTACTGTGATGTTGAAAGGTCCACCTTGGATTCGTATTGAAATCCTTTTTGAGATTGTATCCCAGTACAGCTTTTCTCACTCTTTTGTTGACTATGAGGGCTACTCCATTTCTTTTACGGGATTCTTGCCCACAATATATGATAATCGTCTGAATTGAATTTACCCATTCCCATCCATTTTAGTTCACTGACACCCAGGATGTCGATGTTTATTTTTGCCATCTCCTGTTTGACCACATCCAGCTTACCAAGGTTCATAGATCTTACATTCTAGGTTCCTATGCAGTATTTTTCTTTGCAGCATTGGACTTTCCTTTCACTTCCAGGCATGCCTGCAGCTGAGTGTCCTTTCGGCTTTAGCCCAAACACTTCATTAGCTCTGGAGCTACTTGTACTTGTCTTCCACTCTTCCTCAGTAGCATTTTGGATGCCTTCTGACTTCAGGGGCTCATCTTCCAGCTTCATATATTTTAGCCTTTTGTTTCTGTTCATGGGGTTTTCTTGGCAAAGATCCTGGAGTGGCTTGCCAGTTCCTGCTCCAGGTGGATCACATTTAGTCCGAACTCTCCACTATGTCCTGTCCATCTTGGATGTCCCTGCACGGCATAGCCCATAGCTTCTCTGAATTACTCAAGCCCATTCGCCATGAAAAGGCAGCTATCCATGAAGGAGCTATTTGAAATACTGTTGCTTAAATCAACATGATTAGGGCCTAATTTCTGCTTCTGGGAAGAAGCAACTCTGTTCCTCCCCAACTCTCCTCTCTAAACCAAAACTTTAAAAACAGAGCCCCTTCATTTAAAAATCTGCCCATACAGTTAGGCCACAGGGATTACATAGGCAATAATTGGAAAGTCCAGTACAGTAAATGGGTGGAAGTCTCAGGAACCCACTGATAGGCACCAAATGAGGCATATTTGTTGCCAAGTTTTCCTTGTGCTATCTTGCAGGTGGGATAGCTTTAGACTGCTGAAAAGAGTCTACCCCCTTTATGTTTTATCCATCTCTTTGGACATGAAAAACATTAACTGTGGATACATATAAAGGAAAAATCTGGAGCTATCACAGTTCTTTCCTTCCACTGCAAAATCTTAGCAAACGTCATAGGAAAAACATATGCCCTTGGGAGACATGGAGAGAGAATGAATGCAAGCCAACAAGTGAAAATGCGTGGCAGCTAGACATATTCCCCTATCTTTGCCTTTCATTTGTTTCCAGTTATTTCAGTAAGTAAATTACTGTATTATAGCTAGTAAAGTGCATCACTGGTCTGTTAGCAATCTGATCCAATATATGAATCCCTCCCAGGGAGGGGGATCAGAGGAGTAAAGGCCCCAAAACAGTGGCATATCTTTCAGAACTCTAGACAGAAGGGAAACCACAAGAGTTTAGTTTTGGGGACAAAACAGATGTCACAAATACATTAATCTGTCATTAAAGGAGAGGTATCTTTAAATACTAAAAGTATCTGAAAGCTCAGCCGGAAGCTTCTCTCACCTCTAACTTGGAAATTAGGTTTTGTGTTGTGAGTGACTGATCTCCAGCATTCCTTTGCATTCTGGTTTTTCAACCATGGTTTTTCTAACACAAATGTGTTTTCAGCTCTAATCACAATCTAACTATAATGTCCATTTCTGCCTTTAGTTGAGTCTTTTTATTTATTTTTTCTGGGGGTGGTTATTCTTCTTAAGCTCCCTCCAACCTTTTGATGAGAAGCACAAAGCCTTAAAAGGGGAACATGTCTGAATATACCATACCACTGCCTCTCCATGATTTTTCCCTGCATGTGTTTCCCTCCCTATACTGATGGACTTGTTTTCCTTACACTAGAGGATCCAAGGCACTAAGAGTTAAGAGGAGACTGGCCCCTCAAAAGGGTTCAAAGGCTTTCCGTCTTGGAGGATCTATTCTAGACTGAGTGATCTCAGGGTTAGGGAAGCTAGTTGTTAGCTAGTCTCAGACCTTTCCTCCTAGCACTTCTGTGTCATTGGCATGGCTATATATAAGGGTGAATTTCAGGGGTTCAAAAACCCCATTGGTGTAAAAATATATCTCATAAAGTTTTTTTTAATTGCTGTTAAAACAGAAGAGAGACAACATTGGTTTTGTGTTTCCGGGATGAAACTCTTGGGCTCCTTAATTGACAGTATTCATTCAAACAATTCACTGATGTTGTTACAAGACCTAAATAACCTTCTTAAGCTCCAGCCTTTTGACACTATAGATATTACATCTGGGAATAGTTGTGGTGTTTTTTTTTAATATATAGCTTCTGAGTTATATCAGAGTTGTGTCCACCTACTACCTATTTTCCCTACCAGGGTAATAAATTCACCTGCTCTCAAATTCAGCCACTTCACTTGGCATCACTGTACCAAGGTGGATGGAGGAGGCATTGCTTTCTTTGTGCTAGTACAGATCTTGATATTCTGAGAACTTGTCTCTTGCTTTCCTTTCACCTGGTTTATCTTATTGCTGTGACCAATGCCTTGGCTCTACATTCTGGATGCAGTCCAGAGAAAACCAGTGGAACCTTTCTGCCATTTCTCATGTTACCTTGAAAGGGGGTGAGGAGACCATACAAGACTAAGGGTTTTTCTCATCCCAAGTTATAACTTTTGAAATCTATTTTTCTGAACAATGTAAAGACTATGTTTCATCAAATTTCTGGGCATTTCCTTCTTGGTTGACTCACAGATGTTGAAGTTGATTTGAAGTCCAAAAGCATGCATTAGCTTATATATCTATGCATCTATCTGTATGTTAAAAACTGCAGCCAAATGGAATTGTACAATATGTTGTTTTTTAAACAGGTGGAAGCCATGAAGAGAGCACTTGAAAGCCTCAATCTGAACATTGTAGAAATGACAGATGAACAAGCAACGTTAGATGGAGGAGATGTTTTATTTACAGGTAAAAATAAATTTTAAAGCTAGAATATTTACCATTTCATGTTTCAGCAGCTTAGACACCTGGATAGTATAGAGATAATTAATATCTATCAGATTTTTTTCTGATACGACATTTTTAAATTAGTTGATTTGTTTACCAGATAACGACATGATGCTTTAAGCATAGAAAATGGGTTCCTAACATAGAAATTCCCTAATATCTGATAAATGATTGATATAGAAGTGAACTAAATGCAAGAAAATCTATTTGTCATAGTAGGTTACATGTCAGTCAGACGTCTTGGTAAAAGTGTGATGTACTACCATTGTGAAATGTAACGTGCTACTCAGGAAAACATAATCATCAGTCAACCCTCCTATTATAATTGTAGTGTGTTTGTTTTTTTTGTTATAGACAGCCATTGTTGCATTGATAAGTTTTCAGGCCATATCTAACTTTGGTACCTAGTCACATGGCTTGCCCTAATCAAATGGGAGCATGTAGACATTATTATGGGTAGCGTGGAAGCCATCACAGCTACCAGGAACACATCATCTAAAGAGAAAAAGTCTTCTTCCTTCTACCTATGCAGAATGGGGGGCTCCCTTGCTTGGATCACTGATGATCATTAAGGAGACCTCCTGGAACCATTCTGTCCAAGAAAATAATATAGAAAATTAATAATTTGTCTCTGTGTTCCAGCCAAATCAGCAAACTTCAGGGGAAAACTGAAGATCCATTATCCCGGGTTCCCTACTGCACCATTAAAACATAACATAACCATACCAATCATATAAATTGCCCATATTGCTTACTGCCTGTGACACATGCCAATATGTATGCAAAATTGAGAGAAGACAATCTTTCAAATTTAGTATACAATTATTTGGAATAATACTGTTCCCAGAGTATGTGTCAGAGGTTAGCATTGTTGGGCAACTGCTAAGGCCCACATCTCAGCAGATAACCCACTTGGGGTCCCTGGCATTCCCATGCATTCCTCATTCTCCTTGCTGTTGCTGTTTGTTCACCTCCACTGTGAAACTATAGGCAGTGAGAGGTGCAAGAGGAAACAGGAGCTTCTGCAAGTGTTGTCTTTCCTTTTCTGTAAATCCCTCTTTTTTGGGAGCTGATGGTAGGCCCCAAAGGAGACTATTATTGACTAGTCAATAGCATTGAGAAGGAGTAGGAAGGAGGAAGAGATCACCAGGAACCATCCTGCAACAAAATTTAGAATCAGCACAGATTAATCTGATGATCTCAAAATACAAGTAGAAAGGATGATATGTTTTGGTGGATTAGTATCAATATAAGTATGCTTGTAACTTTACAAGAACTATCTAGCTTTTCAGAACTATATATTCTTTCTCATGGAATTATGCTTAGATTAGAATATACATAATACAGAATCCATTTACACTGATACTTTAAAGTCACCAAGTACATTCAGCAAGTTTTGTATATACACAAGCTGAATGCCATTCGTGACTTATAAAGTATCTGTTTCAAGAGCACCACAGAATTTTCAAATGAAATAGTGGTTTTTGTTATATTTCTCAAATGCATAAATAAAATTGAATCTACTTTAACATTTTAAAGCAATAATTAAACTTGATGTTGCATGACTCCTACTGTGTGTGAGAAAGTGAATTGGTGGTCTTTGAAGGGCATGTCTATACATAATTATTCATATTTTAGCATCTTCAGTCAAATGAAAAGAAAAAAAGCTGCTGATACTTTTCCTGCACCTGAGCTTGACCCACACCTATTCATTTTCCTTTTCCCAGGTAGGGAGTTTTTTGTGGGCCTTTCAAAACGGACCAATCGTCGTGGTGCAGAAATTCTGGCAGACACCTTTAAGGTTAGGAGACTTGAGAATTGACTTGGGTGGGTAAAGTAATGCAAGAAGAGCCATGTTCTATAATATCTAAAAGAGAAAGAAGATTTTGTTATAACCATGTTTCCCAAAATGTTTGTCGTCATTTCCTTTCCTAATTGTTGAGATGCTCTTATGCTTCTCTACCTCTCCTTTATCATCCTCCAACCCACTTTGACAAAAAAACCTCATGATTTAAAAGTAAGAAATAAATAAAGACAAAATCTTAATAAAATTATTTTAAATAGAAAATATGCAGAAGTGGTTTTTCTTCAGAAACCCTATGTTCTAACAAAAATATCTATCACAAAAATTAGTTTCAGATGATAAATTTTTAAATGAAATTTTTAGTTTTTTGTGGAAGTCCCTTGGATATTCTCTGTGCCTTACCCGGGGGTGGGGGTGGGGAGCATGCCCTCAGCTCAGGAACCAGCAAGCTACAGCAAATAAGATTACTCTTAACAGAAGTTATAATATATGCACTACATTTGAGGGTGATTTAACATGATTTCTGCTTGTGCTACAATTGCATATTTACTCTCATAAAGATAAATGGGATTTACCTCCATATAAATATGCACAGATCTAAGGTGTAAAGTTTGAAATGAGGGTGGGCTCTAAATAAGTTATTGGACTGCAACTCTCATCAATCCTATGCAGCACGGCCAATGGCTAAAGATGATGGACTTTGCAGTTCAACAACATATTGAGGGCCACATATTTCTCCATCCCAAGATTTAACAACATTCAAGTCCCCTTCTAGGCCTCCACTGAAAAATTTACTTTTCATTTTTTTAAGGTGACCAGAGTTCCCAAAAGATAAACAATTCTGTGTTTCTTCCTGTTACAGAATTTGGAATTTCTGGTTAAATTCCTCTAGCTGTGCAGCAAAAATTCACAGAGCAGAATAGTTTCGAGTTCCCCAAAATGGTCCACCACTTTTTCTCATCAACAGGCACTTAGTCTCTTTAACTCACTCTGAGACATGAGTAGGAGAAAGAATAAAAGGCTTTATTAGTAACAAGTTGAACAGATCAGACAGCAAACTGACATGTACTATATATGCCAGCGTACAAAATGACTTTTTGGCCCTGAAAAACATCCCTCCAAGTGTGGGGGGGGGTCGTCTTTTACGCTGGGTTCACTTCAACCCCAACAGCCCGGAGAGGATATAATCGCATGCACCTGACAGCGTGAAACCGAATCGTGTCTCCGAGTGCCCCTCCTGCGGCTGACTCCGAAAGCCAGGGTACCATGTCCCTCTGCTCGGCAGCTCCAGTCTAGGAGGGAGCTCCCCCGAGTCAAAGCCCAGGCAGAGCTCCACCAATATTCCCAACTCCCAAAAATGCCGCTCCCGGTTCTCGGGCCCGACAGTTCTCCCGCTGTTCGAGCTGTTCAAGTTGGTCTCCCTGCAGGCACAATCCACGGAGCCGGTTTTCAAAAGTATCTCTCCCCCCCCCCCGTCTCAGCTGGTCTCTCCGGTTTGTCTCGCTGGTCCCCCGGAGGGAGAGTCACCCTGGCAGCAGAGTCCTCCAGGCAACAAACAGAGGCAGCACTTCAAAGTGTTTCAGACGCTTTGAAACAGACATCTCACGACCCCAGATATTTGGTGTGTGGAAGGTGTGCGGAAGAGGGAGTAGTCTTGTATGGCGAGTATATAAGGATCTCTATATTTTGAGTGGAAATGTTGGGGGGTCGCCTTATACACCCAGTCGCCTTGTATGCTGGCAAATACGGTATTACTGCTTTCAACAACAAACTTCAACAGACTCTAGAGAAGGAAAAAGCTCTGAGCAGAGAAGTGAGGCTCTCTTTGAATTCAGAAGCAGAAAAGGAATGATTAGTTAGTGCTAGATAGATTGACAATTCCCTCCAGCCCAGAAAAGTCCTTCCTAGACACAGCTACTATAGGCAGTATGCAAGGTTGTAAAAACTCCCAACAGTTCCATGCTTAAACATTCTTATAGCAGAGATGTGTTTTGAAGATGTCTTTTGTTTCTCTGGATCTCTATATTGAAAGGAATTTCACTTGACACAAAGCAGGCTTGATTTATAATTACCAACACTAAAGAGTTTTGGAAATGTTAAGTTAGGCATTCTCTGAAGTTTGGAAGAATGAAGTACAATCTAAACAAACAAACAAACAATAAAGCCTGACATAATTATTGAGATTTTGCATATTCCAAATTTAGATGCTTTATAAACACGTACATTCCATTGCCTTTGGTATTATTTAATCCCAGAGAAAGCATTTAGGATGCATTTGTTATTAGGAAATGATGGTGGTTATTTTTCAAACTCTTAATCAACCTTTACTTGCTTTAGAAGACCTTAAAATCAATTACCAGTTGCACTCGCTTTGCATATTGATTAAACAATACTTTTATTTACTCGTTTCCTGAAGAAATGATAGTAGTGGTATGTTATACTGTATGTACAAGGCACAGCAGTCCAAAGACAGCTGTGCCTTAAGTTGACTCCTGTTTATATTTATGGAATTATGTATCTAATGTATTTTCCTTGCAAATACCTAATTGCTCTGCAGGACTATGCTGTTTCCACAGTCCCCGTTTCGGATTCCTTGCACCTGAAGAGTTTTTGCAGCATGGCTGGGCCAAACCTCATTGCTATTGGTTCAAGTGAAGCTGCACAGAAAGCCCTCAAGGTAAAAAAAATGCTCAAAATACTTGGTGCTGGAAGATGCGGGCTGTAGTTTCAATATTTCTCTTTAGAATCTATACAAGAAGGAATCTTTGTATTGCTACGAGGCCTATCTGTGCATAGCCCCAACTACAGCCTGGTCTTGTCACCTTGAAATTAAAGTCCAGACAAGGCAATGCTCCCCCTGGTGGGAGGTAACACTTTTTTTATAGTTGCTTATTGATGTTTGTATTATTAGGTTCCCCCCCCCTTTAGGTTTGTATGTTTATGTTTTATATTATAAAAAAAAAATTTAGAAAGATATTAAAGGCCAAACAAGGCAATATATTGCATAGATATTTATATTTAGCATTCATGTTTTAAATATGTAAATAGCAAGTGCCTGGAAAGAGGAGATGGTTGATAATTGTTAGGATTAGTACAGATATAAATTCTTCTCCCTTTGCTGGGGTTCCTAAGGAAATGTCTTCCTCTGATGTATGTGTTTGATTTGGAGAGAAAGGAACACAATGCTCTGTGCGCACTGTGGTCCAACAGGGTGGATGTAACAGTAGAAATGGAAAAGGCAGTGGAGATGCACCCTGGGAGAACCCTCCATGGCTGACTGGAACATAAACCAAAGCACTCCACCTGCAACAGCATGTGGCACATACCACCTTTGTTAGCACTATAGCAGAAACTAGAAGGGTAAGAAATAATAAGTATCAGATTATTCATGGTTCTGTTCTGTATCTTCCCCAGTTGGGCTGCACTATCCATGCTCATTTTTCCCCCTCACATTCTTCTAGTGTAACCAGTGGTTTAGCCTTGGGGGCAGAGTGTGTGAGGAACTGAGTGTGAATTTAAAATAAAAAAAAATAAACTTCTTCTAATTCCACAGCGGATAAAATGGTTACCTGTAGAGCAGATTGGCTTCAAGTCTCCCTCAGCAGACCACCCCTTATTTGTTAGTTTTCCTCAACTGGCACTTACTGGCTTGATACATTTACTCAGAGACTCTGATAATGAGAAAGAATAAAATATTTCCATTAACTTACAATTCTGCATAGATAAAAACAAACATCATATTGTGTGAAAATGTTGACTTGTTATATCACTGAGCTTAACTGGTGAATTAGCTTCATTGCTGACTGACTGGTTATATAACTGACAGAACACTTCATTCTAACTATCTTCAGACTCCATTGCTATCACTGACAGAACCCCAGCTATCTGTAAAAAGGCGGGGCAAAGCATCTGAGATAGAGAGAGAACTATTGGCTGTTACTGACTTGACTGACATCCACCCCACTCCTGAAGAGTTCCTCCCAGCTAAAAAAGTCCGTAAACGGCATTATATGTAGATGGCAAGATATCCAACAATTAGTAGAGGAATGTTTTCAGAAGTTGCAAGGGTTGCAGATAAAAGATGGGCTTGTTTAGCGTCTCAAACCCAAATCGGATGAAAGCTGAAACTGCCATCATGCCATGTTTTACTGTCATTTTTGAAAGGTGTCTGGAAAAGATGTTAGCTTCTTTATCATGAATTTTTGGAGCTTTACTACTGTTTTGGTGCATTTGCTCCCTCTTTCACTTGTACATTGATCAGTGTGGTACATGGGGAAACATCTAGCCACTGTTTGTATTTTCTGTACATTGCATTTGGATGGCAGCAGGTAGTTTCAGCAGCATTTGTGCATGTGTGTGGAGTAACTGATGGATGTCAAATGATTGGCAAATAATGTGTATTCGAATGTGTTGGGACTGGCTGAGGGAATGGCCATAAAGGTACAGCTTCAAATTATAGGATCTGAGGGTGAATGAGGGAGATGGGAACTGGGCTTTGTGGAGGGCAACTGGGAATAATCAATTGAGCAAGAGTGAGGGAAAAGGAGACTTAAGTGTACACTGAAATAGATCTGCAGTTACATATTTTTGACCTAATATAGCTGCAACCAAGGGTTTATGTGCTGGAGGGTGGTGAGCACTCAGAGATAAATAGATAACATCACAGAACTGTGATAAATGAATTTTTTTCCCATAACCATGTGTAATATTTGGTCACTAGTATAGAATCAAACCTGAAAGCCAAAGGTAACATAGTGAGTCCTGAGCTGTCAAACTGGAACTGACTTATGGCGAGCCTAATAAGACTTTCAAGGTAAGCCAGATATTTAAGGAGTAGCTTTACTAGTTCCAAACACCCCAGTAAGTTTCCATGGCCACCATGCGTGTGTGCAGGGGGCGGAGAGCTGTCTCCACTGCCCAGTTCTGGGAAGCCCACGGACTGGCACCAGACCACAGACTGGGGGTTGGGGACTCCTGCACTACACCATTCTGGGTACCTAAAATAACATAATAGACATTGTATACTGTACTGGGAAAATTGAGAGTTGACTCTTACAGAGATTCTGTTGGCAGCATAATCCAGAAATGAGTGTGTCACTAGCTAGTTTTGAAGGGAAGGAGGCCAAGAAAAAAGCATAGCTCGTGGAGATGGGCATGGGAACACTGTTGTTCCCCAGTCCTCCAAAGCAGAGTTGATGGGGAACATAAGGGACTGCAAAGGGAAGGGGGGAGGATCGATATAAATTGCCTCCAGCACTTCATCAGTGGAAAGGCTCATTTCCTCCTCCTCCTCCTCCTCCTGCAGCCATTTCCCTTCCCCTTGCAGTCCTCAATGCCACCTTCTCCACTTATGGATCCAAGCCCTTATGTTTGTCTTTTGGATTTATTACATGTGCTAAAGATAGCTTTTTTCCTAACCAATAAATCCATGTTTAGCCTGTTTTAAAAGGACGAAAGTATTATCTTAATTAAATATCTTCAAAGGGTCATTGGTTTGGATTCCCTGAAAGTTTTTTTAATCAGTTAATTAATCTATTAAGTAAAAAGCAGCTGATTGACAGCCCTAGTATATAAAGATTCTCAAATGATTTGGCTTTCCTTTGCTAATGTTCTCTTGGAATGGCTTTATATTACAAAAACTACTTTAGAGCAAGCCATGGACTTTTTAATTTGATATAAACATGTTTTCCCAGTCCCCAGGAGAAGGCTGATAAATGGCTTCCTGACTATACTTTTCTTCCTTATTACTTATCAGGACTGACATATCAAGTTTATTTGAAAGCAATCCTTTTCCCAGTGGCAGCCTTTATTCCTACTCTACTAAAAGAACTGCCACCTAGTTATGCTTAAAAGTTACAAAAACAATATTACTGGCAGGAAAGTTATAAAGTTGGACATGAATCAGGCATTGAAATAAAACAAAAAGCAGGGAAACTGCCCGAACAGGTTTCCAGGTACACAGGAAACATCAGGCAAAAGAGGCCGATTTAAGAATAAAGAGTTCTGTGGAAGAGGGATGAAAAGTTCTTCCAGACAGAAGGGTCGGGTAAGAAAACGGATTTCGTTGGAGAAACAGAGAAAGATTACCAGTGGAAGATGATGATTTGTGAGCAGCCTGTAAAATGAGGCAGGTTGACTGCAGAATAAAAAGCCTTTTCTGGAAACATCTAAATTCTAAGATAGGCTGTTGAGAGGGATTTGAAAGAAACATGAAGTAATCTACTCTGTGACAACAGACCCTCTGTGGTCCCTTAACAAGCAAATGGGTTAATCTGGCTTATTTCTGACTCTCTCTTGTTGGGAAATGGTTCCCTGTGGGGCTACAAAGGTGGTTGGCTTCGGAGAAAGGATGACTCAAGGAGGGGGCCACAGGGCAGGTGCCCTGCCAAACATATTTCTTGCTGCTTCACACATTTGATGGGGAAAATAGCATGGCTTTTAAAATCACATTATCGTCTGTGTATTAATGAGTTATAGTATAGTCTGACTCCATTTTGTTTTTTTAAATGTAAAAGTGATTTTAATTATGCAAAAATAAAGACTCTTCATCTCCCTCAGTGTGCAATTCAGAGCCATATTAGAAGTGACATTAATTGCATTAATGCAGTGAATATACAGGGGGCAGGCCATGTACATATCAATACCAGCTGAGCTGTTTTCTAAGTTTTCTTATAATCTCTTAAGATTTCTTACCAACAATTTAATTTTCAGCTTCTGGACTATTGATAGTATTAACAGTTCTCCCTCTTCAGTACAGAGACAAAAAAACAAAACTGAGATCCATTAACCTTTTCTTCTGTAGAAAAGGATATATATTTTGATAGAAGGAATGGGTAACCCCCTTGCCTTCCAGTATTTGTAGAACATTTAAAAGTTATCTGTAACTTTGGAATTATAACTTTAACTATCAGCCCAAATAAGTTATAGTGGCAGAAGCAGCTGCTTTTCATTGACAACGTCATATGATAGAAATTAGAAAACTTGTATTCTCTGTGGAAGTCTTGTTCTAGAAAGAAAGAAGAGCCTCATATGAGAATGGGTAGTAGATTGGAAGGGGTTGTGTGATGCCGGTAGCTGTAGGCAAAGCCAGAGGCAGTGTTCCCATTGCAATCCCCCTACACATAAAAATACGTACAACCTCCCTCTGCCCCCACTTAACACTCTCAGACACAGTCAGAGAGAGGCACATATGCAGACAGACAGACAGACACACACTGACAGATGGACACAGACAAAAACACGCACACATACACCTTCTCACTTGTAATTGTTGTAAGCCGCCCAGAGACCTTTGGGTAGAGTGGGCGGCATATAAATTAAAATAAATAAATAAATAAAATAAAATAAAATGATAAATAAAATAATAATCAGTACATTTGTACGGGTCTTTTCCATTATAAAACACATGCTCCAAATGTTTTGGATAATTCACTTAATATGTAAGCACTCATAGAAATATGTTCACAAAAACAGCTGCTATTAATTAATCTACATTGAAGATTAGTAGAGCTACGCTAATGTTTATGAGAACCAGTTATGTGTACACTGTAGTGGATAGTATGACAGACTAGGACTTGGGAGACCTGGGTTCAAATCATCACTTTGTGATGGTGATTCATTGGGCAGTGGCACTATAAAACTGCTCCTTACAAATCTCACATATCTTGGAAGCCCTTTTTAGATCACTGTATGGTAAATGTGGCTACCATACAGCACATAACACTCATACATGCACTGATCAAGCATTCTGTTAGTAATTAATACTAAGTCTTTTCTCTTATCCCTTTCTTGGCAAGCGGGGATGGAGAGTTTAATCTTCTCCTCTCCTTCCTCAGCTCTGAGATCCCATCGCGCACACATACCCAGTCTGCGCCATACAGCTGATTGGTCTTTTCCCATCACCATGTGGTTGAAAAGAAGGGAATGTGATTTTAATGGAAACAATTGCACATGGGGATGACTTTCCTTACTGATATTCAGGCTGGCATCTTTGTGACCCAGCTGGGGAGGAAGGTATGCTGGGATGACTCTGTGCACAGTCAGACAACCAAGTGATGAGGTGATGGAGGGTGATTTTCAAAAGGCTCAGCATCCATAGCAGGCCACAGGTAGGTTTTTCATGGCTGCATACAAGCTGCAGGTTTCCCACCCTTGCATTAGGCAAAGAATACTGCTGAGATCCATCAGAGGCCCGGGCTCTGTCAAGTACAGAGCCTGCTCAAGAGATTCCATGTCAGCTTACAGGTATTTATCTCAGCATTATGTTTTAAAATGGCCTCTTTAGCCTGTGTTTTCTTTCTAGAATCACTTTTAGCAGTCTTTAGAGTCCTGCTGAGGCAATAGTTGAAATGATGCCTATTTTCTGATGTAATTCAGTTAAAGTTTCATTAGCCCTGGGGACACAAGGCTAGACAAAATCACCACCAGGAATTACTGCAAGAACAAAAACTTGCTTTATTCTTATGATGTGTTCCTTCTCATCTCTCCCTGTACATGTAAATCCCAAGATTCTGTTTGCTTACTTAGTTGGCTGGGCAAACAAAAATGTCCTACTACTAGACTCCATCTAATCCTCAAGGGCTTGTATCAGCTTTGCCAGGCATTGTGCATCTGTGTTGTTTGCTGTAAGTAGACAGATTCTCTGGCTTATTCAGTAGTGACTCTGCTCACTAAAGAAGCACCTCTCGTGGCATTTACAAACACTTCAGCGTTTTCCCTGAGTTCCAAAAGGCTTTTGTATATGACAGTCTGTATTCCCATTAAAATTTAAGTAGTATTGCATATGTGCCAGCAAATGCAATAAAGAAATACGTTATGACTACTTGCTCAAATACTTTCCGCATCATACTTTCCAGTTCAGTAGTTACTTTCTGTCCGTGTAGAGAAATGACGAAATGAACATGCTTTGTGCTTGAGATTTTTTACTCGTGTCAATAAACTGCTCCTCTCTGCAATGGCTCAGGTCATTGTATTTAAGAATTATATTTGTAGAACTTATGTGTTTGGCAGGTGCCACAGAGTGGAACCAGGGGAGGATATAGAACAGGCAGAAACAGTTACAGGTTGGGTGAAAATTTAGAAATCAATTTTGAGATCTGGTGATTTCTGTAGCAGCAAGAAGCTGCCTGCTAATACAAGCATGTGACAAGTAGGACAGTAGGGAGATGGAGATCAGGAAGTAGGAATCCATCCTGGATAGAGCTGTGGAGGACTGTGGCATAGATAGGGGCTTGACTGAAATGGCTCGGCAACACTTTTCACAATGAGTTACGTACAGTAGTTAGAAGACTTGTGATGAAAAAGCTTTTCACTGTGGGACAGTGTCAGATATTTTCCCAACCTACTACCATGCTGTTCTGAAAATACTGGTTGTTTTGTGCATCTTTAATATAGTGGATTTGACTATTGTTATTTGGATAGCAGTAACTGATATATTCCCCTATTGAGACTTTTTCTCAGTTCTGAGAATTGTAGTCCAAAAAGAGAAATATACATGCCTATAATTCTGTAATTGAAACTGGTATTGTCCTGCATTTTAAACTGGAAAGTCCTGTAGAGATGATAAATGCTCAGAATATGTCTGTTACGTTAGCAAAGAAAAGTTCACAAACCAGAGCTCAATGAAGGAATGTTCAGAATTTGGGAACCTCTTGATTATGCATCATAAGTCATCATAACCTATCAACTTTTAAGACAAGGCTCGTATCTGAGGACGTTGCTACAGCCTGACTTACATACATGGAATCTCTGCTTCTCCTGTTGTTCCTGTTTGTTTCCGCTTGCTTTTCAGAGGACCAGTTTCCCTTTTCTTCCTATACAGTACTTATGTTCCAATGAGACAGGATATTCATTCTCCAACATTTCTTTAATTCAATTACAGGTTGAGATATTTCCTTGAGCCCTTTCCTGGAGTTGCTGTTGTTTTCTCTAGAAATTCCTATACAATGGCTGTCAATGAGCCATCGCTCTGACCTTAGTGGCCAGTTATTTCAAAAGAGGCTGAGCTGCTTGGGAATACATTTAGAGTAAAGAAGATTTATAGTCTGTATTAACAATCAAATTCTTGACTACTTTTGAGAGAGGGAAAATATGGAATATATACAGTATGTGTGTGTGTGTGTGTGTGTGTGTGTGTGTGTGTGTCCTTTAAAAAAATATTAATAGATTGAATCATTTTTATTAAACTTTACAGAGACAGCCAGAGTAGACAAAGAACAAAGCAAAGAGCAATTAAAACAATTAAAGAGCAATTAAAACAAGGCATGTAGCCTCAACATAACTCCTGTCAAGGAAAGCAAGGTGCAGGGGGTTAAAAAGAGAGAAAGGAAATGGGGCCCACCCTGCTCATTGATTGTCCAAATTAAAATTACCATGAAGTCCTCCCATGGCTTACAATACCATGCGGGATACGGGTCATCATATATAGAGTCTACACATATTGACCTGTACATTGCCAACCATATATTATATAGATTATAGATTATAATATCTTTAACAAAGAATTGTGGAAATTTTGCTTGGAAAGATATTCTGCCTAAAAGAGCACAAAAGAATTCATTTCAGGTCTTATTTCAGTGAGGAAATGTTGAAAATAAGCCCAGCGGGTTTAATGTCTCTTCTGAGGAAGAACTTCCTTCTCTATTTAGGATACATCTTTACCTATATGAAAACAACAGCTCAAGATATGTAATTATGGAATTGCCTATAAAAAAGCAATGAATTAACATCAGAGAGGTAGTGGAAAAGGCATAAGCAGAGAGGGGTTTCTAAGGAGCTCCACTGAGGGAACCATTCGAAGAGTGATATTAATTTTTTTGTTTCTAACTGGCATCCATTATCCAAACAATGGAAGTAGCTGTCTTCTCTCTTTGACACAGTACAGGAATTAAACTTAAGAGTAAGCCCACCTTTCCATTCTCACATAGCAAAAGAGCAAGGGGGGGGGATATGAATAAAAACACACTTCCACTATAGACTCTCAAAAGGGGTGGCCCTCAGAGGTTCAGTATGAGGGCTCAGGCCGTGACATCTTCCAGGTTTGAGATAAGTTCTCACATGGGCAATCCATGCACAAGTAATGGGCAGATGACCTCCAAATAAAATATTTGATGTAAGGCCAGAATGGTGGGGCAAAAGCAGTTTGACCTTCCTATGAGAAATGTTATCAAGCATATAGTACTGTTATCAGTATTGGCTGGTGAGACTCGGTTGGATCTACATAGAAACAGGAGGGGTGGGTACATTCTACGTACTATCTCTATAACCAGAATGGGACTTCATATAAAGTCTTACATTCCATTTAGTGACCTATAGCAATTCCCTCTCTGGAACAGCACAAATGACTTTCAGGCCTAATTCCCCCTCTTGAATGCACACCTTAATGTGGTGAAGAGTTTTGAGTGTGTCAGTGAAATTGAGAGCAATGCTGTCAGGAGACCAGACTCCATTATGAGCAGGGTCGCCCAAAGCAGAATGGTCACAACTGAGACACCTGACTAAGATGCATCCACCCCCTTTAAGGCAGGTAGTAGAGGAGGAGGACGTGGCAGTGACACTCAAGCTAACTTTTGTTAGTCCTGCGCAGAAGGTGGCAGTGGTAAACCCCTGAGACAGTCCAAAATGAAACAAAAGGTAGTGCTGAGAAATGAGACACACACACACCCCAAGACCAGAAAGCACTCAATGAGCTACTGGGGAAAAGCAAATGACAAATTGCTCTGCTGCTAATGACTTGATTAGTTTAAAGCCAAAAGGATGTTTTGTAGCTGATGAGTACAGAAGTGAAATGAAAGTCCGATGCTGCACAACACATACAGCTGGAGCATGGAATGTGAGAAGTATGAATCAAGGTGACCTGGAAACTGTAAAGCAAGAAATGGGGTGTATAAACATTACAATGCTAGGTGTCAGTGAATTAATGAACTGGAACAGAATATTTTCAGTAAGACAACTATAAAGTGTTCTACTCTTGAAATGACAAACCTGAAGAAATGGAGTAATGCTAATACTGAGGCAAGATGTAACACAGGCATTTATGGCTATAATGCAAAGTCTGGCCAAATAATATCAACCAGTCTCAATGAAAAACCTGTCAACATCATCATTATTCAACAACCCACAGCAAAACTGCTCTGAAAGAAATAAAGAAGAAGAAATAAATCACTAGAGGTAGATAGAATGCCAATAAGGCTCTTTCAAGCCACAGAGACTGAATTTGTCAAAATCCTAATAAGAATATGCCAACAAATATAGAAAACAAAGCAATGGTCTGCAAAATGAAGGCTTTCAATATACATTCCAGTCCCCAAGAAAAGAGATGCGAAGGAAAGCAGTAACTATAGGACCATTCCTTTAATTTCCCATGCAAGCAAAGTTATGCTCAAGATATTCTAATAAAGGCATTTATCTTCTATGGAGTGAGAAATGCCTGATGTTCAAGCTGGATTCTGAAAAGGAAGAGGCATTTAAGATCATATTGTAAATATCTGCTGGCTGCTGGAACACACCAAAGAATTGTCCTTTATAGACTATAGCAAAGCCTTTGACTATGTGGATCATTAGAAACTAAGAATTGTTCTGGAAGAAATGGGTGTGTCTTGGCACTTGATTGTCCTGATATGTAACCTATAATGTGGACAGAATGGTTTCCTATAGGCAAAGTTTTGCAGATACCCTTGAACTGCCAGAAAAACAAACAGGTGGGTCCCAGAGCAAATCAAGCCTGAACTATCTTTGGGGGCAAGAATGATGAAACTAAGGCTATCCTAGTTTGGGCACATCATGAGCAGGTAAGATTCTCTGGAAAAGAGGAAGACCAAATACGAGAGGGATCAACTTCTTAAAGAAACCCATAGGCTTGAGTTTACAACTGAGCAGGGCTGTTGAGGACAGGACATTTTGTAGATTTTCCGGTATGGTTTTGCTTTACCAGGAGAATTAATGAGCATGTGATAGGTTGTCCCTACAGCACATATTCTAACATGCAGGGACAACCTATAACCCAAGTAGGATGGGGGCACTACAACCTGTAGCCATGGGTTAAGATTAAAGATGGGGGTATTTATATTCATATATGAATACCTTCGCACAGGTTGACATAATGAGAGTCCAGCCCCCTGGGACCGGACGGTCCACTCACCGTTCCGCTGCTGCTGGGACCTCCACAGAGCCTTCCAATAGCTCCGGAAATCGCATTCGGCTCGCCACTCCTGGCAGGAGGCGAGACGACATGCCTCTCTGCTAGGTTGAAGACTGGCTCGCCAGACGCAATCTCTGGAGCCATTGGAAGCAGCGGAACAGTGAGTGGACTGTCCAGCCTGTTATGTCCACCTGTGCGGGGGTATTCGTATATAAATACGAATACCCCCATCTCTAGTTAAGATCAGCCCCCTGCTAACCTTAGCTGGTGCTAACTTATAGTAAAGTTTGAGGACTCTTCAAGCAGTAAGGTTTTCCACATCCACCACAGGGTAAATTGGTTTTCAGCATTCCAGTATTCCTCATTTCTCTGTAGATTATTTATGAAATAGCTTTCAGTAAAACCTGCACTGACAGTATATGAATGAAGAATATTCAGTCCATTGAGGGTCTTATGCTAGCCACATTTAAATGCATTAGTTGTTGCCTTTGATTTCAGCTGGCAAAGTATACTTCATAAAATACAATAGGGGAAAAAAAAGGAGGTTGGGGGCTTTGGAAATTATTTCGTTTGACATCAAGAAAGCATGACTCAGGCTTTAGAGAATGTGGAGCAAAATTTACCCTGATCAAGAGGGACAGAATTCCCAGAAAAATTAGACATGCAGGAAATGCCAGGCTGCTAGTATAACTGGTCATGCAGAGGTTTCTGGGCAGGAAACCAGACTCACACAAGCTGAATTTGTGATTGTTAGAATCTTTGTAAACAAGGAAGTTTTGCCAGTAATACATCTTAAATACAAAGCAGTTTGGCAGAGCCAATGTTCATTGTTTCTGTTCTGTCGACATTCCTTGTACTGAATTCCATACTTTTGTGATCACTGCCTTCTACCCAGAGGTCCATTCTATGACAAGAGGGAAGACTGTAATCCATTACGGCCATCATTTACTGTTAGCTGAGGGAGGTATTGGGAGATAGGGCCACATCTCTTGCTGGCAGATGTTCTTGGGTCTTGCGAAGAAAATTGGTTTGCATCTATAGTTTTGAGCAGAAGGGCTTCCTCCTTACCCACAAAATGGAACTCTACTTATTTGCAGGTCACTGGGCATTACTAAATTGCATTTTCATTTAGCTTATTCCAACAGTTAATCTGCATCCATATGCAACTGGTTGTGCTGTCCATGCAGTGGTGCACACCGTTCTCTCATTCACATGTCTGAGTGAAGTTGCCACTAGTAATTGTCCTGAAATTTAGAAACAGCAGTCTTGAAATTTCCACAGCTTATAGGATTCATACATATTTCAAGAAAGGCACATTTGTCCCTGAATTCTTGCTGTACAAATTGAAATCAAGAATATTACAGACTCATGCATCAAGTTTGCCCTTATTATAATCTGCATTTATTATGCTAGGTGCTCAAAGCCTATTTAATCAGCAGTACATATCTGGAGATTGATTTCCTAAACTTGCGGTTACTGCATTTCACAGAATATTATCTTGATTTCTACGGTGGGGAATTAATTAGCACTGGAATTTCCAAGGTTTTTTTTTAAATCATATATGACCCAAGGGTATGCATTTCACAGGTACAGCATATTCCTGCAAAGGATAGTTAATCTGGTGCTTCAGATGGGTGGTCAATCCAGTCCTGGCCTCATTATGCAAAAAAAACCCCACACACATTACAGGATGAGACCATCCCCACCTCCAGCAGGAGTTAAGTTTGGTTGAGGGAGAAAGATCAAAGTCTCTCATTACTTTCTAGCTTCTGTTGTTTGTATGGGGCTGGCAGTATGGTGGACAATTATTTTCACCTGGGGTCCTTTGCTTCTGTGTTAAATTTCCCAATTGCAAGGACCTGCGTCTTACTTATAAAGCCGAAGTGGGCAAACTTTACAGGCTTGAAGACTGCACTGGCTCCTGCTGAGCCCTCCAGGGGCCACACATGAACTGGTGACGAGGGGATCAGTAGAGGGTGAGGCCAGGATAAACCTGCATTCCCACACACAAACATTCACACATCCACCATCCCCAACTTTTGATGCCATTATCAAGATCTTTCCTGTATTAGGGTCCATTTGAGGGGCAGTTTCATTCATATTCCACCCTCTCTGTGCACCTAGTGATCCCTAGGAAGACAGCTGTTTTCTCACGGCTATCAGCCTTGGGGAAACAGTGATCTAGATACATATCACTGAGGGAGTAAGGATAAAACATTTTCTCCCTTCCTCCACTAACCTTGATTAGGATAGCCAGCCAACTGGATGTTGGCAAACATAGGTTACACCATTATAGGCCTTGTGAGCTGCACAGATGACGCTGAAGGTTGCATATTCCATTCTGCTGTGAATTGCCTATGTGAGTTAGGAAAAAATCCATGCCCAGAAAATGATAAATTAATAAAGAACTGTACATACCTTTAAAAATGCACACACCTTTGCCTAATGGTGACAGAGTACAGTACATGTTTTTCATGCATGAGCTCCCAATTACAATCCCTGGTGTCTCCAGCTAAAAGGATCAGGTAGCAGGGGAACAGAAAGACCTCTGCTTGAGACTCCGGAAAGTGGGCTCCACTTTTGACCAATATTGGACTAAATGGACAAATCATGTGATCTGGTATAAGGCAAGTTTTCATATGTCTATGATATCCCATAAATCCCTAGCTAAAGAAGGACTTGTTTTGGGCTCATCCTGCAAACACACACACACACACCATTGGGCTGCTACTGTGGCCATTACAGTCTTTCAAAAGGATTTAAACATTTCTGTGGGCCACTTTACTTCAGACTATGTGCATTGCTCCAAAATGTCTGTTACTTGTGGGATAGCATGCAACACAAGAGATTCACTTTCCCATTATTACCTTTGCTTTTTGATTAACAGAACTGTCCTGCCTCTGAATATTTAACGTTAACTTTCTAACTCCCTTTTATTTATTCCAAGGTTTAATTTGCTGTTGTGCTTGGGTTCTTATGTCTTGCAGAAAGTATTGCTCAACTTAAACTTACTTTTTCCAAAGGGGCACTGCATAACTGTAAACAAAAGCAAAAGGTGTTTGGTTTCTGTGCCTTCTGTTTAAAGGATTGTTTGCAACTGAATCAAAATACATTCCTGAGAGTTGAGCAACTGTTTTCATAAAAATCACAATAGCAGCTTTTATTAGCTTTTTTTCAAAAACTAAGACATCCTTCTGTTTCAAACCAAATCTAACCCCAGTTTCTTTCTGCACTGTCTCTATTATAATGTCAGCATATCAAACTTAAATGGAACCTAAACAAATCAATAGCTTTTACAAGAAACAGAGGTAGTGTCTTCCAGCATTAATTCTTGCTGCATGTCAGGATGATTAAAAACCTATTTTAAAAATAAAATTTATTCTATAAATTATGTGAAGGAAGAACATTTGCAAATATTCACATAGTTTATTCTTCTGCTAATTGCTCAACCTGTTTTATTGGTATTAAATCTTTATGCAAGTATAAATATACAGGGCCAACTCTAGGTGGCAAGAGGCAAATAGCAATGGATTGTGTTGCTTTCCTGACAGGAAGAGCTGCTGTTGCTGCTTCCTGAACTGCATCCCTTCTTTACTTCGCACTCCATGCCTTACCTGGCTGGCCTCTTCCCCGTTTGTTCACTCACTTTACATTGTGCTGACCAAACACTTGCTCTCTAGGTAAAGACCTCGGGGGAGGAGGGCAGTGTGTCTCTAACCAGAGCTTGCAAGACCAGATATGGACAATGAGAAGAGTGACAGATGGGGGGTGGTAGTCATAGAGTGGGGCCATTTGTGGCCACTACTTCTGCCAGAACCACCGTCCTGGCCCCTTTGATGTCGTTCTTCTAGAATCACTTCTGTTCTGGCAGCAGTAACAACACACATACTGTTCTGAACTTTGGGGGTTCCTGCTTTGATCAAGGCTGATATGCATGCTCATAAACAAATGCAGTGCCATTTCAGTCAGGGCAGCCTAGATCCATTTGGACCTATACAAGCCATAGGGAGCTGGTTCAGTGGGGGAAATAGCCACATTAGAGAAACAGTGTGGATATGGGCAGGGCAGCTACAAAGACAAGAGCAGCCACCACACTTCTCCTGCCGCTTCGGTTGGTGGAAGATCTCGCGTTGCCACTAAGAACATGAATTAAGTACAGTGGTGCCTCGCTTAACGAGTGCCCCGTTTAACGAAAAAATCGCATAACGATGGCTTCGTTGCCATCGCTTTTGCGATCGCACAACGATCTTGCCTATGGGGAAAAATCGCTTTGCGATTTTTCCCCATAGGCACCATTTTCCCCCAGCTGAGCGGCGGGAGCTTTGAAGCCCCGCTGCTCAGCTGGGGGAAAATGTCGGCAGTGGGCTGCGGCCTCGGAAGGACCCCGAAGCCACCGTCCCCTGCCGACAATTCCCTTCCGAGCTCCGGGGACAGGCTGGGGGGTGGACCGGGAAGCTTGAAGCCTCTCCGCGCCGCCTACCCCGGCCGTTCCTGGACTTCTGGAAGTCCGGGAACAGCCTGGGTAAGCAGCGCGGGAAGGCTTCAAGCTTCCCGATTCACCCCCCAGCCTGTCCCCACCGCTTAAAGCCTCCTTGCGCCGCCTACCTAGGTGTCCAAGAACGGGCTGGGTAGGCGGCGCAAGGAGGCTTTAAGCGGCGGGGACAGGCTGGGGGGTGGATCGGGAAGCTTGAAGCCTCCCAGCGCTGCTTACCCAGGTCGTTCCCGGACTTCCAGAAGTCCGGGAACGACCTGGGTAGGCGGCGCGGAGAGGCTTCAAGCTCCCCGATCCACCCCCCAGCCTGTCTCTGCCGCTTAAAGGGTAACCGCAGCGGCTACCCCAGCCATGGCCGGACTCTAGGGAGTCCAGCCATGGCTGAGGTAGCCGCCATGGGTGAGATCCAAGCCGCGGGGGGGAGGGAAAAAACCGGATAATCCGTTCCAGTTGGAACGGATTAACCGGTTTTCAATGCATTTCTATGGGAAATGGTGCTTCCCATAACGATGTTTTCACATAACGTTTTTTTTTTCTGGAACCAATTAACATCGTTATGCGAGGCACCACTGTACAGTATTGGGTTCATCGTTCTGCACCTGTAGCAGCAAGCCAAATACTTCCAGTTCTTTGGGTTAAAATAACTGCCACTGTTCATAGTTCTTTATTTGTGAGGGTTCCATCTTGGCTTCAGATGAACCCACAGATTCTGTCTTTAGGTTGGTGATTAATGACAAACTCTCAACCCTTGCAGGGGCGTGGTGGCACTGCGGATTAAACTTCAGAAGTCTCTGTGCTGCAAGGTCAGAAGACCAGCTGTCGTAAGATTGTATCCACACGATGGAGTGAGCTCCCGTTGCTTGTCCCAGCTCCTACCAAACTAGCAGTTCGAAAGCATGTAAAAATGCAAGTACAGTGGTGCCTCGTATAACGAGCGCCCCGTTTAATGAAGAAATCGCATAGCGATGGCTTTTTTGCCATCGCTTTGGCGATCGCACTACGATCTTGCCTAGGCACCATTTTCCCCCAGCTGAGCGGCGGGAGCTTTGAAGCCCCGCTGCTCAGCTGGGGGGAAATGTGGGCAGTGGGCTGCGGCCTCGGAAGGACCCCGAAGCCACCGTCCCCTGCCGACAATTCCCTTCCGAGCTCTCAAAGGGCCCCCTCCGATATTGGAGAAAGCCCTTTGAGAGCTCGGAAGGCTCTCAGCGGCGGCGGGGGAAGGGTACAGGGGTGTTGAAGGCTTCCAGGCCTTTGCCTGGAAGCCTTTCCGATCCCTCCCACCCTGTCCCCGATGCTTGAAGCCTCCCCGCGCCGCCTCCCCCGGCCGTTCTCGGACTTCTGGAAGTCCGAGAACGGCTGGGGAAAGCGGCACGGGGAGGCTTCAAGCATCGGGGGCAGGGTGGGAGGGATCGGGAAGGCTTGAAGCCTACCTGCGCCGCTTACCCAGGCCGTTCTTGGACTTCCAGACGCCTGGAAGTCTAAGAACGGCTGGGGAAAGCGACACGGGGAGGCTTCAAGCGGCGGCTGCAGGGTGGGGGGGGTGTCCGCACCCAGCCTCCCCCCACGGCATGGATCCTTGGGTATCCGGCAGCGGGTGGGATCCAAGCCCGGGATGCCTGAAAGGCATACCAATCCCACCACCCTCCCCCTGTGGCTTGGCTCCGAGCTGCGACGGCTACCCCAGCCATGGCCGGACTCTAGGGAGTCCAGCCATGGCTGAGGTAGCCGCCGTGGGTCAGTTCCAAGCTGCGGGGGGAGGGAGAAAACCGGATAATCCATTCCAATTGGAACGGATTAACCGGTTTTCAATGCATTCCTATGGGAAATGGTGCTTCACATAACAATGTTTTCACATAATGTGTTTTTTTCGGAACCAATTAACATCGTTATGCGAGGCACCACTGTAAATAAATAGGTACCACCATGGTGGGAAGGTAAAGGCGTTCCATGTCTAGTCACGCTAGCCACGTGACCACAGAAACTGTCTTCGGACAAACGCTGGCTCTACAGCTTGGAAATGGGGATGAGCACTGCGCCTTAGAGTCAGACACGACTGGACTAAATCTCAAGGGGAACCTTTACCTTTACCTTTTACCTCAACATTTATTTCTCGCAAATCCAAAAACAACAACTTCTCTTCTAAGGTAATGAATGTTGTGAGGAAGGGATTGTAGTCTTGAGTCACAAACAGATTATCCATAAGATCAACTGTCTATGTACCCTGCTTCCAGGTTAGAGTCCATTAGTGTCGGATTTCTTTGAATTGACAGCAAGAACATCTCCTTTCTTCCTGGGACTTCAAACCGGGTGTCGGGTTCCTGACTCCTTAATCTCCCATGGCTCTGGGTCTCGCATCTCTGGGTCCCAGTCTGATTCCACCAGATGGCCTTCTGATACTTTTCTCTTTCTTTCTCTCTCTCTCTCTTGGCTCTCTCCTCCCATCCCCACTCTCTTCCCTCCTTCTCTCCCCAATAAGAAGGCCTGGCTTTCGGGCACTATCTCATGCTCCTCTTTTCTGTTTCTTCCCTGGGTACCTTAAATCTTTCCCACTTGTTGCTCCAGGGATTTTCCAACCAGATTCATTCCCCTCCAGGGGCAAGGACCTTTCTCTTTTGTTCCACTTCTGCTTCTCCCTCTTACACTACTCCCCTTTTCCCCTGAATCTTCCCCTTTATACATACCCTTTCCCCCTCCTCCTTCATTCCTGACTTTTCTAACTGTGCAGCTACTTCCTTTACTACTTCTCCGGCCTTCTCCTCTTCTACCTGTTCCTCTCTCTGTCCAGCAGAGGTCGTCACTTTTCTTTTTACCTTGCTCTTTCCAGTCAGAGTTCTGCTGGTTTCGCTCCTTTCTCTATGGGGATGGACGGCACTCAGGCAGGGACACCATCGGACCTGCCAGCCAGCCCACAATGTTTAAATTTGCTTTCACTTCGGTGCCTATGACTCATGCAGCTCTTCTTGTGTATGTCTTTTCCTGGTACACTGTTATTTCTTAAATATCTCTACAGTGCCGCATTTTGTACACTATGTACACATGGTATATTTGGGATTTTTTAAAATCAAGTTAAAGGCTATCAAGTCATTTGTGTCTGTATGTTTTCAAGCAAACAATAAAAAGAGCCAGGGGATCAGCAGAATCAGTCAAGAACTCTAATAACGAATACAAATAGTAGCAGAAAAATATATAGCATTCCCAGAATTTCTTAAAAGAGACCCCTAACAGTTTAATCACCTTCTTGCAGCAGTGGACCAAGTAGAGTATTTGCTCCCAAAACCACAGTCTCACTAAGGAATAAGCTATTAGCTGCCACTTGGTCAAAGGTTAAGATACAGTATTAGGTTTTGCGTCTGTCATAAGCCCTATTTTATAAAACCTCTAACCAATATTTCAGTCATTCCACTTGCCTGTTTCCCTTAGCTGTTTTGCCTGCTGCAAATTGGGCAGACGCTTGGAGCAACATCTGCTCCTCCGTGTAGGACATATTGGTGCTGGTCTTCAGTTTGTGCTTGGGAGTATGCACAAAGGTCCTGCTGTGAAAGCTTCTAACAGAGTACAAGTACTGAGGGTAGTAGCTTTCCTTCCAGCTTACAAGTAGTATGAATCCTTTTGGATTGATACTCATGGCGCAGTGGTTAAACTGCTGTACTGCAGCCAAAACTGTGCTCGCGACCCAGGGTTCAATCCCAGGTAGCCGGCTCAAGGTTGACTCAGCCTTCTATCCTTCCAAGGATGGTAAAATGAGTACCCGATGTGTGTGTGTGCGCGTGCAATATGTTGCCTGCATAATTCACTTGTAAACCGCCCAGAGAGTGCTTGAAGCACTATGGGGCGGTATATAAGCAGCACGCTTTGCTTTTGGTGAGTAAAATGAGGTGGTTTGGTGACATTAGCACTTCCTTCCTTCACAGCAATCTGAGTTTTCTATTTAGAGGAAAGAATCCAAGTTATAAAGATACCTATTCTGGCTGTTGCTTTTAAAATAAGATACTATGATGAAAATTAGGGGGTTAATTTGAAGGGAGACCAGAAAGGTTATGTAAACTAAAATAAGGTGAAGAATGGAAAAGTAGGGGGGCATTTTAAAGGTGGAAGAGAAGTTGAGTGATGTAAAAGTGAAGAATATTACTAAAAAGATAAATGGAGAAAAATTACATTGTTCTGTTCTACTGAAACGGTTTATAACTGAAAACACAATAATGGTTTTGAGCAGACAGAATGATTTCTCTTAATGCAGAAACTCATGCAATTAATCTGATAACCAGTAGCTGCAGAAAAGATGGAATTTGGTTGTGTTTCACACAATGCATAATTAAATTACGGAATTCATTTCCCTAAGATGTGGCAGACCTCTGGTTTAGAGGATTTCGAAAATGACTGTATGGGTAGTATCCATGACAGGTTCATGCAGCAAAACACTCCTTTGTCCATCCACAGCATGTTTCTATCCACTCCATTTGACTTCTCTTTCCCTTCAGTTCTAATTGCTATGCAGTGTTCTGTACCAACTGAGGATGTGTTACTGGATAGTTTGGGAGTCTTGCCCCCTCATTTTTTCCCAGCACTGTAATAAAGTGATGTGCTCTATTGAGAAGCACATAGTGGAGAAGACATGGCTGCTGAGGAAAACCAGTGCTGACACAGAAATAAGAGAGAGTGTCTTTAGTTATGGATTTCTGAACTGGCCAAGGTAAACACATAACAAAGGGAGATGGCAGTAGCCTTACCCCCTCCATTGTTATTTCTGCTACTCTCCTCATAAAATGCACAATCTTCTGTCTTACCACGGTTCTGAATAATGTGGAGAAGCTCCACAAACAGAGGGGCTATCTTGTTTTGAAAGCTGCAGTTCCTTCACATGTGGAGATAAGAGTTGCCAGATACATGGGTACCAAAAGGAGGACAGAGAAAGACAAAGAGGGCAGAGGAGGATGTATTGAATGTTTTATTTGAATCATTCCGAATTAAACCCACAATCAATACAATTTCATTACAGTAGCTGCCAATAAATGTCTCTTAGTGAACCAACCAAGAAACAGGCATGTTAAAAAATAAAAATAAATTCAATGGAAGCTTTTTTTCAAAATACCAAAAAACATTATTTAAACAGCCAATTGTACAATTATTACCTTACAATCTTTATTAATTATACGACATATCTCAGTGCCTGCTGTTGTTGCTCCTGCACTTGCGCCAAGGCGAACTCTGCATGACGGTTCCCCTTTCTTTCCTGCCTCCTTTTGCTGCAGTGGTAGTGGTGGCTGCCGCCTCTTCTCCCTCTTTCTCTGGCAGGCACCTGGCGCAGAGCCCCGCTCTGGCTCTGGCTCCCCTTCCTTGCAGCTTCACTTCTTCTCCACCAGCTTTCCTCAGTCTTTTCTAAATGCCCCCTCCATCTCTCCTTTCTCGACTGCTGCTGCTTGCTCGAATACCTCCAGGCAAACCCACTTTTCCCCCTAAAAAAAAAAGATCCTGCCATTCTCTCCTTTTGTTTTGCCCATTTCCTCTCACTCGGTGTGTGTGTGTTTGTGTGTGTGTGTGTTCGCGAGGGCTTTCACGGCCGAGATCTAATGGTTGTTGTGGGTTTTTCAGGCTCTTTAACTGTATTCTGAAGTTTGTTCTTCCTAACGTTTCGCCAGTCTGGCGAAACGTTAGGAAGAACAACCTTCAGAATACTGTACGGCCAAAGAGCCCGAAAAACCCACAACAACCATCTATATATATATGGCTTAGATTGTGACTCCATCAGAGACTGCTTTCCACCTTCCACCTCTCCCCCTCCCATCCAAAATTATAACATATAATATTACAAAAGCCGGACATTTTAAAGCTTTTTTTTAGCTTTGCCTGCTGGACGAAGGACATTAGGCTAAAAAGGAGGACATGTCCTCCTTTTGCTGGACGTCTGGCAACCCTACGTGGAGAGCTGCGGGAGTGGTGATAGAATATTCTCCCTCTCCTTCTGTACTTGCTATACTCAGTTTGGAAATGCTTGGGTCTACTAGAGCACTTTACCAAAAACAGGTGCCAGAAAATAGATTGTCCCTAATAAATACAGACAACTGGAACATTTTTGTTTCACATGGGTGGAGATGGAAACCAATGATGACTGTGGGTATTTCACCATCATCATTGTGTGTTTTGTGGTTATTTGAAATTGGATAGTTTGGCTGTTTAGAACTGGTTGAATATTGCCCTATTTAACGTAAAAATCTGTCACTTGTTATGGTTTGTTGTCATATAATGAATTATATGTGCATTAATTTCACAGACAAAGGTCTCAAAAAAGTGCAAATTTAAAGCAACCAACTGTACTGTTTAAAATTCGGCAGTGAATTTGTGCTCCACAACTTCCAGACATTTAACATGCTTGATACTCAGAAATGCTGAGCATCTTGAGATTTGATTTACCTGCTAACACCTGCTTTTTCCCTTCTACCATCTTGTGAAAGCCTGAAATACGCAGTCTTCAATAGCACAGATTATATTTTGTTTGGTACTGGTGTATTTTGCATATTAAAAACATGGTGCAGGATGAGCAGTTTCCTGGTTTGAATTACAACCTTTTCTCGAAGAACAGTACTTCCTGTGTATTTATTTCTACAAAGTAGTCCCTACCCCTTTCAAAACTGTGCTGTAATAGATCTGCCTTAATTTTTTGTAACAGACGATGCAGCAGATGAGTGACCACCGCTATGACAAGCTTACAGTTCCTGACGACACTGCAGCAAACTGTGTATATTTAAATATTCCTGGCAAGGGACATATTTTGCTACACCGAGCCCCTGAAGAATATCCAGAAAGTGCGAAGGTAAAAACAAAAATGATACGATTTATTTCTATAAGGTGCTGATCAATGCTGATAATCATTCTGATGGGAGCGTTGGGCATCTGTCCTTTCACTGGCCCCACAGTAATGGGGGGCTGAGCAACCACACAAAGCATCCTGTGCTTTGTATTTGCCTGCTGTTGCTGCCTTAAACAAGTTGCTTCGTCCCTCTGCATGACAAGGCTAGCCCTGAGTAAGACTCGTATAAATATATAGCCACCTCCCTGCTACAGGTCTAGTGTTCATTTTTCATTTTGTCAGATGAAGACTTTCCTTAAAATCATAGCACTATTTATCACAGATGGTAAGATTATTCGTCATAGCTCATGGACTGAAAGGCAGAGCAGTAACACATTTGTCTGTCTTCTGCCCCCAGGAGGTGTTGCATGCCTGGTAAACATATAATATTCAACCCTATTAACATGGAAGAGGTGTATAAGTATGCTTTTTACTCAAAGTGTACATTTTAGGTTTAACTGTTGTGCTATTAGTACAGTCTCTTAATGGATGTTAGAAACTGGCACTGCGAGAGTGAAAACATTAATAAACGTAACACTTCTCTATTTTCTTTTCTTTTAAATAGGTGTTTGAAAAGCTGAAGGACCACATGTTGATCCCTATAGCTAATACAGAGCTGGAAAAAGTGGATGGGGCACTCACTTGTTGTTCTGTTCTCATTAACAAAACTTCACAGTTATGAGTTTACAGACTCTGTCCCTTGTAAATGGCAATAACCTACGTGCAAGGCGAATGAATCTGTATCCACTTTTATCGGTTTTCTTGACAATCTACTGAACCACTGTGCTACTAACCTTTGTTTACAATGGTGCCCCTTCAGATGGTAATTAAGATGTGTGTATATGCTTTTTTCTTATGATGTTAAAGGACTTTGCAGCATGTTTGTCTGAGCTTACAGAGGACCATTACAATGATTTGTGGTTATACCATTGGTGTGGAACCAGTATGGAACCAACAGTAGTTCTAACGTTATTTCTGACTAACTGAAATTTTTAAGACCCCGTGTCTAAACCTCATTTTACAACTCTGTCCCTCCACATGGGCTGAACTACAATTCCAATCAGCCAGCCAGAATCATGGGATATGTAGGGCAACAACTACAACAGTATCTGGAGGGCCGCAATTGCCCATACCTGCTTTATAGTGAACAGATTTATATCCATTTTTGTATATTTGACTTCCAAGAGATGCTTTATTTATTATTTATGTTTACATTTATATCCCAGTGTTGTTTCAAGGAACCCAAGGCAGCACCCGTTGCTCTCTTCCTCCTCCAATCCATCCTCACAACAAACCTGTGAGGTGAGTCAGACTCAGAGAGTATGACTGGACAAAGTTAATTTCATGGCTGAATGGGAGTTAGAGTCCTAATTCAACCATTTAACCACTACATTCTGACTATCAAAGTTATGTTGCATTGGCCAGAAACTGAACTGAACCCTCTTGTAGAGCACATGAGAATTCTGCCAATGAAACAGGGTTTCCAAAGAATGAAACAACCATACGCCTTTGTACGGGCATATGGTTCATTAGCAGAAACCCTATAACTTTTTAGAGAGCCTCTTCTAAAAGCAGTTCTGCTAACATGTTTTGTGGCCACCACATGGTGATGACTTGCATCCTAACACCCTAGGTGTCAAGAGCTGATGGTAGATAGTTAGGGACTATTTGGATAACTTTTGTTATTTCTGCTGTTGACTCTGTTGCAGGAATCTTGTCCTGTGATAGAGCTTCTCACTCAGTTTTCCATTGATCTGCCATTGGTATGTATGAACTAAAAGAATCAACAAAATATTTTATATTTATTTTTTAAAACCCTAGTCATTTGAATTTTCACTCAGTAAGTTAGGCATCTGACTGGGGAGCCAGAGGCTAGGAGTTCAGTGCTCCACTGGGCATCCTAGAAAGGCCAACCTATGTGGCTTTGGGTGAGCTGCACAGTCCCAGGATGCCCCTAGAAAAAGGAAATGATAATCCACTTTTGAGTACTTTCTCTCTAGAAACCCCTGGAAAGTGTGGCCATGAGTCAGAATTTAAGGTATTTATTAAAGAAGAGGAATGGCAGAAGGAAGGGGCTTTTTAACACTGTCTCTCTGACTGAAGCAGCATTTTTTTTCACTGATGAGATGATTTACTATATAATTTTTTCTAACATGAGTAGAAAAGCAGCTTCAGGAGGATTTTGCATGGGAAAAACCTTAGCAAATCCTTCCCTGCTGTTCCTCCATTCAAACTTCAAACTTTCCACAACAGTTTTTGGTTTACAAAAGAGGATGGGTTGTTACATGTGCCAGACTTGGGATATGAGAGAAGGGGCTCAGAGTAAAACTCATGCCTTTAGCAGCAGATACATAAGTATTAAAATGTTTTCATTGGCTCAGAGAAGACAGTTACATTTTTCTGACTGTTCCCCTTAACTTGGGAATTGCTCATAACAATGTTTGCATTATCTGGGTTAGATTAGTCTTTTGTCTACTTTTAAAATGCATCTGTTGGGGTTGAAATCAACATTTTTTCACACATGAGGCGTAGATCAGCCCTTGATTCCACTATTTTACAGGAACATGAAATCAACATAGGGCAGAAGAGTTCTCATTGTACTTCAATGGGAAATAACATTGTTCTCATTTAAAATGCCTGTAGTCCGCCTTTCCCCCCTATATTAGTAACACTTCTGAAGCCATTAAAATGGCATGATAGAAGTTTAAAGGCCATCCTAACAGCTTCATATGTGAAAATGGTAACAGAATGAACACAAATAGCTGCCCTTAGCCCTGAGTAATTCACAACAATTCAGGAGCCAGCCCCAGTTTTAATAAGGTCTGCTTTTTGAGTTTCCTTATTCTTTTCTCTATTTGGCTTCATCTTTCACCCCATTTTCTTCTCTCCCCCCCCTTTCCTTCTTTGCTTTTCATGGTTCTCACCCTCTTCCAGAGAGCCACTGGAAGGTGCAGTGGGAGAGAATCAAGGAGAGATTGATTTCTTCATTCATTGGAAACTGAAGGGGAAAACATTACCACAGTAGAGCATTCAAAGGGGATTTTATTCTGGCATTCCTGAATTGCTGCAAGGCTTAAAGCACTTGCAAGTGCGTCCTAGAAACCCTTTACCCTTTTATATTGAGCAGAAATTCAGGCAGCACATAAATAAGCCTTTCACATCAGTCATATTCTAGAAATTCACATGTCTGTGTAAATCTCCAACTTACTGTGCTGATTGCCATGTGGCTGGCCTTAACAAATGATGTTAAAAATTTATTCTTCAGACCTCACCTTCACCTGTTATACTTTGCCTTTATGAATTGCTTGCTTGTTTGTTTGTATTGAAATGTAATTTGATAAATAGAGTTCTTCTCTTCCGAGATCTGTGCTGAATTTCCTGGAAATAGTTGATAATAATAAAGGCATCTAGTTAATATATTTATGTAATATATGTAGTATATTCCTCCGAATAAGGGAGCAAAATGTCTTCCAACAGGCTACCATGACTATTCTATCTGAGCATTCAGGTTGTTGTGCCTGGATCATTGGTGATTTTTGGAAACTTTTAATGCATGAATAATTACTGTAGAATTCATTTGAAAGAAATATTTGTTCTGGTGAATTCTTAACACACTTAAGGCCTTAGTCATATATATTTCACCACACGCACGGAAAGAATATAGATTACTCTCATGAAAGATGTTGCATCATTTCAAAGAATGGGGAAATTGCCCAAGTAGTGGTAGGTATTCTTCAAGGGCTGACATATGGTCTGAGTATTTGATCAGATTCCTGGGTAAGTCCACCATTTTATGTTACTTCTGGAAAGCAGCTGAGGTGCAATATTGGGCAATCTAACTTGCCCAGTAAGTAGGAAATGAAAATACGGCTGAATGTACTCTGTGTAGTCATGTAGGGAATCCAAAAAAATGTATGCTGGGAAATGTCATCTCTATCACCCAGTTGCCTTTTAACAGAAGCCCTCTGATCGATGCATCTTCTATCCCCTCTCTTCTTTAATGAGAAATTATTCCCCAAAGATGAGAGACATCTTACTCTCCTGTCAAGTGTTGATTATATTCCATGAAACTTGGAGACCTGAGAGCAAGTTTACATGAAACCTAGACAGTGAAATAAAGAAACAATTCATGGAAGATGCATTGGCAATCCTTCTTAAGGAAGTGGGATTTCTTAAGAAAGTGAGGGCTTTATTTCACCATGTGAAAATGTTTATTAGAGCAAATAACAATGGTGGGTTGCTCTTGCAAAATAACAGTAATTACAGTTGTATAAACTTAATATTCAGCTATTCATCAGTATGTCATCATCACTTTCCAAATACAAACACCGCCACTCAGAATACATGAAATCTGCTTTGCTGTTGCTTCTTTAAGCCTTGTCACAAGGAAAGAATGCTAGACCAGCTGCCGTTGTTCTCTTGCTTGTGGTGCTGAAGTCTGAAATTTTCTGTCAAATTGTCTCTGTGTCTGATGCTTCCAGTTGTTTCTGCTGTTCAGCTGTAAAACTGTGCTTTTGGTTCATTTCCAAGGTACCATGCAGGTATATGACTAATGAACATCTTCTAGACTAGTGTCCATTGCCTACTGTTGCATTATTTTTATGCTACTCTCCTGTGGCTCATTGTGTCAAAATTAGACATTTTGACATGTTTTATATTCAAGAGAAGTGTGTTTTCAGGGATGAATAGTGGCCTAAATTAATTTTGTGATAGGTTGCCTCTGCTGAACTTTCGATTTCTCTTTAAGGGATTTTTTATTGTGCAAAGTCTATGCATGTCTATTCAGAAGTAAATTCTGGTGGGTCCAAATCCCAGGAAAGTATGTTTAGAGTTCTACCCTTAATCAGGTCACTTGGTTAATTTGCTTTATTTATATTTGTTAATGAGTTTCTAAGTCATTCCTCAAAGTCAGTTTCCAGACCAGTTTCCAAATAAAATGATCATAATGTCTATTAGCCAACTTCTGTGATTTTTGTCATGATGGTTGACATCTTCTCCTGAATCAAGAACCTTCTTTCTACAATGAGACTTTTCTGAATTTGAAGGGTGCATGTATGTGGAGAAGAAAGTAATCCTTGGAACATCCTTTATGTATATTCTTTATATTTCTCCAGCAGATACATTTCCCTTGCGTTATTAGCTGTAGCTTGATACCACCCCCTATCATACAAGAAGAGCATATATGCAATGGATAGGTTCTATGCTCATGGGTTCTATGCCAAATTGGCATAGACAAGCTCTACTGGAGGTTCAGAATGGATTTATATATCAGATGCAGAGCGACTCTCAAAGGTGGAAGTCTTTTCTTTAATATTTTAGCTAGAGATCTGTGATATTATATATCTAAATAATGGCATATCTCCGGCTGCATATTTGAATAGTGCATTAAGTGCAATAACTACTTAAGAGTAGTTTAGTCTGGCTTTTTCTCCTGACGTGGCATATGCAGATAGTTACAGGACAGCATTTTAAATATATCTGTCGCTCTCGGACTTTTGCCTGATGTAGCCATACTCCATGAAAGCAACCATCATGTGAGTCCATGGTTAGCATAAACAGGCTGTCAGTCTCTTGGAATCTGATATGGCTTCTCTCACACTACCTTGCTCCATGTTAAATGTTCTGAACTGCTGTGAATTAAAAGATGGCAAGCTTCACAGTGATGTACTCTATAACCTATATTGTCCGTAGATTCCCTTCTTTCTTTATCCATGACGTTTCTAGAACTTAATACTTTTTGTCCTGAACTTGGTGGTTACAAATCTGGAGGCCTAAACAGGCTGTCCTATTCCAGCCCTAGCTGTTTGGGTTGTTTTGCTTCTTTCTGGGTCTGAATAAAATGATGCAATGTGTGTGTTTCTTTGTTGGACAAAAAGTGTTCAGTGTCAGCTAAGGCTCCCTTCCTGGTGCCAATAAGAAGGTTTTTTTAAAAAATACATGTTGTACCTTATATTGCTACACTTGGCATTTTTCCACTCCAACCCACACCACAAAGTACACACTCAGTTAAACATTTTGCAAATGCCATGTTTCAGAAGGATAGCGTGGATTTTTAAGGACATGTGTAACTCAGCAATCCCTGTGAGATAGGATCATAGCTCATGTGGAACACCCTGTTCAGCTTGGTAGGGAACTGTCATAATTGGCCCCTGTTTCTTCTCTTATTGACAGCAAACTCTGGGACAATTTAGATATTTAAGTACTATTTAAACACAAAACTAGGCTGAAATAATCAGATGGCAATCAAATGGTTCTCAGGAACTGATACATATCCATAAAGACAGTGTGATTTTTAAAAGTGAGGGTTTTTTTTTAATTGCTAGTGGCTTTGAACAAAATATTAGGGACCTCATTTGAACTCCTAAAAAAAGCCTGGTAGTGGATGTCTGATGATGTAATTTGTATGAAGTTGCATGTGAGTCATGTGTTTTGTGTTGCTCAGCAGGACACAACTAAAACTACTAAATCATCTCAGTATTATAATTTGTTACCTTTGAGAAAACCCTTGTTATATTTCAAGTATATTGTTGCCCACTTTTTGTGCCAAGATATGAATGCATTCCATTGTCTGTTAACACTGGGGAAAAAGTGGCTCTGGTTTTTCTGTTTTGTTTTGTCTTTTGCGAATTCAGTACTATGTACACCCATAAAGTGGAATAAAGTGTCACTGTACCTCTGAACTGTGTTTTTATATTCTTGTATTTTGCTAAAGCTTTGGTTAGTTGACTATGTACCTTACTGAGGAAAGTGGGATATAACAGTAACACATTTCTTTTAGCAAAGCATTTTGAGAATTAGAACTCCATGAAGCTAAGCAACAGAGCAACTCCAGGTGGAGAACCGAGCCACTGAGTGACTACATACTCACTCGATTATGGAATAGAGGAAGGAAACAGGAGTTTCTATTTTAGTTCTCCAAGATCATCCTCATAGCTTCCCAAGCTGCTCCAAGAAGCTACTGGAAAATTTTGTTTATGGGCCTAACATAGAAAGTGGGAGCACTTACACAGCAATTTATCCCCCATTTTGGATTGCTGCTGGGCATGGTCAAGTTCAATCTGTTTTTCAGTGACTACAATCACAAACCAGCTCAGCCCTCTTCCATGGCCATCCGGACCTTTTTGGGTACAGAGGCTTTTTGGAGAGGTTGCGATCACATTGTTTCCTGTGTAATCTCCTATTTCACTCCCAAGTGAAATATTATCTCAATAATATTATCTCAATTCAGCACAATGTCACTTGGAGGGGAGAGGAGAATAGTTGGCAGCAGAGGATGAAATGAAGGGCGATGAAGAGGCAGAAGTAAAGGGAGAGAGAAAGGCACACCACCTCTCGATTAAAAGGAGTCCTTAGGAGCAAAGCAAGCACTGATCCAAATCCATACCACCACTATGGTACCTGTGCTTGGCAGCAGCTTCAGAGCATTCTTTCTTTCTCAAGTTCCCTTTCTCAGAGAAATAGATCAGGAAGAGAAGGGAAGGGAGGAAAGAGAAACACATGCAGATGCAAGACTGTGTGCTGTTCCTGCTTCTTCTTCCTCCTTCACATCTCCTACACTCTGTCTCCCCACCTCCCTCCACCATCAACATAATACTCTCGGAGTGAGATAAAAGAGTGGTCAGCTCCTTTAGTATAGTTTCTCCCATCAATTTCCAAATGGGGAGGGAAAATAGTGAGAATTGATGAAACTCTCCCCTCCACTACACACACATTGCCACGGCCCCTTCCTCCCTCACCTGTCTAAAGGAAAGTCTTGTTCCAATTCCCATCACTATGTTCTTATTGTTTTCCTTCTCACCCCAATGTGGTACCCACCCAAATCAAAACAGTGCAACTACTCTCCCCACCATGTGCATTTTGAACCCAGTGCCCTTTTTTGGACCTCCACCCCCATCTCTGTATTAACACCCAAAGCAGTTCCTGCAGGCAGGAGGGAGATTCAACAAACCAAGCTACTCTGGACCCCAAACCCGATCCACAGTCTTCCCATAGGAAAATTCTGGGATTCCATTCCATATGCACTTGGGCAGCTGAGAGCTGACCACAGGGGATAAAAGAAAGAGCTTGGAAGAGGGTACCACGCAAGGAGTGATCCCCATGAAAACTGCAGCTATCTCAGGTGTGGTGTGATTTACTCTCTCAAGATAAGCATACTTTTGTGTGTGAATGGAAACATCTAAAACGCTATGGGAGACAGAACGCACCCAGAGAAATGACCCATTTTCAATCTGATCCAGCCTGAGACAGCTTCCCTGTCTAGTTACACCCTCTGTCTGCAGTACTCCTACAATCGTGAAAAATTCTGCCTAGCTGGGGTGTGGGGGAAGGGGGAAGTGATCTCTAGCAGATCTGAAGAGGCACTTTCACCTGCATCCAATCCCTGGCCAAGAGGCCTCTAAAGAATTCAGAATTGTTTTGCCTGTGTGGATCAAACCCATACGGCATTGATGCTTACCACATAGCATCTGATTTTTTTTGGGGGGGGGGTCTGCTGTATTGTGGATGAGGAATGAGATCATCTTGTTAAATGCTTAATAGCTTTTTTGTAATGTATGTCACTGGGTTGAGCCCAGTGCCCCCTTTTTGGACCTCCACTGCCTATACAGTAGTTGATGGGATGGGGTGATACAATGGAACTGAGGCTAAAAAGGTTGCCTGGGGAATTCATGGCAGGAAAAACATTCATTCTAGAAATGTTCTCGTCCACTGCTCAGGAACAGTATGTTAAATGTGTACTTAATGCATTCAATGTATCTTTCTTGTTTTTTGAAATAGGAGGTTTGAGGAGAAGCAACCAGGAGTGCAGCACAGGATGTAGGGGAAGATAGTTTTCCCCTTCCACTAGAGCAGTGGCTCCCAACCTTGAGTCCCCGGGTGTTCCTGGACTAAAACTCTCAGAAGCCTTCGCCTCTAGCTGTGCTTGCTGGGGTTTCTGGGAGTCGTAGTCCAAGGACACCTGGGTTACCCAATGTTGGGAATCACTGCACTAAAGTTTCTGAGCCACTATTGTAGATTAGCACAGTTCAATCCTAGGGATAGTTGCTCACAAGGAAGTCCCATTTTATTCAGTGGGATTTATTTCTAGCTGAGTGCATATAAGTGTGAAGCCCGAGGCAGTGCTTTAACTACTTATAGAAGAAGCTCATTAAATTTGTCAGGAATCTTCCTTGGTAAGGACTGTAATGATGCCACAGCCACATGAAGAGGACCTGCGTCAATGAGGAATTCTCCACTGTCAAAAATACCCAGTGGCATATTTGAATGTCCTAGGTTCTTCTTTCAATCAATGCTGGTAGCTTTATGAAACTCTCAAAACAAAAGAGAAATAGATTGCGACTACCTCAATATGCTGACAAAATTTGTAAGATCATAACGTCTCCCTTGATACTCCAAGCCTCTCTCAGCTGATCTACCACCATACAGATGTACACAGGGACTCCTGTACATGGATCTGCCCTGTTGCTACTGAAACAGACGCCCAGTGTTGACTTTTCACACAGTTGTCTAAACATTCGGGGTTCTTGGGCACCCTCATTACTCTCCACTTTGTGGTGAATTTAATTCAGCCTTTTGTTATTGCTCTAACCCTTTGACAACCCTGCCACCACTGGTCCCTACACAGAAAATTTTTCAAATAGTTATATTTCCTATTTCCCCTTTTTTGCTAAGCCACAGTCAAGCAGCTAGGGTGGATGTCTATTATTTAGTTACTACCACTAGGCAATAAAGAGATATCTACTGTAGAAGGTATTAAATAATAATGGAATAACAACAGAACACTGGTTATAGATATATCATGCAGACTTTCTGTCTATCTAAGCTAAATTGTGTTTTTACTTATCTAGTCCTAATCTAGCTTTATCCTAAATTCATTTTATAATTACTAACTTCAAAATCCTGTCTCTCTCTCTAGGTAAAGATCACAGTGCTAACCGTCATCTATCTCACACCCTAAACACTCACTCTTATAGACTCTCTCCCCTCTCCTACTTGGACTCTGGAGATCCGCCAATCACACAATAGAATCCCAGGGAGGCACATTTAACCCTCTTCCCAAGTGTCTGGTCACTTACTCAGCTCACATCAATCAACCCTTTCATTCCATCGTCCAAGCAGCTAATTCACCTACACAATAACTATCCACAAACAAAACTTAACAGAAGAGGATAGAAATGGTCACATCTCCGACTTTTCCTGTGTCCCAAGGAAAACTGTTCTTTTCAGGTACACGTGCGCCTACATCATCAACAATTACTGGAGCATCACCTCCAAGCACAACCGAGGCTCCCCCCCTTAAGGTAGAAAGATTAAACTGAGGTACTGTCTTTATGGCAGGATATTTATACTGTCTCTTAAAACAAATGTTGATCAATCCAGCCAAGTTCAATGAAAGGGATTCTCAAATAGGTACATTCAGGATTGTAATCTTAAAGAATAATCATCATATTATTTAAATTCAAAAACGGCAACAATGCAGTGTTTGATAATACTTATTTTGAAAGTATTTCAAAATAAGTATTTCAAATACAGAGTCTCACAGTAGTATAGTGCCATCTAGCGAAAGCTGATTAATATGCTCTGCTAAACATTACAACTACTTTATTCATCTTCAGTGCAGGCTTTCTTAAAATTATCCAAAGTAAGATTGCCAGTTTAGGTAAATATATTATTGCTTCCAAGCTTGATTTTAGCCAATTTGACATATTTATATGGTTAATATGATGAAATTCACTGTGGGAGTAGAATTGGTAAAACCATTCCTTAAATATCTGAATTACCTTAGAAGCACTATTAGGGTCACCATAAGTTCGTTTCAACTTCATGGCACATAACAAGAATACCTAGCTTAAAATGAAAGACACACACAAATAGAAATGAACATTTCTGTCATGCACATTCTTAGGAATGATGTCTAATTTTCCATCTGTGCATACATATGTTACCATGCACCACTTTACTGCAAATCTGCATCTTTTTTTTTTCTTTGTGATGTCTTTCCTCCTCAGCCATTGCCTAGATGGCCATGGAGTATAGGCACTTTTGGGGCAGTGAGTTCAGTTGAAGAAAATGGCATAGAAAGAAATTCCTTCCCCAGCACCATCATCCTGATTCAAATCAATCTCAGGCATTTGCTTTTAAGCAAATCAAAATGGAATGATGTCATTAAAGATCTTCTGAGTAACATCCTGTTTGGCCCTTCCAAGTTTCCTGAGGCCATTTGCCCACTATTAGCATGTAATGCATAAGCAGACAAAGGAAAGAGTGCTTATTTCACCCTCTAATACAATTTGTAATCACAGTAATAGGAACTTTAAATACAAGCACTGCAGTTTTAACAGATCTAAAGTGTGGAGGAGTCAGGAAAGCTTCCTTTCACCTGTCTCTGAGAGGAATAAGCAGTAAAAGCAGAGGTAATTAGGTGGAAACATCCATTGTTAACAATATCCTCCATGGATTTATACCCTGAATCTTTCAACGAGAGGCAAATAGGACACTGTTTCACAGATTTAGGGGAGCCCAGTCCATCCCACTCATATGTGCCTGCCTACTTGTGTGAGGTAAAGGCTCAGGCCCACTCTCGGTCTCCTCACACTGTGTGTGTAAGAGCAAAGTACATTTTCATACTTCTCACGTGAGGAGTGAATCAAATGAAAGAGGTTGGGATAAGAAGTGCCTGAGTGAATGCCTACCTTAATTACGATGCATACCTCTGTGTGTGTGTGTGTGTGTGTGTGTGTGTGTGTGTGTGTGTGTGTGTGTGTGTGTGTGTGTGTGTGTGTGTGTGTGTGTGTGTGTGTGTGTGTGTGTGTGTGTGTGTGTATACATGCGCATGTGCAAGCGTGCACACAGAGAGATGCTTGCATTTGTGCATGCAAATACATACCTTTGCATATTCTCTGCCTGACACCATCCACCATGCTTCCTATAGCCCACCAGTCACAACGGCCACCAGCTGCTACTGCTTTTAACCTTCCTTTTTCTGCCCTCTTGCATTCTTCTGAGGAATTAGGACACTTGCAGCAATGGGTAACATGGATTTGTGGAGATTTGTTCATTTTCAGGGCAGTATTTTACAACTGCAGTAAAGGTGCTTTTGCATTAGGGGTTAAATCTTTCTCTGCAAGAGGTCCACAATTAGCAAACTGATTCAGAGGGATGCTCGCCAGTCTGTCTCCATCTTATACTCAGATAGGTAAGGAAGATCTCTCTGTTTTACCGACTTATTAATGAAGATTTTGCTTGGTCTTGCTGCTTTTTAAAATACAATGTTGTTGATTAACTATTGATACTGATTTTACATAATTTGCATTGCCTTCATTAGTGGAAACTTTGTATATGAGAGTTCCAGGGAAGGGGAACAAGGTAGTTAAGCTAAGGTTACGTACTTAAATACGTGAAATAGAGACCAGGGTGGTGCAACATTCCTTTCTTAGTCTGCATCATCCATTCTGCTATACATTAAACTGATCTCCCCATAGGTCACTCATACCTGAGAGACTTAGGTTGGGTTTTATGTATATGTAGCTGTTCCCAGAGGGCATGTGTGTGAGGCCTGAAAAGAAGAAACAAGGGTCATTTTGTCATGCAAGAAAGGCGACTCTAAGGTGAAGGGAAATACTCTCCAAAGTTCCATCTTGGAGCAGCCATTGAGGAAAGGCATTTGCTTCAATCAGTCTCACTGTACAAAGATGAGTTTGCATCAGAGAGGAAATCAAAAACAGATGGTTTATTTTACAACATAAAGTTTAATGTGGAAGAAAACAGACATTAACAGCAGCATAAGCAGAGATGAAAGCTCCTGCCACATTGCCAAGACATTTTTAGCAGAACACAGTTTCAGAAATGCTACATGTATTTAGAAAGACGTTTGCATGCATTACGTGATTCTCCCTAAAAGCCTGACACATGTTTGAAAGTAATCTTTGATTACTGTGAAGCCATAGAAAATAAGATTGCAAGGTGCAATCAAGTTGTTGTAAAAACAATGGCGGGCTAATAAAACCCATTCCTGTGAAGATGAGAAAAGGAGGAACTAGCTCAGAAGACAAGTTTTATTACAGAGCAATGAAGAGACACATAGAAAATGTATCCTGCTATTCTTCTGAATAGCCTTGTTTCAAATCTGCTTTCATCATCACAGCCAGGCAGAGAGAGAGAGAGAGAGAGCAAAATGTTGTCAGCATGATTAAGGGACGAGCAACTCCTTTATGAGGAAAGGTTACATTTCAAGCTCCTTAGCTTGAGTGGGAGGTGGGGGAGACAAATGGATGAGGATGGCTTAGTAGAGGTTGTGACAGTCCGAACGACGAGAAGGACTTTTTAGGGGGTGTGTGTGTATGTGATGATATATTAGACTTCTCAGGCTCTTTCAAACATTCAATATTTATTTCCGGAATGTCTGTTTCTACAAGGAAACTCTGAACATCAATGTTAACATTCAACTCTTCTGAACTTATAAGATTAATAAAAGGATTCTTCTCCTAAACTGGAAAAGGTTGCTCAAACTTTTGTTCTCACAGTCTTCCAACACCTTCAGTCTCTTAAGTCCATCAGCACCAGTTCTGGTGATAATGACAGCAAGGAGAATTGTCCTCCTGGCAGGTCTCAGGTACCTGGGAAGTAATATCTCGAGTACTGAAGATCCCAGGTCCTGGGGGTGAAGATTTCTCTTTTTCTCTCTTTGCTCTGTCTTCCCTGATCTTTCTTCCCCACCCCTGAGTTTTTCCCCACCCCAATAGGAGGGTTTTTGGGATACCCTTTCTCTCCTTCTCCCATCAACTTCCTCCCAAGGAACCACTGACTTCGCCCACCTGTGGATCCACAGGTTCCCCATCCGGATCCATTCCCACCCTGGGGGCATGACCTTTTTCTCCCCTTTCCCTTTTGCAGCTCCCACTTCTGCCTCCTCTCTTCTCCCGCCCCCCTTTTTCAACCTTCCTCTTCTCTACGCTCCATCTTCTTTCTCCACCAATCACTGTCTACTTCTACTGTCTAGCTTGATTTTCCACTTCTCTAGAGATCTCCGGTGTTTCCTTTCTTTCTTCACCTCCCACCTCTGTCACAGGGAATGGACTGCACTCTGGCAGAGATTTTATCAGATCCGCCCCCAGGCTCACAGAGGTACATAAAATTCTGCATGGTCTGGAGAAAGTGAATACTTCTTTACAATCTCATACTATTATCCAATGAAGCTGAGTGGAGCTTCAAGTCAAAGAAAAGGTAGTGCTTGTGTGGGCACAGAAAGGGCAATGGTGGCCATCAGTCCTAGTAAGTCTAGCTGACTATGGAGTGGGAGTGCAAAAATATCCAAAGGGCCATAATTATCAGGGTTGATCTTTGTCGAAAAATGGTGCTTTGTGCAGTTAAAATACTGGAACAACCAATAGATAGTGGAGTTGCATTTTAACTATAAAAGAATACATTATCACTATCACTATCATTACCACTGAAAATATTTGCGCCTGTTGCAATTCAGCAATTGTGGCCAAGAAATCTCTGGGCCTGCAAGACTGCAATTGACAAATCAGCAGAAGCTGAATCCTCAAACTGGGAATCTGACCTTTAGGAGGATATGTGACCCCAATCTAGAACACGCTGAACCCCATTCATTTTATAGTCAGGATTTAAAATCATTCCCTGGGTGCTCTGAGGCATTTTATACATTTTTGTGCATTATTTACTTTTATCAGGATGTTACACATGCATTCTATACAATGTGGCAAAAATTTTAGCAGCTGCTATTAACATTTGTGAGGGGAAGGTTTTAACAAATTAATGATAGGTTTTGCCAGCAAAGCAACATGACTTCCACTTTCCGAAGGGGGAGCAGATAGTGTATACTCTCTTATGCAAATAGTATGGAAGGAGCAACCGCATGCTCAACAGAGCACTGTGCACATAGTAAAACCAAACAGGATTTGGGCCAAAAGAAAACCATATAACAACAACAACAAAAAGCAATATTCATTTCACTAAATCAGCAGCCATTAAAAATTGAGTAAGGCATACATATGATTAGTTAGCAAAGTCCGTGCATGCTATTTAGAGCAAGGTCATAACATGTCAGATTTTTTAAAAATACTATACCTTGATTATTCCAAAAATAATATATTTTTCACCTGAGGCAGCTGAACACTACTAGGCCAAGAACAACCATGTTAATTTCAACGGATCATCAAAGTGATTTTCTTTCAGAGGATGATGTTGCAAGGCCTTGGTGGTGCCAGCTTTGGGAACTTTTCAAACATACAGATGCTTCCTGAATATGTGGTGAACTCATAGTTCATGTAGGGTGAACAGTGAACAAGAAGGCTGTGTTCACATCATCTGGAACAGGGATAAGCAGACTTCAGACTTGTTGGATCTACTTTATTGTTTACTAGAATTCACCAACCAGAGTAGTAAAAGGTTTAGAATTAAAGACAGGCATGCATTTAGAGCCTATGAAATCATTTTTCAAGAGCAGAACAGATCTGAACTCATAGTCCTTTCACACAAAGGGCCACTCTTAATTAACCCAAACTGTCCTCATTATAATAGCCTAGTGTAGCTGTTGCTGTTGTTAAACATCTGGGTGTCAGAAACTCTAGCCAATGTACTACAAATCATCCATAGATTTACTGTTATTCCAACCCCCCTCCTCTCCGTCCAGGAACTCAGGAAAAATTATTGAAATTCCAATATTGTTTTCAACATTTAAATCCAAGAACAAAAAGAATTCAGATGATTATGTTGGAAGTAGACTTGATAGCCCATAAGAAGTGATTTTAGGACACAGTGTCTGATGCTTATAAACACAAAGACAGTTGTATTTTTTAAAAAAGGCAGAACACTTGACAATCAGTGAGTTAGGAGCCAGAGGTTGGGAGTTCAATACTGTGTAGTTTTTTGGGGCAAGCCAGACTGTCTCAGGATGCCCCCCCCAAAAGAAGGAAATAGTAGCAGCTTCTGAGTACTTTCTATCTAGAAAACTCTGAAAAGGGTTGCCATAAATCAGAATTCACTTGACAGCACACAGTTATTAGTATTATTCTGATGTATTATCATGGTAGGTGTTATCTATTTCATGTTTAAACATGTGCTGGAGTTCCCAGTGTGGTGTAAAATTTGAGGGAGATTTCAGGCAGCTCTTTGCTTTCCATGGAGTTTTATCCAGGCTTTCAAGTACCACAGAAAAGGCAGGTTTCTGTAGTCATCTCTTAAGCTGCTTTCCTGTGTTCATTCAAACAAGTCATAGTATATCATGTGAAATTTCAAGCTATCACAAGAACTGCATCTCCCATTGTGCGTCTGTCCAGGTGTTAGGAAAATCAGGAGAAGCCTATCTCTTGGTCTCACCATCTTCACAGGCATGTCTGATAGGGACACAGGAGAGGGCCTTCTCTGTCGCTACTCACAGACTCTGGAACTCCCTCCCACAGGAGGCCAGGCTGGCCCTGCCTTTGCTGTCCTTCCACAAACAAAGAGCTTTTTCTTCAAGCAAGATTTTTGGACTGACTGCCTGGGTGGTGTTCTTCAATGGATTGCTGTACCTTACTGGTTTCAATGTGTTTTAATGTTGCTTCTGTTTACAATCTTTTACTGTGTTATTTGTTTGATCCTTTTTAGTATTTGTATACTTTGTATTTTAATTATGTAAGCCACCTTGATGGATGGATGGATAGACAGACAGAGAGACTTGCAATGGCAGAAATTGCAGCAGTATTTAACAAATCACAGCCTGTATTCCTTGTCATGCACCAAGTCAAATGACTGGTGCACAATAAGGAGTACAAGCAATGATTTATTAGCTAGTAGCAATTTATGCCATTGCACTTGTGCTGATGTAGACAATCAACAGGATTCTGGGCAATGAAGATAATGGACTTTCATGAAGATTCAGTCCTGTTACGATCTGCCAGACGACTTGGCCATTTAGCTTATCTGTTTAACAACTTGCCCACTTATCATTTTCTTCAATAACTCTGCTTGGAAGTTATCAAAACACTTGGAACCCAAAACATACTCCCCTCTTAAAATTTCTGTCCATTTACTCTTTGCTCTGTGTGAATCACAATCATCTTCAATAGTTCTGGAAGCCACTTACGTTTACATCAGCAGAATGCAGGGGACAAATTCTGCAATTACAGCATGATGCAGCTGTTTCCAATAAAAGGGAAAAATCCTGGAAATGGAGAAACTGATTAAGCAGCCACCTGCACACAGCCTCACACCTTGAAGTACAAAATAGTAGAGACACTCAATAATTACTCATTGCTCAGTGTCATGTCAGTAGTTGGACATTCAAGCAATGAGGTTCCTGTTATGCTTCATGCTCTCATTTATGGAACTGTCAATTTTCACAGTCTACTCAAATTCCAAGTGTTCAAACAGGGATGAAAATGGCTTACATTCTTAACCTGCATGTGCATGCATAATTTCATGACGCCTTAAGACTAATAGAATAATGGTATAAAAAAAGAAAAGAAAAACAGTGTGTTCCAAAACCAAGAGTGAGTAATGAAGGAATGTTATATATGTCTATACTGCTGTTAGGCCCTGTAAATTCAGTGGTCCTTGCTGTTAGATCTGGTGGTCGAAGATCACAGATTTGGGGTGCGATTCAATACAGATTTGCCTGGGAATATTTCCCACTGAACTGATACTAGTCAAGAAACCAGTAGGCGAAAGAGCATCCAGGAGCTTGAAACCCAGAGGCTGGCCAACGATACAGGAGAGGTAGTATAGTAATCCAGCAGCAGGAGCAGTAAACTGTTGGGGATAGAGCAGAACTGAAGCACAGGAGTCCTTTCCACATGTGGATTCAGCCCCTTGAAACTTGGGGTGACTAAGCACGTTTTCCTCTTTCTCGAGGAAGCACCAAAAAAATCAAGAAACTTTCTGTTAGGAAAAGTGACAGAAGTCCTTGTTCTATGTAACTGTATTAGAGATGTCAGGAACCTATATGGATGTCCCTTTCGTGTCTAGAGAAAACGTATCAATCAAAAATGATGCTAAACTCGGCCCATTCTTTCCAGGAGAGCAGCCGTCCAAGCCTCGTAGCGCAGTGGTTAAATTGCTGTACTGCAGCCAAAACTGTGCTCACGACCTGGGGTTCAAATCCCAGGTAGCCAGCTCAAGGTTGACTCAGCCTTCTATCCTTCCGAGGTCGGTAAAATCCCAGCTTGCTGGGGGGGGGGGCAATATGTAGCCTGCGTAATTAATTTGTAAACCGCCCAGAAAGTGCTTGAAGCACTATGGGGCGGTATATAAGCAGCACGCTTTGCTTTGCTTTGCAAAGCCATCGAAGAATCTTGTGGCACCCTGAAGACGAACCAGTTTTACCCTGCACAAGCTTTCGCGAATGGCAGTCAAACGCACGGCTTCTGACGACCACCCACGCTTCTGCCAAATGACTCTTGCTGGTCCTGAAGGCTCCGCGACTCTCCCGCCTTGCTCTCAGGGAGGCCGGGGACCGGAGCTGGCTCGCGCGGGATCAGGCCGCGTTTCCAGCAAAGGGCCTTCGCTCGCTGTCCGTGGGCGGAGCTTCATGGCGAGAGGGCGTGGCCTGGCTACCCTCGCCGCCGCCGCCGCCGGAGACTCGGGTAACCCGCGGCGAGAGTCCGGCCTCGGCCCGCCTTGTGTGCGCGTCGCCGGCGGGGAGCGGGAGGGGGCTCCGTCCTCGACTTGACTGGTCGAAAGCGCGCCGGCGTCTCCGCCATGGCGGACTCGGCGCTCACGCTTCCCAGGCGGTCGCTCACCGAAGACGAAATGGCGGAGGTGAAAAAGGAAGTAAGAGAGCGAGGCGCTTTCGCCGCGAGGGGGAACCGGGCGGGCAGGAAGGAAGGAAGGGGACGGGGCTTGGCTTGGGTCTGAAGGAAAGGGTGGGCAGAGGAAGGTGGGGGGAGGAGGAGGAAGAGGCTTCGGAGGAGGAGGTGGTCGGCACCGGCGGCTTTTTTTCGGTGGGGGTCAGGCTGTGAAGAGCTCCGCTTATCCGTCTCGACGTTGCACGATATAGATTGCATAGTGCAGTGTCCACGTTTTATTCTGGAGAAGGGAACGGGCGCCCACATGGGTCTCCTTGCATGGCGCTGGCGAACCTCCGGCCGGTTTGCGTGCAGGGGAGCGCCCGGGCCTCATTATTAGCAAAAGGGGAATTCCGCCAGGTGCGCTTTTTTCCTCTTCCCGGAGGCGGATGATGAGGGGGAGGAGGGGAAAGGGTGCACCTAATGGAAGGTCTTGCCCTTCGCTTCGGCAGGGCTCGGGTGAGCAGCCTCCGATCTGCCCTAGGCGAACAGATAAGGACTTCTTATCTGTCACATCTGGAGGGGGTGGGATTTCTGCAGCTGGAAGAGGCGGGGAGGGCATGTCAGGAGTCTCACCTCGGCGGCAGAGCACATAACAGCTTGAAAAAACTGCAACAACCATCGAAAGAGTAAGCCTTGCTCTGGATCTGTTCCAGTGATTGCATACACTGGAACTGATCCAAACCAGATTGATCCTACCCACAACACAAAAGTAGAAGCCCCTTGACAGGGACAGAAAGATGTAGGTAGGAAAGTTTGGAGGGATGTGCTGGTGCACTGTAGCAAAGACATTTTCTGATCATGGTCTTTAGGAGCGCACCAGTCCATCCCTGCAGTGCTTCAAACAGCCAGCTAACAGCCTATGTAGTTAATCTCTCCGCCTTGAAAACGGGGTGTAATTGAGAGAGCTGCAAGCAAGGAATATCTTTTCCCATTCTTAGCTCTCTTGACAGTGAGGTATCTCACAGCAGGCAATTACAGTCTAGCCACAGCCTCTAAAGGAAACATGGAAGGATGAGATGTCTCTTCACCCAGTTAAGAATCACAGAAGAGGCTTGTTAGGGGTGGGGCTTGTTGGTGACTCAAAAGATTACAAAGGAGGAAGAAAAGTTAAATGACATTTTGCTCTAGTTTGCAAATTTCTGTGTAGGAGTTTCTTCTGGAATACTTAGGAATTCCCCTCTCTCTTTCTCTTATTTCAACTGAAACAGATGGAAAAGTCAATGAAAATAGCTGTTTCCTGATTGTGGTTCATTTATTCCTGCTCTTAAATCCCCATATACAAAACCTATCTTCTCAGAAGCATAAATCAATCAGTCTTCCTTTAGTAATCTGTTTATATCTCTGTGTTTTATATTGGGACAGTAGTTAGAAGGTAACAAAGTTAATATAAGTCCAGAGCACAGGTTGCTGTCCTCTGAAGATGCCGGCCACAGAGACTGGTGAAACGTTAGGAAGAACAACCTTCAGAACACGGCCAAAGAGCCCGAAAAACCCAGAAAAACCATTAAGATTAACTCTTCACCAAATCTCCCCCTCCCCAAAATTGAATCCTTATAGAGGATGGGGTTGTCATGTATTTGCTAAAAATTGGATGAACTGTTCCCAGCGTATCTAAAGTCATAGTTGTTGGTATCTGTAGGTGTGCCTGTTGCTGTGGTACCATCTTAGAGGTTTGTGAGTGGACTGCCCCCTAACTCTGCCACCTCACATCACTCCTTGCTGCACACACTTTAAACCTTTGAATCTCAAAGCTACACAGAATTTGATAAGGTCTGCCACCTACTGATTATGAAAACCTCTTTAAACAAGCCTAATGAGATGCCTTGTGGAAATGATTTAGCCTAAACAATTCACTCATTCATGGTAGTGTTTTCATAGTAGGAAATACGTAAAAACACCTTTAGTTAATATGACGTACTGGTATTACAGAGGCTGTATGTGTTGTGCATTCGTTTTTTTCACTATAGAGAGAAAGCCATCTGCATTATGAGTAAAAGAAAGAACAATAATAGTCATGTATAATCTCAGTTACCCTTCTGAAAATAAACTTCAAGAGCTTATTCAAAGTTGGTAATATTGATGCCTTGTATTTAGGAATAATTGGATCGAAAAATACAGAAACTAATGAACATGCATCACAGTACATCCAATAAGTGATGTGGACAGATTATATTTACCACAAAAAATCGGAGGCCGTAGATTACTGCAAATACAGCAGGTAGTAGAGGAGGAAAAAAAGGAGCCTACATGATTATATTCCCCTTCACGGATTGCTGCCTTGTTGTGGCAAAGGGGCTTGAGTAATTCAGAGAAGCTATGGGCTATGCCAGTGGTTCTTAACCTTGGGTAATCTAGGTATTCATGGACTGCAATTCCCAGAAGCCTTCACCATCAGCTATGCTGGTTGGGGCTTCTGGGAGTTGCAGTCCAAGAACACCTGGGTTACCCAAGGTTAAGAACCACTGGGCTATGCCATGCAGGGACACCCAAGATGGACAGGTCAGAGTGGAGAGTTCTGACTAAACACGATCCACCTGGAGCAGGAACTGGCAAGCTACTCCAGTATTTTTTCCAAGAAAACCCCATGAACAGAAACAAAAGGCTAAAATATATGAAGCTGGAAGATGGGCCCCTCAGGTTGGAAGGAGTCCAACATGCTACTGAGGAAGACAGGAGGGCCTGGCATGCTCTGGTCCATGGGGTCACGAAGAGTCAGAAACGACTAAAAAGCAGCAACAACAGAATGATTATATTAGTACAAATAGAGAAAAATTACTTAAGGTAGTGAAAATGAAGAATATTTTGAAAACAACAGAAACAAAGGCTCAGTATAAGAAATTATTGTAAAATAAATTAAACAGCTAGGAAAATAAACCACTGATGGACAACATCTGAGAAATATTGATGGGAAACATGATATTTTTTAAAAAAATTAAAGGAATGTTTAATACAGACAATCCTTAGTGAGCTTTAAAATTTTAACAGACGTTTCTCCATTCAGGGATTTGTTTTATTGGAAAGTGTAAGTCTACTCCCACATAGTGAAGTCTTTTCTTTCAAGCAGCTTTGTAGTACAATTGTTACTAGGTTTCTAAACCATGGACATCATAAAGAAATTGTTTCATACTGACAGTTTTCAACTAAAAAGTTTTAAAAGTTGCATTGTATTGGTTTTATCTCTGCTTCACAAAATTGCAAGCATTAACAACATGACAACAGTCAATATCTCAACAAAAATATCAAATCTAGACCAAACATTATAGGTACATACATTACTTGCACAATGACAAGCACAACAAGACTAGTTTTAGTACTTAAATAATGTCCAAAATAAATACTAAGACTTAAATCCACTCAAAACCTTCCACAGCCTCCCAATAGAGGAGTTAAGGCATACAGTGGTGCCTCACTTAGCAACATTAATCAGTTCCAGGAAAAATGCCGCTAAGTGATTTAATCGCTAAGCGATTTTAAAAAGCCCATAGGAACGTATTAAAACGTGTTTAATACGTTCCTATGGGCTTAGAAACTAACCTTAAGCGAAATTCCTCCATAGCGCTGGCCATTTTGGGTGCCTCTAAAGCGAGGCAAAACAGCAGCCGTCATTTTGGAACCGCTGATCAGCTGTGCAAAAGTGGGGGCTTTGCAATGATCGCGGGGAAGCGATCATCGCAAAGCCCCCATTTTTGGCCAGCTTCCCCGCGATCATCCCAAAGCCCCTCCGATCAGCTGTGCTTCGTCTCTCTCTCTCTCTCTCTCTCTCTCTCTCTCCACCCCTCGCAGCTCCAGCCTCAGCAGGGAGACTGAGGCGGCGGCGCTGCCACCCTTCCCCCCATTCCTTCTAACTGTAACTACAGTTGTTGACTGTAAATAAAGATCCTTTTTTAATTTTAAATACTCCTAGGGTGATTTTTTAAAATCATACAAAGTGCTAGTTTTGTGTGCTAATTGGGGGGGCTTTTCATTGAAAATGGGCTGATTTCTCCACATTTCTGTGCTTTTTCTGTTTTATACTCTGCTGACCAAAGGAATAAGGAAGGTCGTAGAACCCTCCCTCTTTTTAACCAAAATCCCAGTAGAAACACTCCCAAACAAAAGATAAAGAAATACCTCTAAAGTAGAAACTCTGCCCATCTCCTCTCTGTGTGCCACAGCAGTCTCACACAAAATTAACTTGCTGCCTCCAACTGCTTAAAGTTGTGGGTTGTGGTTCCTTCCACAAACCACAAGTTTTGAGTCAAGTGACCCAGTAGCCAGTTTTCAAAAACATATTGAAAAGTCAAGAAAAACACATGTTTCTTTTCTCTTTTGTTTAAGATAAAGAGTATTTAAAATCTGTGGATTGTTGACAGTGGTTCACCTTTTTATTCCATATCCTTAAGATGTTTATGGTATGCAGTATGTTTGCTCTCTTTTATGATATACCCTAAGCTGTGCTTTCTGCTAAATATTCATTTTGAAATTGCGTGATTTTTCTGTTTTTAACAGCGGGCACAGGCAGGGGAGGGGATTTAGATTACACTGAAGGAGAAACATTTTTGTCATTCCTCCCACAGTGCCACTACTGCCTCCTCCTCCTCCTCCTCCTCCTCCTGTGTTAGGGTGGCAGGTAAAGTTGCCTTTATGTTGCTGCCACCTGCTCAGCACTGAGTGCTTTTTCTTCTCCTCTCAATGGTCAGTGTGTGCATGCATGTGTGGAGCCACTAGCACCATGGGCCCTGTAGTGGAGGAGAGATGGCCACCCTCTCCACTGTTCCAGCTGTGACTGTGTTGTGGGTCACACTTGCATGTTAGGTGGGAAATGCACAGGTTGAAGAACATGGTACATTTACCTCCAGACATGTGTGAGCTTGGGCTGCCCTTGGCAGGGATAGTGTAGATATCACCTCATGTCTGTGATTTTTGCTTCCTGCCTGCACAATTAAAGGAAGAAATGTCTCTTCTTCCTTTAATTTTTTAAAATAAAATGTTACTGTCTGTTTTGCATAGAGAGGATTAAATTTTTTTAATACAGTGGTGCCTCGCTTAACGATTACCTCATTAAACGACGAATCTGCTTGACGTGAGGTTTTTGCAATCGCTTTTGCGAACACAAAACGTTTTAATGGGCAAAATTCGCTTCCTGACGTTCGGTTCCCTGCTTCAGGAACCGAATCTTCACATTACGACGATCAAAACAGCTGATCATCGGGTTTCAAAATGGCCGACAGCTGTTCAAAATGGCTCCCCGCTGTGCTTTAGGACAGATTTTTCACTGCACAGGCATTGGAAAATGGCCACCCTATGGAGGATCTTTGCTGGACGCTGAGGTATTTCGCCCATTGGAACACATTGAACCAGTTTTCAGTGCATTTCAATGGGCTTTTTTATTTCGCTTGACGAGGATTTCGCTCTACAGCGATTTCGCTGGAATGGATTATCCTCATCAAGCGAGGCACCACTGTATATGAAAATCTAGAACGATGTATTTGAATACTTTTTAGCTCTGCTTGTGCCAAATCAGGAACTTCTTCCTTACAATTATTTATTACATCAGTATCTTCTTTACCTATAATGGAATATTACTTATAATTGCTTATTATACAGCGTTACTGTGGCAGTAATTGTATACAATATTTTATGGTATCTTTTGATAAACATAAGTCATTAATATTCTTTTTTAAAATCTGAAAATAATATTCAAATACAGTGGTGTCTCGCATAGCGATTGCTCCGTTTTACAATGAAATTGCTTTGCAATGGACTTTTTGCCATCGCAAGAGCGATCGCTTTGCGATGGCCCCTATGGGGAAAATTCGCTTTGCGATGATCACGGGGAAGCGATCATTGCGAAGCCCCCATTTTTGGGATGATCATGGGGAAGCTTTGGGATGCTCACTTCCTCCGCCGATCAGCTGTGCTTCGTCTCTCTTTCTCTCTCTCCACCCCTCACAGCTCCAGCCTTGGCAGGGAGACTGACAGCCTCGGCAGGGAGACTGAGGCACCCGGGCTTAAGGTTGCTGCAGGCGCAGAGGGTCTTTCTCGGCCAGGGTGGTGGCGGTGGTGCCTCAGTCTCCCTGCCGAGGCTGGAGCTGCAAGGGGTGGAGAGAGAGAGAGAGAGAGAGACGAAGCACAGCTGATCGGCAGGGCTTTGGGATGATCGCGGGGAAGCAATCATCGCAAAGCCCTGCCGATCAGCTGGCTGAAAATGGGGGCTTTGGAGTGATCGCTTCCCTGCGATCATTGCAAAGCCCCCATTTTCGCACAGCTGATCAGCAGTTCCAAAATGGCGGCCGCTGTTTTGCCTCTCTTTAGAGGTACCCAAAATGGCCGCTGCTATGGAGGAATTTCGCTTAATGTTAGTTTCTAAGCCCATAGGAACGTATTAAACGTGTTTTAATACATTCCTATGGGCTTTTTAAAATCGCTTAGCGATTAAATCACTTAGCAACGTTTTTCCTGGAACAGATTAATGTCGCTAAGTGAGGCACCACTGTACTGAGCTTTTATAATATCTTAAATCCATTTTAGTCCCAGTGTAGTTAGACCACCTGAATCAGTGAAACTTACATTAATGTTGACTTACCAGAATCCTACTGATTCGTTGCCTCTTCTCTAACTGGGACTAAAAAAGTAGATTCAGGCTGCTGAATTTTTCCAAATTACTAAAAGTTTGGTGATTGGGTCAGAGTTATGAAATAGATGACCTGGTGAACTTGTGGAACAGATGAGATTTAAATTGAGGACTTGCCCGCAACTTATGCACCAACCTATACCATATAAATTCTTCCATAGAATCATATGTCGTGTTTACATATCATTTGAGTTCACTGCTCCCTTATATCACATTTGCTATTTATTTATGGTAGTTCTTAACCTAATTGATAAAATAGTAAGATTCAGCTATTGCTGACATTGCCTTGTCTTTATGCTAGGTTTTAGAACGGATGCGTCGCTATCTGTGTGACAAAATAATTGCAGAAAGACACTTTGATTATCTACGATCAAAGAAAATACTCAGTAGAGAAGACACTGAAGAAATCTCTTGTCGAACCTCAAGTAGGAAAAAAGCTGGAAAGCTGCTGGATTATTTAGCAGAACATCCAAAAGGACTAGATGCTTTGGTAGAATCAATCAGATGTGAAAGGACGCAGAACTTCCTGTTAGAAAAGATTACCGATGCTGTGTTGAAAGTAAAAAACGAGAAGCTTGAAAGTCTTAAAGGTAATATTTAATTACTGAACCATATTTATTAGTGTTTCCAAAGGCTTTATTAAGATTAGTCTGATCCTATATGTGTTTACTTAAATTTACATTTCACTGAATTCACTCTTATGTCATTCCAGATGAATACACATAAAAATGCAGACAAAATATTCTGCCTTTAATCGTATAACTGGATTTTAGTTCTCCTTACATCTGAGATTAACAAATCCAAGGCCTAGCCTACTCACCATTGAATTTGTTTAAAGTCTGGTAGGAAGAAGGGGTATGGAGATTTTATTGAAGGTTGTTTGGAAGGTTCTCCTAGGAACAGTTGAAGTGTTCCAAAGCTGGAGAGGTATATTTCTCAGATTAAACAACTCCCCACCCGAAATAGGCAAAAGTTTCCCTTGACAGTATGTCCAGTCATGTCCGACTCTAGGGGGCAGTGCTCATCCCTGTTTCCAGGCTGTAGAGCCAGCGTTTGTCCGTAGATAGTTTCCGTGGTCACGTGGCCAGTGCAACTAAACACGGAATGCCGTTACCTTCCCACCATAGCGATACCTATTTATCTACTTGCATTTGCATGCTTTCGAACTGCTAGTTGGCAGGAGCTGGGACAAGTGATGGGAGCTCACTCCGTTGCATGGATTTGAACTACAGGTTTTTCAATCTTGCAGCCCAGAAGTTTCTGCAGTTTAACCCACAGCACCACCACGTCCCTCCACCTGAAATACCTGGACACTTTTTCTAAGACCATCTATAGTTCATTCATTGTCTATATCAGTGGTTCCCAACCTTGGGTATCCCAAGTATTGCTGGCCAAGGTTTTTGGGAGTTGCAGGCCATGAACACCTGAGTTGCCCAAGGTTGGGAACCACTAATCTATACGATGCAGAAGTCTAGATTACTTTCATCTCTGTAAGAAAGGGATGGAATAAGATTTGTTAAAATTGACTGTTACTTGTTTTTATATAGAGATAATGACAAGTATTTTTAGTCAATAAATTATTTTTGATAGGTTGATGAAATATTCCTTAATACAAGGACTGAAAAGAATACAGGTGGCATGCATCATCATAGAGGAGGCATGCTGCCTGAGGAGAATCAAGACTCATGTCCTTTTGGAGGTACATACAGGCAATCCATTGAAATGGATGGATGGATGGATGGATGGATGGATGGATGGATGGATGGATGGATGGATGGATGGATGGATGGATGGATGGATGGATGGATGGATGGATGGATGGATGGATGGATGGATGGATGGAAACACACACACACACACACACAGAGGCAATATATATACTTTTCAACCTGTTAAACGCCATGCTATTCAGCTTAAGTATAGGATTCCATTCTCCTTGTCATCCAATGTCATCAGACTGTTGATGAAGCAGGTATGGGTGACCAATTTGCCTCCAGAGTCTTGGTAGGCAGGTAGGGTCTCCTTTCTCTTACAGAACACATGCATTCCCATTGCTTTCCTCTTGTTGCCCACCACCCATTCCTAATGAGTCCTGAAAAGAGCTGGGTGCACATCTCAACTGCTTTGAGTGCTAACGAGGAGAGATTCAGGGGAGTTAGCTGAGAAGTGGGCGACAGCCCTTGGGCATTTTGTAGTTGTCAACCCCTGGTATCATCACTTCCCTTAAACCCATTAACAGTGGGGTAAGTCAAAAGGAAGTCCAAGAACAAAGAACAAAAGGATGTACACTCTAGAGGTATGTCATTTGGGTTTTTTGGACTCCAGCCTTCAGAATTCTAGCAGTTAGAGATCCACCTCTGAGGCTTCATGACTGGATTGGGTCTACTTCATGTTAATGTAGGAAAAAGGAAGCTGCCACGGTGCTTCCTGGGAGTTGTAGTCTTGCTCCCCTTCAGGCTCTATAAATGACACCACCTGAAGAACTATGATGACCAGGAAGCACAACAGTAGCTTTCTTTTTTATATGTTAACAAGAGGGAGGAAGCCCAAGACAGGCTTGAAGCGTCCCAGACAACGTAGGTGTGGGGTTGTGGCCAGGAACTCCCAGAATTCTGCCTGATGAATTCCTGGAGAAACGACAACAGTATTCTGGCTGAACGCTAGGGCTCCAAGCTTTTTGCATTTGAGGACAAAACTACTATCCCTTTAGCAATCAGTAGCAGGAAATGTATGCTGCAGATTCCCATGGTTATTAAAATTATGCTGAAACTGTAATAAGAAATTGATTATTAATGTTAAAAGTCAGCTCACACTTAATAAAAACTTTGCTGTTTCAACATGCCCAAGAAGTCTCCTTGTGGAATTTATTATTATTATTATTATTATTATTATTATTATTATTATTATTATTATTATTATTATTATTATTATTATTATTATTATTATTATTATTATTATTATTATTAGGGGAGGAGAGGTTTGTCTGATGTCCCAAGGGCCATTTGAGGAGTCTGCGCTCCTCCTTGAACTTCAAAAGAACCTTTAATGTCATGTGAAGATACAATTGGGGAAACAAATAATTTTGTTCATGGAAGCATTTGTATTCCTGAAAAGAAAAAATGGTTTGCAAAGTGATCCCCAAACTTGTAATATATAATAATCTATTGTATACAATTTTCAAAAAGCAAAATGATAAAAAAAACTACTTTATGTAATTTATTTAATGTTTTTTCTTTTTATTCTACAGGTCTGAGCTGTAGCAGCTGCATGGCTTCAGTCTGTGAGCAAACAAACAATTTCTCTAGGTCACAGTCAAATGAATCAAATATCTCTGAAAGCCGGAAAGACAGAGAAGCCACCTTTCTTCAGCCAGAAGAGTATACAACAGCAGCGTTTGCATCTGCCACTTCTCTTTGTTCCATGAATTTACCCATTACGGAGGTTGGAAACATGGAAAATTCCATTTTCTCCGCTAATCTTCCTGGACCTGGGGATTCTGGAGCACCAGCTCTGCCACCACAGCTGCAAAATGAACAAGAGGAAACATGTACCTCCTCAAGTGACAGTGCCTTCCAGCCTCTAAGATCCCGCTCACTGGTTCCACAGTGATCTTTGTCCTTAGGTTTAAATAGTAATACTGTGCTTAGGTGCCTTGTACAGTTTTGCAGCCCCCTCCCCCCCCCCCCCAAAAAAAAAGATTTTTAGTAAAGTTAGACTGGACCAAGAAAATATTGAGCAACCTGACTGAGAAATAGCTGACTGCATCCAATAAGTATTTTAGTTTTTTAAAAAACTAAAATGATATCTGTTCCATTATTACATATTCGGTTCATTATGCTGCATTCATTGATTATTGCAATTTACAGCACAGTGCTGCCTTGACCTACGAACTTAATCCGTCCCAGAAGATGTTCGTAAGCCAAAAAGTGTGTAAGTCAAACCAGCATTTCCCATAGGAATGCACTGAAACCTGATTAATCTGTTCCAGCTGTTTTTGTTCTTATGTTGAGGCACGGTTTGTAAGTCAAAGCATTAGTTCCCATAGAAACTAAAGCAAAACTGGTTAATCTGTCCTCTACCACTAGGGGGAGAATTTTTCTTCTTTTAACCTAAGATGAACATAGGTTAAAAAAAGGGCAGGAAAGGAGGGAGGGAGGGAACAATGGGGAAAAAAGAAAGAAAGAAGGTAATCACGGGCACACAGACCCCTCAAACAAAGGTTTGTGCTTTTAAGACAGAGAGAAAAGACGGGGCGGGGAAGAGAGTTTGGAGTCTAAAACACATTTTAAACCCACACATTTTACAACAACACATTTTAAACCAAGGAACTTTTTAACAAAACACATTTTAAAACAAACCAAGCACCTTTTAAACCCACCCACCAACACCAACAAAAGAGAGGTCACTTAGCTTTAGAGCACAACAGCCAGCCAGACCTTTGCAAACAGTTTTCTGATTTTAAAACCAACAGCCAGCACAGAAACATAACCCCCCACCTAGCCCAACCCCCCTGTACAGTAAATACAGTGTACTCACCCAGAACAGGCAGTCTCTCTGTTTAAAAAAGAAAGTCAAAAATAAAAAAAAGCCAAAAAAAATACAGTCCATACCAGTACAGTACCAGGCAGTCTGAAGTCTCTCTCTGTATCCACACTCTCTAACTCCTGGGGCGAATGAGGTAACAGACGAGCAGCCTCTTCACTGGCCAACGGTTGACTGGAAGTTCAAATTTCCCACCTTCCCCACATTTTTCTTTTTCGTTCATAAGTCGAAGCTCTGTTCGCAAGTCAAAGCAAAATTTTGTGGACGGAGCTGTTCGTAACTCAAAGTGTTCATAGGTTGGGACGTTCGTAAGTCAAGGCACTACTGTAAGTCATAGGCATGCCTACTTAGAAGTGCCATTTAGTTCAGCAGGCTTACTCTGAAGTAAGCATGTGTAGAGCATCTTTTAAGGGGATTCTCGTCCCATTTGAAAATATACTGTAGGAAAAGTTGTGCTGAACAAAGTATTTGAAAGAGGATTTCATAAATTCTATCAAAAAGTGCACTAGTTGTATTAAGTTTAAATTAAAAGAGCATTAATATGGTTCTGTTCTTCACCTTTAGATCCATTTTACTTAATAATTCTTGAATCTTGCTCAGACGTTGATTACTAAGATATCATTTTTTATTTCTACTTAAGTGACCGAAGGAGGATTATGTTCCACAAAAGTTTACATTAAAATACCGCGGTTAATCTCTAAAGTGCCACAATGTCTTTTTCTCTCTCCTTTGGCTTTTCTTTTGTATTTCTTTTTTAAATACTCGCACAGACTAACACAGCTACAACTCCAAAAACTAGTTAAGTGAGTTATACTGTTGGTTAATTGCTCTCATGCAATTTACTACCAAAGGAAAATTGTGATCATTATAGAAAAAAGAATGCGTAAGAATTTCTTTCATTTACTTTAATTATATTGGATGTAAGTTTCAATTTGTGCCTTGCTGCCTAGTATTCAAAAATAAATACAAAAGCAAATGTTGTTTTAGGCTGCATTAACAGAATTATTGTCTCCAAATCCCATGAAGCACTAGTTCCCCTTGATTTGGCACTGGTTAGGCCTCATCTTGAGTATTATGTCCAGTTCTGGACACCACACTTCAAGAAGGATGCTGACAAATTGGATCAAGTTCAAGAGAAGGGCAACAAGGATGATCAGGGGACAGGAAACCAAGCCCTATGAGCAAAGGCTGAAAGAACAGGACATGTTTTGCTTTGAGAAAAGAAGACTGAGGGGAGATACGATAGCACTTTTCATATAATTGAAAGACTGTCATTCTGAGCAGGGGTAGGATCTCATCTCAATCCACCCAGAGTGTAGGACACACAACAATGAGCTCAAGTTAACAGATTTCAATTGAATATCAGGAAAAATTTCCTAACTTAGAGCAGTATTGCGATAGAATCAGTTAGTCAGAGGTGGTGAGTGCTCCAACACTGGAGGCATTCAAGAGAAATTTAGATAAGCACCCGGCAAATATCCTTTGATTGGGAATGCTGCATTGAGCAGGGGGTTGGATTTGAATGGCCTTATAGGCCCCTTCCAACTTCATTATTCTATTATATGAAATGCCACATGATAAGACAAGGCATTTCATTATCCTTAACTAGCCTAAGTAAAGGAATCCTCACACGAAAAAAGTATTTTTGGTTTGTAACAGTATGCACATGTGCATTCAGATTGCTCAGTAGTCTATATGGGAGCTCTCCTTTTCTCATTCCTGTGAACAACTTCTGTATTTCTTGTAGTGGTAAGTGATTAATGCTGGGATAAGACATGTTTTTCTGAGTAATTCTGTTTCAGTTCTTCTTCAAGAAAACTTTAAGGGTGTGTTTAGCAAGGCTAAACTTTAACTTTACCAAAGTTAACAAAGGTCAAAATTCTATTTCCAAGAGTAGCTATGTTAGTCTGTTGCAGAAAAAAAAATATTAAAATTGTGGTACTTAAAAGACCAGAAAGTCTTCTTGTTGTAGGCTTTGACTGCAGCCCACTTAACTTTCATATTCTTTCCAATGTCAATATAAGGAACATATAATATCATTAAATTTCTCTGGAATATGTCTGCTTGAACTTGGTGGAGCTTACCTCGACCATGCAAATATAGGTAGGATGATCTCCATGGCAGAGGGTGGGTGGTAACTTATGGATAAGTGATAGGAAAGGGGGCTTATTTTTTCATAACAGACTTGTAACTAGTATTTGTGAGTAGCTTTCCAGGCAGGATTCATTACATTCTGGGCCTTTACCCCCACTTTCATACTGTTGCTAGTTTTTTTTTGTGAATGTATACTACTGAATTACATGTGAACATTGACCTGATGAAAATGTGATAGTTTTTGAAATGTCAGATGAATACAGTTTTAAAACAATAGTCACAATCTGGGCATAATCCAAATAGCATCACTGCACTTTGTTTAGCTATTTGCTGTGCTTTTTCAAATTTTCTGCTATAAAATTTGTTGTGCCCAATTTCTGGACCTCAGGGAAGAAGTGCCTTTAAGAATTTAACATTAATATCATATCATAGCCACAGGAAGGTGGTGGTGTCTTGAGATACATTTATTATACATGGTATTTTTCTTTCACAAGCCATTGGATTAAAAGGTGCAATAAAGTATCAGGTTCAGTCATATTAAAAGCTTTGACTTGTGCATTTTTCCCCTCAGATTTAAGTTCCATTCAGTTCAGTGGAACTGGCTTCAAATAGGTGTGTGTGGAATTTAAGCCCAGTCTTTTCACTCTTCTTGCAGGGAGAGCAAGTTGCTGCTTGCTTGAGAATACACTAGGCCTGTCTTAAGCTCAGGCTGATTTGGTGTCTGTTCTATTCCCCAACAGTGTGATTGACCCACAGCTTACCTCCACTCATACTTCTGGAGAAGTGTTAGATCACAAGTTTGCTTTTGATGGCCTTCTCAAAATATTATTGAATTATAAGAAAATCCTGTGTACTGAGCCGATGATTCCACCATTATAGAGCATTGTCTTCTTCTGAAAAGCTTTGTGGCTACCTATGGATTAGAATTACATGAAGGATTTTTCCTTTCTTGTGTACATGATCCCATATTACAGTGGTGCCTCGCAAGACGGGCGCTCCGTTTAACGAATCCGCATTATGACGAGGTTTTTGCGATCGCAAAAGCGATCGCAAAACAACATTTTGAATGGGGGGGTTTTGCTGCCCGATGATTGGTTCCATGTTTCGGGAACCGATTTTCACTTCCCGATGATCAAAACAGCTGATCATCGGGTTTTAAAAATGGCCGCTGGGTGCTCAAAATGGCTCCCTGCTCTGTTTAGGAGCCATTTTTCGCTGCACAGACACCCGAAAATGGCTGCCACTATGGAGGATCTTCGCTGGATGGTGAGTTCTTAGCCGATTGGAACGCATTAACCAGGTTTTAATACGTTTCAATGGCTTTTTAATTTTCGCTTTACCACGTTTTCGTTCTACAGCGATTTTGCTGGAACAAATTAACATTGTATGTGTGTGTGCATACAACTGCCAAGACGTTTTCTTAATTCTGCTACCATGTAAATTGCAAACAGTTACTGCTACTGCTGTATTAAATGAAGATCTTTGGAAGATATTATATCCTGGATGTTTAAAACCTAAGCCTTTCGAAAGTACAACAAAAGCTTTTATAGGAAATTGCTGAACTGAAAAGTTGTTTTGTCTGTGCAATTGCCCACAAATGTTTCCTGTTTTTCTTGTAGAGTTCACGGGCCACTTGAGAATTATTAATTCCCAATGAACTCAGTTGATACATTTAAAAATTATAATTTGCTAGTGTAGTCTCATGCTGACTTTGGCTTCTACTTCATGTTTTCCTTAAAGTTTTTGCAGATTATTTCTTTTGAGTCAATACTTGAAAAGTAGCTATATCTGGCATAGAGCCTTTTTGGTGCTTCTAAAGTAAATTTTATAGATTTAACCAAATTGATCTACAACGAAAACATTTCTATATAAGTCTTGATACTAAACAGAAACTTCATACACAGGTAGTTTACTATCAGTATCATACTAGGAGTATACAACAAAGAGGATTGACACCTTTGTGACCAGTCTGTGGAATTTTTGGGAAAATCTGTGTGGTTTCAGCTTGAAACAGAATCCTATAATAGACAGACCCTCTGTCTCATTTTTGTGCTTTGGAAGGAAAACCTTTCTCATACCACCAGAATAAATATTAAACTGGCAATACCCATAGTTATCAGCTTTGATTAGTTTCAAGGTAAGACCACCCAGCTTCTTTACAGTCTTCTGAAGTAGCCTGAAAGTTTTCACTGACTAGTGTATTTGCAAATCCATTTTCCATTCAAGGAGTTCTCCTGGGTATAAATGAGTACATTTTGAATGTGGATAATGAAAGGCAGTATTACAGTATAGGGAAGGATCCATTATGTAAGTATTCAAAATCAAAGAAAATGTGGCCATAATTCTTCATGATTAGTAGGCAGCATGATATTACAGTCTTAACATATCATTATACAATAAGGGGAGAAATATGTGGATGTCATCAGTGTTTGAGAACTTTGGATAGAGGCTCGTAACATTGTACAGGAGGCAGCAACAAAAACCATCCCAAAGAGAAGGAAATGCAAGAAAGCAAAGTGGCTGTCCAACGAGGCCTTAGAAATAGTAGAGAGGAGAAGGGGAACCAAATGTAAGGGAGATAGGGAAAGTTACAGAAAATTGAATGCAGACTTCCAAAGAATAGAAAGGAGAGACAAGAGGGCCTTCTTAAATGAACAGTGCAAAGAAACAGAGGAAAATAATAGAAATGGGAAAACCAGAGATCTGTTCAGGAAAATTGGAGATATTAAAGGGACATTTTGTGCAAAGATAAACATGATAAAGGACAAAAATGGTAGGGACCTAACAGAAGCACAAGACAAGAGGTGGCATGAATACACAGAGGAATTATAGCAGAAAGATTTGGATACCCTGGACAACCCAGATAGTGTGGTTGCTGACCTTGAGCCAGACATCCTGGAGAGTGAAGTCAAGTGGGCCTTAGAAAGCCTGGCTAACAACAAGGCCAGTGGAGGTGATGGCATTCCAGTCGAACTATTTAAAACCTTAAAAGATGACACTGTTAAGGTGCTACATTCAATATGCCAGCAAATTTGGAAAACTCAACAGTGGCCAGAGGACTGGAAAAGATCAGTCTACATCCCTATCCCAAAGAACGGCAATGCAAAGAATGCTCCAACCACTGTACAATTGCACTCATTTCACACGCTAGCAAGGTTATGGTCAAAATCCTACAAGGCAGGCTTCAGCAGTATGTGGACCGAGAACGCCCAGAAGTACAAGCTGGATTCCGAGGGGGCAGAGGAACTAGAGACCAAATTGCTAACATGCGCTGGATTGTAGAGAAAGCCAGAGAGTTCCAGAAAAATATCTATTTCTGCTTCATTGACTATGCAAAAGCCTTTGACTGTGTGGACCACAGCAAACTATGGCAAATCTTCAAGGAAATGGGAGTGCCTGAGCACCTTATCTATCTCCTGAGAAACCTATACGTGGGACAGGAAGCAACAGTTAGAACTGGATATGGAACAATTGATTGGTTCAAAATTAGGAAAGGAGTACGACAAGGCTGTATATTGTCCCCCTGCTTATTTAACTTATATGCAGAATGCATCATACGAAAGGCTGGACTGGATGACTCCCAAGCCGGAATTAAGAGAGTTGGAAGAAATATCAACAACCTCAGATATGCAGATGATACTACTCTGATGGCAGAAAGTGAGGAGAAATTAAAGAACTTCTTAATGAGGGTGAAAGAGGAGAGTGCAAAAAACGATCTGAAGCTCAACATAAAAAAAAAAAAAACTAAGACCATGGCCACTGGTCCCATCACCTCCTGGCAAACAGAAGCAGAAGCTATGGAGGCAGTGACAGATTTTACTTTCTTGGGCTCCATGATCACTGCAGATAGTGACAGCAGCCACAAAATTAAAAGACGCCTGCTTTTTGGGAGGAAAGTGATGACAAACCTCGACAGCAGCTTAAAAAGCACATCACCTTGCCAACAAATGTCGGCATAGTCAAAGCTAAGGTTTTTCCTGTAGTGATGTATGGAAATGAGAGCTGGATCATAAAGAAAGCTGAACACCAAAGAATTGATGCTTTTGAACTGTCGTGCTGGAGGAGGCTCTTGAGAGTCCCCTGGACTGCAAGGAAAACAAACCGATCCATTCTGAAGGAAATCAACCCTGAGTGCTCACTGGAAAGACAGATCCTGAAGCTGAGGCTCCAATACTTTGGCCATCTCATGAGAAGAGAAGACTCCCTGGAAAAAATGCTGATGTTAGGAAAGTATGAAGGCAGGAGGAGAAGGGGACGACAGAGGATGAGATGGTTGGACAGTGTCATCGAAGCAACAAACATGAATTTGACCCAACTCTGGAGGCTGTGGAAGACAGGAGGGCCTGCCGTGCTCTGGTCCATGGGGTCACGAAGAGTCAGACACGACCAAACGACTAAACAACAACAACTACATCAGGTTTGGTTATTCTGAGACTATTCATGGAAAATGTATTGCTATCAAAGCTCTAGTGGACTGTAGTGCAACAGAGTAACAGCTGCTTTGTTGAAGACAGAGTATTCTTCTTAGTACAAGAATCAAAGCTTCCCATAATAACTGCTGGTCCCACTATTTTTTCCTTTCTTTACATTACTTGGTATGGCCAAGTGTGCCCTTCCTTGCACGACTAAATTTTGGCGTTTCAAATCCAGAAAGAGTTGGGAATTATATGCAGAATCAGGAAATTGGGAGGAATCCGAATAGTCAGTTGTATGCAAAATCAAATGGCAAAACCAAACTTGGAATATGCATTGCTATACAGGAAATAACATGGGTGTAGTTGCAAAAGAGGTATTGCAAAACTTGTAAGTACTAAGTCTAGTGGCAAATCTGGCAACTGTTTTTTAAAAACGGTTCAATTTAGATAGGGTGCTGCTGTTTCTTTGTGAAGTGCGTTCTTAAACAGCTCAAGGTTGTACTTATACAGTATATCTCTTTTCCTGAATCCATCATCTGAGCAGCTCTGAAGTAGGATGTATTAGTTGCGTTAAACTAAAAGAAGAAACAGAAAAATGTCTTCAAACACCATAAAGAGTATAAGCTGTCATAGCTTAAAGGTTGTTACATCAAATGCATATGAAGTATTGTCCTGAGTTGCAGTATATTCAGGATGGGGGGGGGGGCAGACAATGTGTTTGCAAGTCCCATCATCCCTCATGAAATGGCAGTTGCAGCCCAGCAACATCCAGAAAATTTATGTTCCCAAATCCGAAGAGAAAAAAAAAGTCAACTGAACTAAAATTATAATAAGATACAGTAAGACCCCCATATCCATGGGATTAGTATACGCTGTTTCACTTACCCACGTCTGAAAATATTAAAATCAGAAATTCAGAAAAAAGCTATTTTCACATGTACTGTATTAAATAGAGAGCCAGACACCTGTGAATACTGTACTTCAGGGGTTTTAAACTCAATTTACCTGGGGGCCGCTAGAGACAGAGTCTGGGTGAGGCTGGGCCGTATCAGATTTTCCGCCAAGGGGAGCAAGAGCCTGAGGAAGCCGCCCAGGAGTTTCCTTTGCCGACAGACAGGTGGGCTGGCTGGCAGGCTGCAGTTCTGGATGGAGGGTGCAAGAGGTGCTGTCTTGGGAGAGAGCCGGCGAGCGAGGCAAGGCTTTTTTTTACTCTTGACAGCAGAGGATGTGTGGGCGCTTTGGGGGGGCAGGCAAGGCGAGGGCCACAAACTATCATCTGGGGGGCCGCAAATGGCCCCCAGGCCGCATGTTTGAGACCCCTGCTGTACTTATTAGTGAAAAATGCATAGTATGGTCTTTGGCGTCCTCAATTGGCTAGTTCTGGTACTGTTTGTTAAAAAATTTTCCCCTCTTTTTGTTTTTCCCTTTTACCATGCTCTTTTCTCTAGTGTTCACTATTATCAATGGTTTTCAGTATCCATGGGGGCTTGTAACCAATCCTCAGTGGAGATGGGGTCCCACTGTATTTAAAATACCTTCTAGGTCAGATAGTTCTTTGGGCTTCCCAGTGTAGGGCACAAAGGGTTTCACTTAACTGTGGCTTATTTTGGGGGTAGGGCTTATATTACAAGCATCCTGAAAAATCATACTAGGGCTTATTTTCAGGTTAGGTCTTATTTTCCGGGAAACAGGGTATGTTCTGCCTTTCCCTACTGAGTTCAAGGTGACCTACAAATGTCCCTCCTGACTTCATCCAGCAACCCCCCCTGTGAAATCTCTTAAGGCAGCAGAGCCATCGCGATAGAGGTCACTGTGCCACTTCTGAGAAGGCATGGAAAGGGTCCTTTAAAAAAAGGAAGGCAAAATAACAAAGCAGTTCCCCCCCTTTTCCTCCGCGATTTCAATTAATGCAATTAATGAATGCACTCGTTTTAATGCATTAAGATTTGCAAACGGTAAGCACGGGCTCGGCGGGCGGGAAATCTCAACGTTCCCAGCTTTTGGACCTGGGGTGTGTGTGTGTGTGTGGGGGGGGGGAAATCACCTGCGACTTCTCAATGAGTCGCAATAAACTTGTTTCGCACCACGCCAAGAAGAGCGGGATATTCCGAGCCGAGGTTTGTGTGCAATACGTCGCTGGCCGGGATTAAAGGTGCCAGTGCGCCTCCCCACTTTTGTTCAGGACCTCCAGAGAGAGGGCTTTCCCCGCCGCCGCCACCACATGGCCGCGATCCGGAACCTTCCCCTCGGCGCGCCTCTGTTTCCGCGGGGCCGGTATATCCGGCGCACCAGCCCCCCGCCATGGCCGCGGCGGAGGGGAAGGACCCGCTGGGATTCTTCGCGGCTTATGGCAGCGACAGCAGCTCGAGCGCCGGCTCGGATTCCGACGGCGAGGAAGGCGCTGGCGTGAAGCGGAAGGCCGAGCCCTCATCTCCGCAGCCGCGGAAGGGGCTCTCCGAGGGGAAGCCGCGCCTGCCCGGGCCCGACGAGCTCTTCCGCAGCGTCAACCGGCCCGCCTTTCTCTACAACCCGTTGCACAAGGAGATCGACTGGGAAAGTCGGGTCGTGCGAGCTCCGGAGGAGGTCAGGCGGTGGGGCGGGGGGGTGTAGGGCTGGGGGGGGGCTCTGCCAGGGGTCGGTTCTGCTCCGGAGGCGGCGCGGGGGGGGGAAAGACTGTTGTGTTGTGCGTGTAACCTCCAACCCTTCGGATCAGCTGCTGCTAGACCCTCCTACGGACCGACGGACGGACGGACACACACACACACAGAGAGAGAGAGAGAGAGAGAGAGAGAGAGAGAGAGAGAGAGAGAGAGTTTTTCTTCGCATCTTGCTCTTGGAAACATTTTTTGTTTCCTGTGGACTGGCCTAAGAAACGCATTATCCTAGTCTGGATTCTGATCTGAAAGGGTTTTAAACTTTGAAAAATCAGATTGTACCCACACAGCTGATACAGTAACATGGCCCTCCCTATGTATTCAGAATATTGTGGTTTGAAAGGTTAAGTGACACTTGACCTTTTTTGGAGTATGCTGTAGTTCCTGCAGTCCTCCAGCTGTGCTTTCTGGAAGGTTCTGTCAAGGTTTTGACTGTCAAGGTTTGGATTAAATTGGATTAAATTCCTCTTTTTAGTAAGTATTTTATGAAAAGGCATGATCTATGCAGCACCTTGTTTCTGTATAGCTTCATGCAGTGTTAAATATTTTGACACTCTTCTGACAATCCTCATACTTAGTCTGGTATGGTGTTTTATTTTGTATTTTAAGTTACTACTGTTAATATACAAATAAAAACTAGAAACAAATTCAGATCTACAGATCATGAAAGAATCTACCATTTACTTACTCTACAAGTTGTATATGTGTTATAGGTACAACACCACATTTTGTTTCAAAACTTGGCTGATGTGGTTTGATTGGTTTTTTAAATCTTCAGTGTGACCATGATGTCTGGTTTGAGGGTGGAACTTTTCTCTTAAATCAATGTTATTTATTGTTGTTTTCCTTTTCATTTTGCCTTGAAAGGAATAGCTTAGCTTAAGTTTAAAGCAGGAATGTGGAAACTGTAATTCTCAGCTGCTGTCAGCTGAGAATTTCCTTTGGGAATGCTGCTTGGGCTGATGAGAGTTGGTCCATCACCATCTGGAGGATTAACCTATTTACATAATTGAATTGTCACGCAATTGATAGTGCACCGCTTAATTCACACATCAGCGCCTCAGTTACATATTACAAGTTGACTATCTTCTCCTACATGGGAGCAGTTCATATCAATGATTGTATGCATGCTTTTAATGGGTAGGACAAGACGTGATTCCTGCACTTGATTTTCTGGTATTACAGTATTTTCATCTGACATTCTCTTTTCAACAGCCTCCTAAGGAATTCAAGGCATGGACTACCAATGCTGTGCCGCCTCCTGAGACTTACACTATCAAAGAATCAAAGCCACCACCTCCTCCTGAGCTTGATATGGCCATCAAATGGTCTAATATGTATGAAGATAATGGTGATGATGCTCCAAGGCACGCCAACAAGATGAACTCCTTAGCGGAGGAAGAAGAGCAAGTACATGTGGAATCTGGTAATACCACCTTTTTTCATGGACAGAGAAAGTAATCTGTAGGTGTTCCTTGTATAGGAGTACTAGAATTAGGATTTTTCTTCCATTTGAGAGCTTGTATTCCTACCTCCCATTGACTGTGATCTTCATGGCATAGTTTTGAATCTAATCATAATACTGTATTAACTAACAGTGTATCACAGGCCCCCTTACAAGAAGCGCACATTAACAAGCAGAATACCTGATAGCAGCTTTATATGTTTGCTGTGGAGGGGTGGGGGAATAAATACCAGGCTGTGAGAATTCAGCTACACACATACCCTTTTGTTCCCTCCCCTTCGACAAATAAATCATCAACTTTTAATTGATATCCACTCAACATTGTATTAACAGTTTCAAAACAATCCGGTTTTCACCTCCCCCTCCAACATGGAGAGGAAAGTTTATGGGATGAACTTCAGAAACTTTGAACTTCCCCAAGTTCTGGGATCTTTTCCCCTTTGGTTCAGCACCTCATTCGGGTGCCCTGGCAACAGCATGTACATTAGGGGCAATGTGTCTTCTCCCCACCCCTCTCTTTCTTGGGCTGTCTTCTCTGTGGATGTGGTTCCCCACCATCTCGTGGCCCAGTGTTCCTGCTTTGCTGTGGGGGGTCTCCATTCCAATTTATCTCTCCTCTGTTTTCTCTGTTTGGGTTCTCTCTTCTCTTATGTTTCTACTCCACTCTCACACTCCCCCAAGTAAGAGGGCTTTCTGAGAGGGTGATAATTTCTCCTTCTCTTGGCCTCCTCTTCCCACTCTTGAATCCAAGGGTTCTCTAATCCAGTGGTTCTTAACGTGGGCAATAATGCCCCCCAGGGGGCGATTTCATTTTTCAGGGGGGCATTAGAACGAAAAGGGGCGGCGTGGGGGCGCTGGAGCAGAAGGGGGCGGTAGGGGGGCGCTTGAGCAAGCCAAACCTGTGAAGATGGCTGCAGCCTTTTTACAATGCGCATGAATATATATTTTCCCCCAATCTTAATTTAGTTTCAGAGTTTTCGTCTTGAAATTTTTAGTTTCTGCATTGCGGTTTGTTTTTATGCCCTTTTTATATTTCTTTTTGCGTCTTAAAATTCGCTTGCAACTAAATCATTAAATGTTACTTTTGGGGGGCATTTCATTTTCTTGGAATTGAATTTTGTTTTCAGGGGTCATTGGATTTAAGTGTCTTAAATAAATAAATAAATAAATAAATAAATAAATAAATAAATAAATAAATAAGATATCATCACCGCGGGGTGGGCGATGATAACTTCCTCAATGGCTCAAGGGGGCGTTTCTTTCAAAAAGGTTAAGAACCACTGCTAATCAAATCTATTATCATTGCTCGAGTAGTACTTGTCCTTCTTTCCTTGTTTCTATGTACTTCCTTGGCCTCTCCACTTTTCTTCTCTCACTCCCCCACTCTATTTATAGTATCCCCCTTTTTCTTCTTTCCCATCCTGTTCCAGTTTTCCCACCTTTTTCTCCTCCCTTTCTTTTCCAACGGGGAGCTTCTCCTTTGCTTCCTTTTCTGTCTCCACTGCTGTGGTGGTTTGGGCTCCCTCCCCTCTCCAAGGTAGCGGGGATGGCACTTGGGCGGAAGGTGTTGCTTTTCCACCCCTTTTCTCACACAGGCACATTTACTTTTTATTCCCCCATATTTCTGTATAATTCTCAAGAGAATTCTCACTTTTCTTTCACAGGGGAGGAGAAAGGCAAAGTACAGTATTTGAGCATATATTTTTAATTCCTCCCTAATACATTATCACGAGTAACATAACAAGTGTTGTTTGAAATGTTTAAATACAGTACTGGCCAAAATCCTGTTGGATATAAGATGAATTGTGGAAGTTGCCATGGCTAATTGTGGCTAACTGACATGCAGGCATGTGCAAGGTGTGTGCGGGCTGGGTTACTGGGCACAGTCAGCTCACAACCAAAATACAGCCCACACCTTGTCATTTAGCAACTTCTGCAGTTACTCTTGCATTCACATGAATCTCCAGAAAGATGGTGGCCGCTGTTTTTAAAATGTTTAAACATTAGAAATGTTTTGTACCCAGATTTCTGGGTGAGGAGACAACGTGCTCCTTGCTTTATTATGTTTTAAGCCACCCAGAGAGTCCTCTAGCAGTATGAGATGGTATATATGCCCAATCAATCAGTCAGTCAGTCAGTAACGCCCCAAATGCTGTAAGGGGTATTGGACCAAATTACTTTAAAAATAACTTTCCAGGTTGTAAAACGAATGCAAAAGAAACTAAAATGATGTCTACTTTTGGCTTTTAGATTATGGTTTGTTCACTCATTCATTTATTTGCCACTTTTCTCCCCATAGGGGACTCAAGGGGAGAACAGATAAAATAAGAATTCTAAAAACACAATACAAATATCACATTTAAAAAAACAATTAAATATATATTAAGATTTTAAAAAATCAAGTATAAAAATAATTGAAAAACATTAAAAAAAACCTGTAGGTTAACTCAGCCTAAAATTGCATTAGCCTTTTTTTGCAGCCATATCACATCACTAACCTATGTTCAGTTTATGAACATCTAAAATCTGTCAGTCCTTTTCATGGCAGGTTTTATCTTGGTATTGTATTCATTAGTCATTCAGACCTGTTGATGCCCTTTCTGTGTGCAAATGGTTTTTCACATCTGTAGCTTAACTGTGCTTTTGCATTGACAAATTTTGTTTTCTTTGAAGATGATGAAAAGAGTGAATCTGTTTCATCTAAGAAACGAAAGCTAGATCCTGATGAACAGAACAAGAAAAAGAAGCAGCGATGAATTTGGACAGCGCTTGACTGCTTAGAACTTCACTAATGAACACGGGCATCTTCTGATCCATGTTTTTGTAACTGGAGCAGTAGAGAGGAAAAATAACAGCACAGCATTGCCAACCAATACAGCACAGTTAAGGATTTTGCAACATCTATGATAATTTTATTGTACTGAAAATTCTGGAATAATTGGTATTATGGATGTCTTACCTACTTGGAACCTAAGAAATTTTAGTTAGAAACCTTTTTATTTTAAAACATGCCTTCTTAGAATATTGTGGTAAATATTTGTGCTCATACAGACTGTGAAACTTCACGGTTCATCTGTGAGACTGATAAATCTTTGACTTGCTTTCTAAGTTACTGTCATGACAGAAGGTTTTGTGTGGTTTCTACAAATCAAGCAATTGTATTTTTAGTGGGGAGGGTAAGCAATGTATTGTGACAATAGTGACACTATTTTGACATGTCTGTAAAGTTTGTAAATAAGTCACTGAAATAAAACTATATGTTTGAAAAGACATCTAATAGCCTTACTGCAAATCTAGATGAGTTCATATAACAGAAAGACTCTAGACTAGTAAGTAGTGTTACATGTCAATTGTCTATGTACCTCTGTATAAATTAGTAGTTGGATCCATAACAGATCAATTGTATACAGTCCCCACTGAAATCAGTAGGTCTTAAATTAAGCTCTGACCAGCTTGTCCCACCAAAATAATGGGAACTGCTCTTTTCATCTTACTTAGGGTGCAACTACATTGCAACGTACTCCTCCAGTCATTCCAGGTTTAGACAAAAAAAAAATCATTGAAAATTTATTGACTACACAATGTTATTGTAAATGCAGGGAAACTCATACTTTTTAAAAGGAATTGTTTCTTTTTGAACATCCATCAGTTAATTTTAAATAGCTTTACATTGCACTATTTTTTTAACCTTTCATTTTAACCTTTAATTTTGTGTATCATTCTGATGACACACAAAATTAATATCTGTGACATTTTAGCAGCTGAAAATTCTGCCCTCTTGTCCTGCTACGACATGCCTGTCTGTTGGCATGAGTATTGCACCCCTCCTTTATCTGGGGCTGATAAAGATGAAGTGGGAATGCTACATTGATGCATGTGAAAGAGGTGCCGCTCCTTGATGTAGCACATGGCGTATGGTAAAAGGAGGAAAGATAAAAGTGGCCTGACGTGAACAGCTGATGGGGAGCCCTGGCTTCCACAAAACTGCCAACTGCTTGCTCTCTCCAAACAACAGATGTTCTCACAGAGCAGGAAACAATGAGTGCAGTAAATAACACAGATCCTTGTGTTCTTTCAGGCCTCAGTAAGAAGCCACAATCAGCTTCTTTTCTCATTCAGTTCTTTTCTCATTCACACACACCATGCTGTGTTCTGGATATTGTTGCTGTCCATGCTCATTGATGGAACCAGTTCTTTGCATGCACCAGTCTCTGCTGGTTCAATCCTCCTACCATCGCCAGGTAGAGTTGAAAAAGGCAGCCCCAACGGTGTCTTTCTGCCTCCTCTTCTCCCTTATCTCCTTTAAGGTCCTCCTCAGTACTTTGTCTAGGAAGTCTTTGGTTCATCTCCCTCGCTGCTACATCAGAGATGGGCAACACCCAACCTGCAGGCCTCATACAGTCCCTTTCCTGTGGTTTGTGGCCCCTCTCTAGTTGCTGCTACCAAATTCTCTGCACACTTTGTTTTCCCAGAAAATTCTGGAGCGAGGGGAACAAGGTAGTTTCCTGCCGTTCTGTCGAATGCTAGCAGTGCAGCAATAGCCACATGCAGCCCCTTTGGATTCAGGTTCAGGGATCACCAAGTGCAGCTCTTCCACCCTGGACATTTCTCGCCCTTGCCAAGTACCATACTGTGACAATGCCGAAGCCAATAATTACAAACCTAGTCTTTACATGGTTGATTTTTATGTGTAAGAAATAATATACAATGAGTAGCATGTAATTACACTGAAATATTATTTTCAGGGGCCGTTTAAGGAACATTTGAGGAATTTTCCAGGGCTTATGACCTTCCCTTATGGGAAGTGTTTTTTTTGCCTTTATTTCTCATTTTTTTTATACATACTTTAAAGCAGCAATAGCAGAATTGATCAGAGAGTATTGCCCCATGTTCTTCTGACCTGGTGGTGGTACAACGCAATCAATAACTGTAATTTCCTATTAAAACACAACATCCAGAGACCGATTGAGACGAGTCAAGGAACATGTTCCTTTTCCAAGTTTGTTGTTTTTGAGGTTCCAGTAGAGGGCGATAATTTCACATTTTTCCATTGAAATTGTATTCCAGTGAAGCCAGGTATTTGTTTTGCTTGAGGGGAGCGAAAGCTCCTTGCTGTCTTGAATACTTACCTAGGCTGACCTGGAGCTATTGTTTCTGCTGAAAAGTCTGTCCTCCATTCCATTCTGTTTGTTCTCACCAGGTGTTTGTTTGAAGTGGCTTTCTGCGTCTCAAATGACAGTGTTTGCAGTTCTTCACCCAAGAAATATGTTTACATTAACGATGTCAGTCTTAGGGTACAGTTATCTGGGGAAGCCAAAAGAGTGTTTAAGGGTTCAGAACACTGCATCTCTTAGCTCTTACTAGTCTGTTTTCCGTTTCAGGTCCCAGGTATAACTTCTTTCATTATGTATTTAAAATATTTCAGGACCACCTTTCAATCGAAAGCTTTTTCAAAGCACTCTACAAACTAGGAAACATGAGTTAATAGAAATAAAAATACAATTGACTAAAATATCAGAAGATTTTTATTTCAACAACAACAAGCCATCAAAATGCACTAGTTTAAAATACAGCCTATAAAATAAGGTGGATATCCAGTGTGGTGTAGTGTATAGAGTTACCTACTAAGACTCAGGAGACTTGGGTTCGAATTCCAGTTCTGCCATACAAACTCCCTGGACGGGTGGAACAGGTAAAACTATTCCTTAAATACCTCACTTATCTTGAAAGCCCTAGCGGGGTCACTGCAAGTCATTTCCGACTTGACAGCCCTTAAGAACAATGGACTCTTAGTGACAGATCCCTGGGCAAAATATTTGTGGCCAACCCTATATCCTAGGGAGGTTCATGCAGGTGTAGGCAGTCTTCCATATGGCGGGCTCCTAAATCATTTGGATGGGGACATGGTGGCGCTGCGGGCTAAACCGCAGAAGCCTGTGCTGCAGGGTCAGAAGACCAAGCAGTCGTAAGATCGAATCCACCCGACGGAGTGAGAGCCCATCGCTTGTCCCAGCTCCCGCCAACCTAATGGTTCAAAAGCATGCAAATGCAAGTAGATAAATAGGGACCACCTCGGTTGGAAGGTAGCAGCGTTCCGTGTCTAAGTCGCACTGGCCATGTGACCACAGAAGTTTGTCTTTGGGCAAAACGCTGGCTCTATGGCTTGGAAACGGGGATGAGCACCGCTCCCTAGAGTCGAACACGACTGGACAAAAATTGTCAAGGGGAACCTTTACCTTTACCTAAAACATTTGGAGGTTTTAGTTATCATTAGATATTAATAAAACATGTGTTAGTGAAGCAAATGGTTGCTCCCAAAGCACACTGAAGAATCATCCTGCCTATTTTATCTACATTAATTGCCATAAATGAAGCATTCAGAGTCTGAACGGAAACCAGGAACTGAAGATATCATGCCTCATTCTGTGAAATTTGAATTCCATTTTCTTTGCTTAGGCACACTATTGAAGCTGCATTTTCTTCACAGGGGATTTTCCCCTCCTATTGTATCTCAACTAGGCGTGTAGCCCCCAAGGATTGGGGGGGGGTGCTGAGACCTGGACAGCACAAACATCCCTCTGGCTTTCCCTCCAAGACCAGGGTCAATGGGCCACTGAGATCACCCTACTTATTTTGAAGTATAAGATGCGGAGGGCATCCAAACTCCTCATCTCATTCTCATTTAACGGTGTGGCCAGGTATAGCTATAGATAGGGCACTGCAGTTTAAAATTTCAGGTTGGCATCCTGTGTGCTTTCTTCACTCAGCAGAGTCCTTGGGCTCTCTCACCTGGGGAATTGGGGGAATAAAAAGGTCTTGCTTGATGTGATGACATGTGTGAGGAAGAGCGCCTCTGTGGTGTGACTTAAAGGCCAAAGGTTAACAAAAGCAGGACAACCGTCCCCCACCCAAGACAATGCCTCACCAGATGTCCCAAGCAGCAACTGTGGAGCATCAGATAAAGCCCTTTCTTTGCCTGAGCCATGAACTCGATTTCGAAAACCAATCTAGTCCCTTTAAAACCAATAAAACTGTGGCAGCTAATTGTGTCAGGCTGCTGGACTGAAAGAGGTTTGTGGGCTGCATCTGCTGTAGGCGGACCAAAATGAAAGGAATTCATTTACTTAACATTTTTATATACCTGACCTCTTTCACTGTTTTAGACCTTCAGGTAAACAGAATCCGAACTCATAAAAGTGGTGAGAATACGCAGCAGTTAGAATGAGAACAACAACAGCAGAAATGAGCCTTTACAACCACGTATGTTTTGAATCACATGCTTTCTGGTTCATAGTGTGCCTTTTATTTTAAAATGTGACGTTCCCCTCTTTCATATGTGTGGCTGTTAATACTTAATAAGCTAAATTTATACCTCACTCTTCAGCTGAAACATGGGACTTGAGGCAGCTTGCAATATTAAAATGCAGATGAAAACAAACACAATTAAAATATTAAAACAGTCTAAAACACATGGCAGTAAAAAGAAACTACAACCCCTTTCATATGACAAAGATCTGTTTGAATCAAAAGGTCTCTCTCTGCCTGCCAGCCATCAGGCAGAGTGAATGAGGGAGGGCTGTCTACTAGTCACTGAAGAACTCAGGCAGAGAGAAAGGCCTCTCAAAAATATTAAAACTTTGGTGGGTTTATAAGGGAAAATATGGTCTTTCAATGATCCTCCAGTGCAGCGTTTCTGTAATGTGGTATCCTCTAGATACTTTAGGATGCCCAGCGTGGCGTAGTGCAGTGGTTCTTAACGTGGGCGATAATGCCCCCCAGGGGGCGATTTCATTTTTCAGGGGGGCGGTAGAACGAAAAGGGGCGGCGTGGGGGCGCTGGAGCAGAAGGGGGCGGTAGGGGGGCGCTGGAGCAAGCCATACCTGTTAAGATGGCTGCAGCCTTTTTACAGTGTGCATGAATATATATTTTCCTCCAATCTTAATTTAGTTTCAGAGTTTTCATCTTGAAATTTTTAGTTCCTGCATTGTGGTTTATTTTTATGCCCTTTTTATATTTCTTTTTGCGTCTTAAAATTCGCTTGCAACTAAATCATTACATGTTACTTTTTGGGGGCATTTCATTTTCTTGGAATTGAATTTTGTTTTCAGGGGTCATTGGATTTAAGTGTAATAAATAAATAAATAAATAAATAAATAAATAAATAAATAAATAAATAAATAAATAAATAAATAAATAAATAAATAAATAAATAAATAAATAAATAAGAAAGATATCACTGTGGGGAGGGGGGCGATGATAACTTCCTCAATGGCTCAAGGGGGCATTTCTTTCAAAAGGGTTAAGAACCACTGGCGTAGTGGACAGAGTGACAGACTAGGGCTCAGGGTTCAAATCTGTTGTGGTGTGTGAGAATTGAATTGGTAAAAGCATTTCTTAAATATTTAGCTGTCAAACCTACAGTCCAATGCATTCCAATGGGGGGGGGGAATTCACCAAAAATTAACGAAGACTCAGAACAAAGCCAAATTAAATTTGCAAAGGTTTTACAGGGTGCACTAATGATTCCAAGCATTTTAAACAGTTTTTGAACATTTTAAGACACTTTAAAAATAGCGAAAACGGACCTGTCAAAACCATTGAAATGCATTGAAACCGCGTTTCGCTTAGCGATGTTTCCTATGGTGATTTTCGCTTAAGGACGGTAATCTGTTCCCATTGGAATGGATTATCTGGTTTTCAATGCATTCCTATGGGAAATGGTGTTTTGCTTAGCGATGTTTTCCCATAGCGATGTGTTTTTTTGAACCAATTAACATCGCTAAGCGAGGCACCACTGTACTACCAATAAGAACTTAAAGCAGGATGCTCAGGGACACAGGCAACCCTGGAGTAATTCTTGTGAGTGGAACTGGGGCAGTCCTAGCCCTGCATTCAAAAGCCTCCCTAACACATCTGTTTTCCTCATATTCCCAACTCTCCACCAACCAATATCCTGTTCCTGGTGTGTTTGTGTGGAGGGAGGCAGAGCTGGGGTAGTCACTGGGAAAGGATCCAATAAAGATAAGGGCATGGACTTCTTTTGTTCTAGGCAGGTAATGCAATGACTATGTTCCCAAGGGTGGAGCATGGGTTCTGTAATTTTGCAAGAGACAACAGGGTTTTCAAACTGACCTTTTAAACAGTACTTTTGCATGGTTTTTTAAAAAATGTCTTACATAAATAACGAGCACACGGGTCAAATAGTTTTGGAGGTGTACACACACACACACACACACACACACACACAGATATATATATATTCTAGCATAGCTTTCACATGATTCAACTGATGAACCTGTAGCAACTTCACTGTGATTGTTCTGTGATGACTCCTCACTGTTCCGAGGGTTTATTTGAGGATACATAGTAACCTCTCCTACTTCAACCTTCATATATTTCTCTATAGTCCCTGTAAAATGTTCCCTGTTTGGCTCCTTGAGCTGTCTTGGGAGAAAGATTCCGCCATCGTCTTTAGTGGGAGGTTGGGGGAAAAAGGAATTTGGGAGAAGTACCAAGAAATGAGGGAACTGGAACATGATGAGAGAGGAAACTCCTACTCCTTTTGCTTGACCAATATTCCAAGCTAATTGGGAGTTGGACTCAAGTAATGAATTACAACAACAGTACAGACTCTGTGATGCAGAAGAGAAAACAGGTTATATGTGTGTGTAGTGCCAAGGTAGGTGACTGAATATTATCTAGATTTTTAGGACTACCCATTTGGAAGGATCAGTGGTAAAGGGCCATGCATGGGATTTGTAGGCTAAAACATCTGGAACATAAGAACTGCTGGATAGCTCCATAGTTTAGGTGCCATAGGTTGGGAGTTTGATTCCCCGCTGTGCCTCTTTGATAGGGGCTGGACTCAATGATCCATAGGGTCCCTTCCAGCTCTCCAGTCCTATGATGATGATGATTGGTTGTACATTCTATACATTATTATAGTATAGGTGAGCTCTTTCACTGGGAACTTACTGAGACTTTTTACTGCTGCTGTTTGTGTATTCCAGGCAGTTCGTCTACAAAGAGAACAGTATGAAACATCAGTATTACTGATGTCCCAGTGGGGCCACCCAAGTCACTCCTCTATACAGTATTCATGGAAGAGGCCTTTGGAGAGTGAGAGGCGTTTGACAGAATTGTGACTAGGATATGTGTATCATATTGCCTTCCAGTTGGTCTGCAGCTCATGTGACTATTCACCTTTGCCTATACTGGCTAGAGCTAATGAAGGTTGCAGGCCAACATTATCGGGTAAGTCAGATGGTATCTTACCTTTTTTTTGTTCATTATTTGCTAGCGCTTCTAGACATATTTCTGGAGGGGCAATGCCAGCCAGATAATAGACTTTTTCAATGGGGGTAGGCTTTAGGCAGCTGTTAAGAATTATGCAAGATTATTACTAGCTGACTGAAACCTACCCCCATTGAAAAGGTCTATTATCTGGCTGGCATTGCCCCTCCAGAAGTATGCCAAAGGGTGCAAACAAATAACAAACAAAATAAAGTAATAGAGCAATAAACCCATCCACGTTATGGACATCAAGTCCCTAGATGACAGCTAAAGTCAAGGAGAAGTTTTCTGCACACCTCTCAAGCTCTAACTATTAAACCAGAAGAGGCTAGGCTAAATCTATGGAAAGCAAAAATGTCACACCTTGCAGAATAAATGAATGCCAAAGAGTTTCTCCAGACAAGACAAGATTTTGGCTGGACCATCTGGAAGTCACTTAATAGACTTTTAGCAGAATAGGAAGATCAAAGAATAATCAAGCATAATCAGATAAAATGGGGCTACTGAAATATAGGACCAATTTTCTGTGACTATGGAGAAATTCAGTCAAAGTAGCATTTATGTACATGCAATGTATGCCTCTACATCATAGAGAAGATCAAGTAAATAGCTGAGAAAGCGCTATTGAAGTAATCCACTTCTGGTCAAAAATATCCTAATTACTGAAATGTTTTAATTGGTTTGAATTTTACAGTACTTATATTTTTTATACATCTGCAATTTTAAATCGTGCAATGGTCTGATACAAATAAAAGAAAAATAGTAACTTGTACATTGCCACCATTGGGCTGGAAGCACCAGGATAGCCAGGGTGAAACTAGAAGAAAGAATATAAAAGCAACAGGTTAGGGTAGAGTTGGGCTCTAAGGTGTGCATGAAGAGGTATATGAGACATAGCCACCTTTCCCTGCCAGGATGGAAAACCATCGAAGCAGCCTTGAAGAGCATGTTCAGACAGCATTGCTGGAGATAGTTATGCCCTACTAAAGGCTGAGATGTCACCTCTGTGCAGAAAAGAAGGGTGTGGAACATAGGATACATGCTCTGACTTGATGGGCGTTGTTTGCATCTGGGAATACCCCAAACCTTGTTTTGCCCCCCTCTTCATTGCACAAAAGTTATAAGGTACCTGGACTTCGGGGCTGAGAATCAGTAATTAGCTTTTGCATGGGAGTAATGGAAATGTCTCATGTAATGAGCAACGTGTCCACTTAAAAGCCAAACTGTGCTAACGAGTTTGTCAACATAAAAAGACCTAGAGGATAATAATGCCTGGATCTGTTGACTGAAGTCCATAATTGCTTGTGCTGTGGCTTAAAATGCAGCTCGTAAACCTCCTACACTACACAGCAACAAAAATAAATATGTTGTTCAGATGGATGCAAAGCTAAGATAGCTACACTTTGTTCCTATGGAAATGAGGGCCTCCAGGGATGCTCATCTTCCACCGCAAACAGCAGATGAAGGCACCCTGACTTAATGCAAATGATTAATTCCCCCATCTACCTGTCTGCATCTAGCCTGCCCTTCCCAGCACTGGCTATTTTATCATCAACAACAATCAGCTGTGCAGGCTTGCAAGGGCAAAAGCTGCAAATAATGTCACTTCTAGCCTGGCCTCTTGTGTGTAGCTGCAAAGAGTGAACAAGTCTTCTTAAAGTACTTATATCCATGTATACATTTAAAGCCACCCGGTTTGTAAGTATGTGGGGGGGGGGCAAGGCGAGTTTAAAGCTTCTGACCTGATATTTCCAGTTTTGTCCTGTATTTCATCATTCTCATACTTAAGGATGTTTTAATGAGATGTACAGTACTTACTCAGACAGATTCTGCAATACAAACGTAAGAGTTGTAAGGCAGAGAATGTGAATTTATGGAAACCATGAAGGCAGAGCTTTGAAAGTTTCTGTTAAGGGGAATAAGTGTAATGCTGAAGCCTTCACCAATGAGGTAATGATAGGAAGATGGACAGGGTCCCAGAGCATCATCCTATTATGATAATCAGTTATCAGTTATGAATGACTTCCGCGTGTCATTATATTCATTCTTACTGAAATGCATGTAATATGTTTCTCTCAACAGACTGAAATGCACTACAGATTACTTTTTTTACAACTGGAAAACAAGGGTTTGCAGCATGGAGGGCCATGCTCAAAAGGTATTGATTATATTGCCACAATAAGGATTATTAGGGTTTATTGGCATCACCTGGCAGGACAAAGGTCCAAACAGAGTAGTCCTAGAACGAGCTGGAATATTCAGCATGTATACATTACTGAAACAGCGATGTCTACGTTGGCTTGGGCACGTCGTGAGAATGGCTGATGGTCGGATTCCAAAGGATCTCCTGTATGGAGAATTAGTGCAGGGAAATCGCCCCAGAGGGAGACCACAGCTGCGATACAAGGATATCTGCAAGCAGGATCTGAATGCCTTAGGAATAGTCCTCAACAGATGGGACACCCTGACATCTAACCATTCAGCCTGGAGGCAGGCAGTGCATCACGGCCTCTCCCAATTTGAAGAGACCCTTGTCCAGCAGGCCGAGGCAAAGAGGAAGTCACAAAAGCAGCAAAACCAGGGAGCTGGACAGGGGACAGATTGGATTTGTCTTCAGCGTGGAAGAGATTGTCACTCTCGAATTGGCCTTGTCAGCCACACTAGACGCTGTTCCAAGTCCTCCATACAAAGCACGTCACCATAGTCTTTCGAGACTGAAGGATGCCTGACTATTGTTATTATTTAGTAAGGAATGAAGAGCTGTATTCGCAAAGGCTTTCACGGCTGGGATCTAATAGTTGAATGAAGAGCTCTTTCTGCCGCTTTTACAAGCTGTCCCTCTCCTTTCCGGCACAGCAACAAGACTGCAGTTTATCTGGTACAATTGGGAGTGCTCCTGGTTATGCCATTCTGCAGCCTGCGTGGACAGTTAATTTGCACCCAAATAGAGCTGTGGGCAGTGACGTATTCAGTCAGTTATGATATTAAAAAGGAAGAGGGAGAAACCCCCTCCTCTATTTTCATCTTCTTTTCAAAAAATATTTCCAGTTTGCCAGTAAGGTATATTGGTTCTTGTCTTCTCTCTGGAGCATCCAGAGTCAACTGTACCTCAATGGTGGAAGTCATAAATAGGATTTCTACTACAGTAATTATATTGAGTACCATCTGTAAAATTATTTTCTCCTCTCTTAAATGTGCCTCCAATTAAAGCTATCCTGATCATTTGTTTAGACTGAGTCATAGATGTGTTTCTTTAGTTTTCAGACAAGGTTTTAGCTTCTGCGATTGATAAACCTGATGGGTTTCATACTAAAACTCTGATCTCTTTCTCTGTGTATACATAGTTTATAATCTGGTAGAACTGTAGGCACTTGCTGATGTGATCATGTATCAAATTACATGTCTTTGACAGTAGAAGTCAATACGCATGTCATATTTGTCACTTTTGGGACCCCACCCCATAAAATAATTATGTGCTATCAAGTCAATTCCTACTTATGGTGACTCTCATAAAGTTTTATAGTATAAAGTTATTAGAAATGGTTAACCAGTCCTTCCTTTTGATGGCACTCTTGAACCATGCAAGTGGTAGAGGGGAGAGTTAAACTCTCAGCCCCGGGGTGCTCCACTCTCCTGAACTCACTCTATAAAACACCTAAATCCAAAAATGCCATGTATGAATATTCCTGTGGGCATTAACGTTAGTTTTACCATCTTACTATCAACCGATTTTAGACTCTGTTTTAGAGTCTATAGTTTAGAGGCTAGAGAACAGATTCCTATATTTAGTTCATGGTGATATTTTGCAGAAGATTAGCCCTGTTACTGGATAACATGATACCTGTATTAATTGCAAAAAAAGTTGCCTTTATTTGATTCAGCTGAGGAAGAAAAATTGTGCTCATATGTTTTAGCAACATTATTTGCTCTCAAACCATTTTAGGGATTTGTCTGAAGCTGGTATCTTATTTAAAAAAAATACCAAGTGGCTGAAATGTTTTTTAAAATTGCACTTGCCATTTCTGTTTCTCTTATTATGATGATAGGTGTTTGGTTTTCCCTTTGGAGTCTTAGTATGCTTGCTATAACAGTTTATAGCAGGCAAGATAGAAACAGGTCAAGCAAGTTACAGTTGCATGCTCTCTCTCTCTCTCTCTCTCTCTCTCTCTCTCTCTCTCTCTCTCTCTCTCTCTCTCTCTCTGTTTGTGTGTGTGTGTGAGTGTGTACACCAGATTCCTTCTTTCAAGTCATGCAGGCTTTAACCTGCTATTAGATGCCCAAACAGGGACCCATCTGTCACACAGGAATGCAGCAGCATCGTGTTAGAAAAATTACAATGTAGCTATTGCATCTTATCAGATAGTGCAGCCTCTAATTAGAATATGATCCAGAGTAAAGTGTGAAAGTAGCCAGCACGAAGTGATATTTTCTGATTTTTTTAATGAAAAGGCAGGAAGTCCCACTTACCTGCGCAGATGTCCAAAATCTCTTTGTCCTTTGCTTTGAAGAGTGCACTGTCCACACATCTGAGATACAGTCAAGGTTCTTCCACCTCTGATCTTCTGTTGTTAACGTGGGCCACAGCAGGAGCAGCCAATATGCATAACCATCCTCCCTTAGAAACATCTAAAGGACCCTTCTAGAATCATGTGGTTGGAGAGAAGATGCTTTGCTCAGAGCAGGAAAGGCAGAACGGGAGGATCTCTGGTAGATGGCTGTCCATGTTCTCCCTGAGGATCTCTTGAATGGCTCTGGATACAGGACAGCCTCAAGAAAAGCCAGTGTCAGGTGTCCTCTGCTTCACCAGTTGAGGTCTCAGGAGATACAGATTTCATTGTCTTTTTTCATCTTCATCGACCAAAGTCTGCCAATCACTCAGCATTTTGCCATTGTTTTAGATAGAAGTATGTCGCTTATGGGACATGGTGGCACTGTGGGTTTAACTGCAGAAGTCTCTGTGCTGCAAGGTCAGAAGACCAGCCGTTGTAAGATCGAATCCATGCGATGGAGTGAGCACCCGTCACCTGTCCCAGCTCCTGCCAACCTAGCAGTTTGAAAGCATGTAAAAATGCAAGTAGATCAATAGGGACCACCTCGGTGGGAAAGTAAATGGCGTTCTGTGTCTAGTCACACTGGACATGTGACCACGGAAACTGTCTTTGGACAAACGCTGGCTCTATGGCTTGGAAACGGGGATGAGCACCGCACACTAGAGTCGGACACGACTGGACTAACCTTTACCTTTACCTATGTAGCTTATATTTGGCTGCAAACAGATGCATCCAGAAACATGGCAATCTCCATGTCTGAGATCCTGGACATTACATTTAATTTACACACTAGTCAAATGCACAGACTGTGCTCTGTGTCATCAAGTCAATGCCGACTTATGCGAACCCTAGTAGGATTTTCCAGGTACATGAGATATTTAAAGAGTGGTTTTACCAGTGCTATTCCCCAGTGAATTTCCACAACCAAACAGGGATTTGAATTCAAGCCTCCTTTGCCCTAATCGGAAACTCCATCTGATATACTGTGGCAGCTTTCTAAGGCACAGACACAAAAAACTGTGACCAAATAAAGAGCATTGCCTTGTGACTAGAGGAAGATTCCTAAAGAAAAAAAGCTGTGCTATTCTTGTGCAAAATCTAAATCTTATTACTTTGGCCAAGGTTTTACAATGTTAAGCCTCATGAAGAGACCTGCAAGATTCAAAATTTTGCTTGTTTTTGAGATATTAGTGGTGAAATGAAGCTATCACCCATCCTTGTTCTGAGATTTTGCAAAACAGCTTTTCTTTCTTTCTTTCTTTCTTTTTCTTTCTTTCTTTCTTTCTTTCTTTCTTTCTTTCTTTCTTTCTTTCTTTCCAGCAGGTTCTTTGATTTAAAGTTTTTAAAGGAAAAAGTAGTTCTACCTTCCTGCAAGCTACAGTAACAACATAGCAACTAGATATAATGCTGCACACTGAGCCTGTTGAAAAGTAGACATGGTAGACTAGGCGATGCTATTTATTTAATGCACTTCTTAGGCATCTTTGAAAGCTGAAATCTTTCCATATGTGCAATTAGTAATTGAATATGGATCATTGAGAAACCTATGGTGTTTTTGAATCACTTGTAATGAATCTTTGAATGCAGATGCATTTTTGAATATTTTGAATTTCAGTGTGTGTGTGTGTGTGTGTGTGTGTGTGTGTGTGTGTGTGTGTGTGTGTGTGTGTGTGTGTGTGTGTGTGTGTGTGTGTGTGTGTGTGTGTGTGAGAGAGAGAGAGAGAGAGAGAGAGAGAGAGAGAGAGAGAGAGAAGCGCAGCAGTCTTGGCTCTGTACAGTATATACTGTATATGAAGTAGCAGCTGACTATGTTTTAGTGACTAAGAAATACAGTAGCAGTCCCCTTGCACTTCTTTTGTTAATACTGTACATACTTCCCCACACTCAATTATTTTGCAAGCTAAAAGCAAACAATATAAAACTGTTAACACAGCTGAGAATGGGAATTAGTATGTGTGACAGAGTTTTGAATTTCTGGCAAATATCCACACAGTAGAAGTGCTGAGATCCATAGAGGAAAATAGCTACAAGTTCCATTGAGTCCACTCCTTTCTCATTAACTGGCACTTAAAGTCTCAGTAACTCACTCTGGACATTTGTTAGGGGAAATAATAAAAATATCCTTGGCAAGCATGAGGGCCTAACACTCTTTTTCTGTGATATAGCTTACATACCTGGCTGTGCTGGCTACATCATATGGATTTATCTGGATACCTGTATCAAGTTTCTGGTTTTGCAACTCCAGAATTGTTTTTGGATCTCTGTGTGTGAACCTGGAGGTCAAAATATCTGCAGGTGGGTAGGTGTGAGGGTTTGTTTTTTGCCTTCATGTCCCATTCAAAGAAATCAGTAGATTTTTGTTGCTTCAAAACAAGTCAAAGATTTATTGGTGCGTCCAACATTAAACGAGTGTCCATAACATCATCTTGAGATTTATCTCCTGCCGCCAATGGGTCCCGAAGGGGTTTCCAATCTTCAAACAGGAACGGATTTCCACGACTGGCGTTCCATGGTCCCGGCAAATCCGAAGGAACCCCGTGTCTTATGGTCTGCCCCATCAAACCTTCCAACAGGGGCACAGTCTTGTCATCCCGGGCATTAATCCATAGGGTTCATTTCTCTGGGTCTCGATTCTCCCAGGGTCCTCCCTGTAACTCTTCCTGCTCATCTCTTTTATCCTCCATCCTAGTCTTTCTCTCCTTTCTCTCTCAACTCTCTCTTTCTCCTCTCTCAGTCTCCTTCTCCACTATCTCGCTTCAGCTTCTCCCCAATATGAGAGTCTGGGTGGGATCTCTCTTCTCCTTCTATAATCAGCCTCCTCTTCAGGCACTCTTAGTCTCTCCCATGATCCTGTCCAGGGATCTTCCTTCCACACCCATTCCCAGCCTGGCGGCAACTGCTCTTCCTTCTTTTTTTACCTCCCCTATTCCTGCCTCAAACTCCACCCTCTTTTTTTCTCCTTTCCCGCCTTTTTCTCCTGAACCTCCTCCATCCTTTTCTTCTGCATCTCTTCACTCAGTTTCTCTATTTCTGTCCCTTGCTGAGCTCTCTCCGTAGGTTCAGATGCTGCCTGAGGTCTTGCCTCCTTATCCTCGTGGTGGAGGAGGGACGGCTCTCTGGTGAGTGGGGTATCCCTCTCGCCTTCTGTCTCACAGTAGGTCAAAGGAAAAGACAATGTGCAAAGGTTAATTCAAGCATCAGGTTACAATATGTTGGAGAAATGCACAGCTCACTTTAAATACAGTGGACCCTTGACTTACAGACGGCTTGACTCACAGACTTTTTGAGTTACAGACTTCTCTGGCCGCAAAATTTAGGTTTGACTTGCAGACTGAGATTTGACTTACAGACCAGAAAAAAACCAAAATGGAACAAAAACGGCCTGTTACGGGATTAATCGGTTTTCAATGCACTGTAGGTCAATGGAGACTTGACTTACAGACTTTTTGACTTGAGAACCGCCTTCCAATACGGATTAAGTTCTCAAGTCAAGACCTCACTGTACCTGGTTATCACAAAATGCAGGTGAAGGTGCAGCCATGTCAGCTGCCAAATAGGGCACTCTCAGGGGCTATATTCAGTTCACAGGCAGGAGGTTTCTCATCCCTGCCTTACAGCTTGCACTAGAGAATTTCCCTATGAGATTGCAGGAAGCAATTGTAATCTCTCTGTCTGTCAGTCTGCATTCGTTACCAAGACCTCAGATCTGCTGTTTGAGACCGCAGACTTGCCCTTCTCGTGGCATCTTCTGCCATGATTTCAAAAGGTGACCCAGAGCTGCAGCTATACCAGCATACTGTATAAACAGCTGACTGAAAAGCTCAGCGAGTTAAGCATCAGGCTGGTTGGGAGTTTGATTCTCCGCTGTGCCTCCTGGGAAAAGAAAAAAAAAACATTACAGTGTTGGACAAGTGTTGGGCAATCCCAGAATGGTAAACTACTTCTGAGTACTCTGTACCTAGAAAGGGTCACCATAAAGTGGAATTGAGTTGACAGCACATTCTTATTCTTAGTTGTTGTTGTTGTTAGGTGCTGTCAAGTCTCCTCTGACTTATGGTGACCCCATGAATAAGCAATCTTTGAAATGTCCTGTCCTTAACAGCCCTGCTCAGCTCTTGTAAACTCAACCCCGTGCTTCCTTTAGGGAGTCAATTCATCTCATATATGGTCTTACTCTTTTCTCGCTGCCTTCAAACTTTCCCAGGATTATTTCTTTTTCTAGAGAAACATGTCTTCTCATGATGTACCCAAAATACAAAAGCTTCAATTTCATCATTTTTGCCTCCAGAGACAGCTCAGGCTTGATTTGCTCTAGGACACACTTGTTCATCTTTCTGGCAGGCTAGGGTATTCACAGATCTCTCCCCCAGCACCACATTCTCAAACAAAGCAATTTTTCCCTGTCAACTTTCTTTATTCTCCAGCTTTCACACACATACATGATGGATCAAGAATACAAGAGTGTAGATGAGCTTGGTCTTGGTCTCCAGTGACACATCCTTACATTTTATGATCCTTTCCAGTCCCTTCATTGCTGCCCTTTTGAGTCTCAGACATCTTCTGATTTTTGGTTGTTGATTTTTATTCTTATCTTACTATCTTATTCTTACGTAAACATACATATACATATATTTTGGATGACATCTCCTAGATTCCCTCATCCAGTATGGACAGTCAAAAAAAGATTCTAGACTCTACACTCGTTTTTTCTCAGACTGTCCCACCTCACAGAACAGTTATGAGGATAAAGTGGGAAGAAGAGCTTTATCTTCGGTGGTCTTCAGTTTTCCTGAGCTAGTACTGGGAGGTGCATGGGAGAGGGGGAGCTTGGATTTGGAGTTTGGGGCTCCTGCTGATTCCAAAAATGGAAGTAGTTCTCTCAGTGAGAACATCCTACTGACCCTGGCCTATCTAAAATGCCCACTGTTATTTTTACTAACTCTTACCTAGAGAACAGTCCTGGAAAAGACCCTGATGTTAGGAAAGTGTGAAGGCAAGAGGAGAAGGGGACAACAGAGGATGAGATGGTTGGACAGTGTCACCGAAGCTACCAACATGAATTTGACCCAACTCTGGGAGGCAGTGGAAGACAGGAGGGCCTGGCGTGCTCTGGTCCATGAAGTCACGAAGAGTTGGACACAACTTAACAACTAAAGAACAACAACAACCTAGTTGCACTTAGGCTTGCATTGTACAAAATGTCTTTTGTGTGTTCAGCAATCATTTACATGCCACTCCCCAAAATGCTTACTGTGGCCCTTTTATATTGTTAGGAAGAAGTGCTGCCCAAATTTAAGAAATTAACATCCAAGCTTGTATGCTTGCTCCTATGCAATGAGGTTTCCCTCTCTCCTGCCAGCTTTAGTAAAGGAATAGCTTGTCTTGAAACACACGCATACACACATAACCATACAGACTCAGAAAACTATGCATATGTCTAATGTAGCGATGACTCATCTGTGAAATATTTCATTTGTTTAATTGCACAGCAGAGTAAACAGACAGAGAATTCCACATGCCCTCAGGCAGACTGAGTTTAAGCTTTGGACTTTGCTAGCTAGTTTTTTTTTACTTCTTTTTCTTGTTTATCATCCTTATGTGTGTGTTGCTGAAACAGTCCACAGATGTGCTCCCTGTGAAAACATATTGTAATTAGTAAAATGATGATGCCCAGAAGCAAAACCATCAAATTGAAGGCTTTAAATTCTCCAAATGCCACCTCACTTGAGTTGCATGAGCAGCTATAAACCTGAGTGTGAAACAAAACAGGAATACATGAGCACATGAGGTTCATGCGGCAACATGAAACCAACACATAATTGGATCGCACATCTGAAAATAATACAGTGAGTAATTCTGTGTCAGATGTAACCAGGTAACATATTTCTAGTACAGAGATTTTTTTCATATTCTTATTGGATAGTTTGTGTGATGCTCAGCATGTGTGCAGTTTTGGTTTGGATCAACTTTAAACTAAAGTCTAGTGAGGACATTTTAATGAGTGGAACACCTCAGACATTAAGAGGTAAATTTGGTTTCACTTTCTTAGCCCTGTTTGTCCAAGAACTACCAGGATTACCTCCTAAATCCAGTGGAAATTGTAAGCGCCCTGTGCTCCACAGAACCCTGTCCCATTATCATCCTATATCCTTAATAACAAGCCTATTCTTCGAGTACACAAGCCTTAAGGGTAGCCTCACACCAGGAGCAGACACTTTTGAGCTAGATGAACCAGTGGCTTAATTTGATAGAAGAAAGGGTGGGCAAGTTAAGTACGGCCTGGAGGACACTTGCTGCCTCCAAGGCTGTGTTTGGTTGCCATACTCTATAGATTCCTTTGCTCACGTTATCCCCAGTGAGAAATTGCATATTATATTCGCAAAGGCTTTCACGGCCGGGATCTAATGGTTGTTCTGGGTTTTCCGGGCTCTTTGGCCGTGTTCTGAAGGTTGGTCTTCCTGACGTTTTGCCAGTCTCTGTGGCCGGCATCTTCAGAGTGCTGTCCTCTGAAGATGCCGGCCACAGAGACTGGCGAAACGTCAGGAAGAACAACCTTCAGAACATGGCCAAAGAGCCCGAAAAATCCAGAACAACCAAATTGCATATTGCTTTTCCTGGACGTCTCCTGCAGCTGTGATTCTCATGGTACAAAGACAGGGAGTCCTTGTACCATTTAACAACTAACTAACTAATTAACTAACTAGCTAAATGACTCTAATTTTTGACCCCTTTTGGTTGGCTCCTGGAGGCAGAAAATTGGCCCCTGGGCCTGCCAACGTTTCTCATTCTTCATAAAAGACAAATTTGAAAATTCTTACGCTGAGTGTTGTAAAATCACAGATGTTAGACCCTTTGAAAAACAAACCCCAGTGAGCAATACAGCAGTGAGCCCTGCAGGTAAATTGATATAAGAATCAACCTTCAGTGACGGTTCCTGATGCCATTTAATTTTGTCTGTAATCTGATCAGCAAACAGAGGGACATTTTTAATACGATGCAAGATTTTTTTTTATGTGATAAGCTATAGATGGAGCCCAAACCAAGACTGATTTAAAAACATACAAGAGTGTCATTGAGATATAGGTGATGCCGGTGCATCAAGGTTCCACTGAAAAGCAGGCTCGGCACAAAGTAATATGCTGAAACAGACTAGGAGCAAGGTTGCTCAGAGTCATTTAACAAAGCACTGAAATCTTTCCATCTCTGGTTGCTGCTGATACAGGTGACCTTGGATTTGGCTTCTGATAAATGCTGCCTTGCCTTAACTGAAAACTTTCAGCTGACATTGTCTTTCAGATCCTGGCTGTAGGACCTAGAAACCACTTACTCTGGAGAAATTCCACTTATAGGAATGGAAATGATTCCAAAGCCAGTGAGTGGATTGAGAACTATGGATTAAAAGTTTTGCACACACAAAAGTGAAGTAGCAAGGTAACAAACTTCATCCAAGTCTCTTAGGAAAGGGTAAACAGCATATTCCTAGTAAAAGAGCAAACTACTAAAGCTACATAACAAAACATGCCAAAATTGTAAAAGCAAGTAGGGCAGTGGCAGCTCCGGCAATACATGCTACAAGCACACACAATCTCCTCTCTGCCTCACTCTGTCAGTCTACATCTAGTGGGTGTATCTCCGTGTCAGGCAAAAGCATTTAACCCCTTTTGCAGAGCCTTACCAGGAAGAGAGACAGAACTCATTGGCTCTAAAGTAGGTCCTACTTCCAGGTGAGGTCCACTTCAGTTAAGACAAGCACATAAACCACATAATGACTGGAAGGGAGATCTCGCCATATCTTAACACTCTTTTGGAGCTGAGGGAGTGTTGTTTTTCTCATGTTGCAGAGTTTTGCTTTACCAAAAAATTGTATCACTGCTCATTGCTTGAATTTAATGACTATGAATGGTTATTAGTATTCCCTCTTTGTTGCTGCCTTGTCTGATGGCCGAGGCACCCGACAAGGAATGCAGAAACTGGATAAGAAAATCTGGAAATGGCAAAGCTCTCTCTGTATCTTATTAGAGAAATATGTGATTGAATACAGACATCTAGTACAATTATTTCAACGTATCAGTGAACTAAAGACTTTCTTTCCCAGAGTGCATTTCATAAGCCTTGAGGTGCAGTGGTTAAACTGCAGTACTGCAGCCAAAACTTTGCTCACAACCCAGGTTCAATCCCAGGTAACCGGATCAAGGTTCACTCATCTTTCCAAAGTTGGTAAATTGAACACCTAGCTTGCTGGGGGGGGGGCAATCTGTACCCTGCATAATTAACTTGTAAATTGCACAGAAAGTGCAATGGAATGATTATATAAGCAGCACACTATAGGCTTGGGATGTAAACAGATGTCATGGGATATAAACAGAAAAGTAAATGCAAAAACCCAAAGAGAAAATACACTTGTCTTCTAGTACACACACTGCAAATATACAAAAAAAGGAGAAATTTGCAGTGACAGAATTTCTTGGGCACTAAGAGAAATTTTCTGGATATATTAACCGCAGCATCACTTTCCACCCTACTTTGCTTGGGTACTCATGGTGCAGTAATTAAACTCATGTCCTGCTCATGACCTGAGTTTGATCCAGGGCTCACATAGCTAGCTTGGGGTTGATTCAACTTCCATATTTCTGAGTCTGATAAACTGAGTATCCAGGTTGCTGGGAGGGCAATGCGTAGCCTGTATAATTAAATTGTAAACCTCCCAGAGAGAGCTTTAAGTGCTATGGGCAGTGTATAAGCAATGTGCATTTTTTCTTTTTTGCAGCAGGTATACAGAGCCAGGTGAGGCTGGTTACATACAAGTTCATCCTGCTCCATAGCCCCTCTGTTGAAACAATTGGGAGCACTAAAAATACTGACAACACAACACTCATGTTACAACATTCCAGCCTATCCCTAATAGGGTCTTACCCATCCCAGATTGGGCTACAGTTGGAGCCTACTGTTTATTTGGAACAATTAGGATAGGTATAAATAAATACGGTTTTCTTGCTGTGCGATCACCTAGATTGCTGCAGTGTGGGGCTGGGAGTGTGTTCTTCCTACACATCAGTGGTCATGTGCAGAGGTGGATGCTGTCTTGCCATGACTGCAGATAGCTCCCTCCATCCCATTTTGAAGAGGAAAAGGTGGTTTTTAATTTTTAAAAATGCTTTCCCATTATTTGTTGTTGTTTAGTCATTAAGTCATGTCCGAATCTTCATGACCCCATGGACCAGAGCACGCCAGGCCCTCCTGTCTTCCACTGCCTCCCGGACTTGGGTCAAATTCATGTTGGTAGCTTCGGTGACACTGTCCAACCATCTTGTCTTCTGTCGTCCCCTTCTCCTCTTGCCTTCACACTTTCCCAGCATCAGGGCCTTTTCCAGGGAGTCTTCTCTCCTCAAGAGATGGCCAAAGTATTGGAGCCTCAGCTTCAGGATCTGTTCTTCCAGTGAACACCTAGGGTTGATTTCCTTCAAAATGTATTGTTTCCCATTATAATTCCCCGCTATTGCACTATATCACCTCAGCACTATGCCACTTAAAACATTTTTTTAAAAAAGAAGAAACATGGGGCTGAAACATGGCACCCCATACTCCCCTTTGTGTGCACAAAAACCCAGCATTAATGCCTACATACAAGAAAATGGAAATAGTCTGTCTCCCAACCGTTTGACAACTAATGCAAAAGTGGAGGTGGGAAGTGAGAAGAGGAGGGGAAATGTTACCAAATAGATCAAAACAGAGTCATCTAATGCCAATATGTGGTTGATTCAATCCCAACTACAGCGGCTGCAGTAGCAATTTCTATGTGAATGGAAGGAGTGGTGTAATACATACATGCATGTGTGTGCATGCATGTATGTATAGGCATGTTCAGTCTGCCTGCCGTTAAGAGAAAAAAGCCATAATATGAAGCAGAGCTTAGTGCTGGATCATGTTAACTCAATTCCTTCTTGCTTTTGCTTTGCATGTTCTAAGGCTGGGTTGTGACTCATATTCATGTGATTTTGATTTTTGCAGTGCATGAACATAGTTCTTGTACAAGCTGCACATATCATGGTAGTTTAGGACTTCTGTTATCCACCAAAAATAATTGTTGTAGCTTTGTTTTCTTCTTCTTGATGATTCAAAAATTGTTTGAATTCACCCTCAGATGACTCCATACTGAAAAATAAATTCTAAATTACAGAAATGGCAAGCTGTGTGGAGAGTTTTTGTGGCTTTTCACAAAATGATGTTAGGGAAAAACATTCTGTATGTGTTCAGAGCCATATTTGTCCTTGGTTGAAGCATCAGTTATTCCATCCCTGGCACTAAAAACAAGTGCTAATTTTATAGGCTGACTTATTAAGTTATTGGAATGCATGAAAGATTTTCAGTGTATTTTTATTAGCTTTTATTTTATTTTATCAACGTTATGCCAATAAACATTCATTTCATCCCATAGGGGGCACCCTAACACCAGGCCAATAAAAAATACCACCATTACGAGATTCATGTCTATACAGTACTTTGTTCAGGTGCTTTCATATTCTCCTCACAAACTGTAAATTCAGACTTTGGGGCATCCTTGAATAAACAAAGAAGTTTAGTTGATCCCCAGGCTTAAGGCATTAGTTGATCTCAAGGCAATCACTGTTGCATTGTCAACTGTGATTCCTTCTGCTGCCACTACGTATTGCCTAATACGAGAATTTAATTTTGATTTCTTCCCAAAATGAAGATTAATATCCAAGTCATAAAAATGTGTGGAACAATGTTAACAATATCCATTCTTCAGATATAATAAATATATGTTTGTGCTTTTAGTCCCCATCCCAAGCTGTAAAGCTATTTAAGGCCACTCAACTGTGTCTGTTCATGTCTGTCCTGTGTTGTGATGGTCTCTTCATTCAACCACCTTGTTTGGTACCTTCCCCTTTCCTCCCCACATTATCCTAATGGGAAAAAGAGCTGTAAGCTTTTTGTGCCAGGGCCTGCATTTTTGGGGGGGCTGTTGCTTTCTAAGGTCCTGTCACAGTTATGGCTTTGTAAACACTCAGCAATATGTAACAACAAAAAACTGCCCTCTAGGAGTGTTTTTTCCATGAAAGCAAGTAATAACAGACTTCAGATTTATAATCTGAATTTCTGCAAACCTACTTATTGAATATTCCATGAAAGAAAGATTCATTAATAGCCCCTTGTTACAGAGTCAGAATGGGATCATTACATATCCTTTGCAATCTGTTCCCCGTTCCCTGACTTTTCCCTCCCTGTTGTGAAAGACCTGTAGCAATGTCATCCTTCAAATGCCAAAGGATATTGTGGGGGAAATAAGTTGAAGCTATTACAGTACTTGTCTCAAAGAAAGATCAACAATATTTCCGATTGTGAAAAATACTTTGGAAATTTTATTTTTTTTAAAAAAATTGCCAGAAGAAACCAGAATTTATTTGGTTGAATGCTTCTGATGTTTATTTTGAGAACGTGCACACACTGTGTTGTACTTTTTCATTTAGATCTCAATCTTAAGATAAACAACTAATGAGAAAATGAAAGATCCTTGTATTTAAACACTAGCCTGGTCACTGCAGGTGACCAGGAATTCAATTAAGGCGAGTTGATGCAGGAGGATTCAGCATCCTGTATCTCCTTAGTAACAGCCTTTAGAAACCCAATAGGCTGTTATGGGACAGTACTGCAGCTGTCTATCAGTCCATAGCCAGTACCCAGTTATGGTGGTTGTTTGTTTGTAGGCTAGTAATTTTGGAAGGACCTGCTCACAAATGTGAAGTAAACCTGTGTGTTGACCATACCACTTATACAGCAGGGGGACAGCAAGAATTTCAGGTAGGGGCTCCTTGCCAATCTATACCCCGTCAATCTCGTTAGATTGCAACACCCATCAGCCCACACCAGCATAGCCAGTAATAAGGGATGATGGCAGCTGTGGTCCATCAACATCCGGAGAGCTGTACTTTGCAGTACTCTGCTATATTATCATCACAAGACTATGCTTGTACTTCTAAATATAATTATTTTTAATGTGGAAGGATTTTAAAAAGTAAATTATTTATGTGGAAGCCTTTGATCGCCTGAACCCTAAGATGCACTTTCAAGGAATACAGTCCAGAGCCCAGTTTCCTTCTTCATCAGCTGAATATGAGAACTAAGCCTGAAACTCATCATCAAGAAGGCAAGTCTTCTCCAGGTGCTCTTAAACCTTCATACAGTATTCCCATGATAACAGGAGACTGTGGAAATGTCCATTCCATTTCAACCAAGAGTCAGAGCACTACATCTTAGAAAATTTCAAAACCAACCAAAAATCAATGTTCTTTTAATTTTGCTCTCAGGGTCTCATACACCTTTACAGGGTCCTTTTGCCACAGGAGTATTAAGAAGTAAGTGAATCTTGAAAGTGTACACTGAATGACTGACCACCCCACAATTTGGTCTTTGGGCACTGTTTACCATGTAGCTGACATGCTGGCTTCTATTAAAAGTTTTATCAGATGATGATAAATCAGCCTGTGGCAGGGAGTTCTGTGCAGTGAGAACGTGTTCAGCAATAAAAGGCTTACATAAAGGCTACCCATTTTTTTTTTTTTAGAAAAAGAGACATCTGGCAACCCAATTTCAAAGTCATCTTGAGTCAAATAGCCTCCCAAGATGGAGCTGTGTTAGCAGAACACTGACGAAGTTTTTAATATCAGCTTGTGAAGCTTGTTCAAAAGGCTCTTCCTCAAAAACCACTTTGTGACCTATTCTTCCACGGCACATTTGCTGTTATACAAGGCCAGCTGTTGCCCTTGTTTGACTTCTCCTTTTGTACCCTCACACAAAAACAAAGAAGGAAAAAAAATTCTCTGCAACTCTATCATCCCGATGCTTTTCTCGTGTTTCTCATTTTTTTTGAAATATGGGTTGAGAGCACAAACAAATAATTCTACAAAACATGCACAGTATACTACCAATTGAATCCCATTTAAGTATTTTGACCAGTTCCTAATCTATATTGTAGCATGCTGAACAGCATTTACTGGGTTTTTTCAGTACTGTGTTTATAAAGGAAGATACGTGAGAAATAAAGTGACAACCTTTATAAAAAAATCTTCAGTAATTTTTAATTGGCTTAAAACTATGCTAATAAACTGCTATAAGTTCAGTTCTTGGCCAGAAGCCTCTTTGTACTTGTGTAAGCTTCGTATAATTTGCTGCTGCTAATTGATTCTGGGTCGTGTCTGGTGACATGCCTGGTAAGACATCTCAATGTGCAACCAAGTTGTACCCCAACAACATGCCAGCCTAGCCACAGTTAGCCATGGCATGTTAAACAAACCTGATTTGAAGGCTAGCAAGATTCTAGCCATTATCCCAATCTCTAGAAACGTTCATGAAACATTCATGACACCACCACACAGTTATTTCATCACTAACAACAAAACTGAAAATGGCACGCCGGGGGGGGGGGGGAGAAATGCAAATACTGTATCTTCTTCTATAGCTTTTATGATGATCGGCTGCATTGCTCTAGGAGTTGCACAATTTCTGAGAGAGAGCAAAACACATCACAATTTCCAGCTCATCAGCATGTTGCAGAGCAGTCTCTGACCTTGCCTTGCAATTCCTGGTTTTGGACAGAGGGTTCCTCCCCCTTTGGGACACCAGGCCAGTGCAGTGTCCTTACTTAACCCTGTCAAGGCCAGCAGTTGGCTCAGAAGTCCCTCCTGTCTGCCAGTTGGCACACGGATCCAAAAATAAACTGTCCGATGCCACAGCTGCCACCAAATAGTGCCTATTTTGTCTGTCAGCATCCTTGCTTTCTCTTTGGCACTCTGGAATGCAGAAATAACCCACCCGTTGAAAGAAAAAAAAGGGTCTGTCTAGTATCCCATTGGGAAGGTTGTAGCAGTGGAGACAACAGCTAAGGGCCTTGTCATGGTGCTGGTCCCAAAAAGGGAGTGTCCCCATTTGCAGTGGATTCCAGAGAAAGGGAAAGTGGATCCTTTGAGGATAGACTGCCATATTTTCATAGGAACTGGGGAGCAAACTTCTATATGGGGTCTTGTTTCCTCCATAATTCCGAGAAATTGTGTGCTAGGGAGTAATCTTTGTGATCCAGTGTTTATATACATATATTCAAATTTTACTATGCAGAAGCCATCCATTTGCTTTAACAGATTCTCCTCAACCTCTTGCATGAATATGTGCAATTTGGAGAAGGCAGAAACTCTAGTGTTGCTACAAGGAAACCTCCAGGTCTGTGTGAGGGAGAAAGCAGGTCCAGAACAAAGACAACGGCCCATCTCCTACCTCTCCTGAAGATGTTAAATCTTACAGGAGTCTAAAGCCATCCTGCTGAAGTGGATGCCTGTGGAGAAACATGAGCATTTGCTCATCAGCACAACAACTAACTCTATTATTGATTCTTAGGGCATCTTTCTCCAAAGCGATTGTGAATTTGCAGAACGCTCGAAGAGCTTTTCGCTTAATTCATTCTTCTAACCACCCTGTGCATGCATCCTTTTTATTCCCATTGCGCCTCTGGGGGGGGGGGAAGAGACTCAGGCACTTAAATGCCTTTTGCTCATCGTAAAAGGTAAAATCTGAACACAGAGCCTTCCTCACAGCACCGTGGGGAAGACTTGTTCTCTTTTCTTGGCAAGACGGGCAGGTAATCCACTTAGCCTCGACTATTGCATTTGCAGCTTGATTCGGGAGTCGGGATGTCTCACCTGTTGAATTTCTACCTATGAGGAAAAGAAGTCGCCCCAGCAATAGGCAAGGGGGCCATTTCACGAGAGCTAACATTTCGGCTTTTTTTCTTTCTTTCTCTCCTCAGGCTTGGCTCGCGGCGCAGCTCTCTGGGAGCGAGCTCTTCAGGGGACCCGTTAAAGGGTTAATGTTCAGGAGAGGGAGGGGAGGGAGCCGCTCCTTCGTGGCCCCGCCCGGCGCGTGCGAAGGGGAGGCGGGGGGGGGGAGAAAAAAAAAATCCCTCGCCGCCGTTGTTGTTCCTCCCGACGTCGTCGTCCTCCTCCTCTCCCAGCCTGTGTAGCCCCGGGGCTGAAACGAGGAGGAGGAGGAGGCCGGGGCCCGGGTTGTGCTCCTGGGAGCGCGCTCAGAACCAGCTGCTTGGCAGCGAGGCATGCGCATTGCAGGGCGCCCTCTCACCCCGCTCAGCTATGCCAAGTATGTGAACGGCAGCCGCCGCCGCGAAAGCCGAGAGCCAGGCGCTCACCCCCGACCACCAGCTCCTAGAGAGACCATGGGGCGCAACTCCTGCCAGGCGGACGACCGTGTGCTGCGCTTGCCGCCGCCACTCCCGCTCCCGCCGCCGCCTTCCTCCGAGGGCCACCCTGCCGCCAGACCCTCAGGCTCGCCGGGGGCCCGAGCCACTCGCTGAAAGGAGGCGTGCGGAGGAGGACGACGACGAGGAGGCATGGCTGACCCGCTCCGCAGGACTCTCTCCAAGCTGCGGGGCAGGCGCTCGCAGCGCGGGGCCACCGCCTCCGAGGAAGCGGCCGGGCACGCCAAAGACGGGGCGGGAGGCGGCGCCGGCGGCGTCCTTCGGAGTAAAGCCCAACGGGGTCTCCACTTCCAAGGCAACGGAGCGGCGACGGGGATCGCGCCCTCCGCGCTGCTGGACCGGCGGACGGCCGCTGGGGAGGAGGTCCGGGTGCCTGCCTCGGAGGAGCCGGGAGCCAGGCGGGAGGTGGCCGCTTGGTCCACGCGAGGAAGGGCGGCGATGGCTGGGGAAAAGGTGCCCGGAGGAGCCGGCCCCTGCCCTCCCAGAAGCGGCGAGGAAGGGTCCCCGCAGCATCCGCCCAGCCCCCGGGGGCTTCGGGCGCTTCCACCGGCCGAGCTCTGTTCCTCCTCCTCTTCCTCCTCCTCCTTTACCCCGAGAGGCGCGGGATCGGGATCTGCTGCTGCCCTGGAGCAAGGAGGAGGCGGGAGCGAAGACGACGATTACTACGACAACGGGAGCCTGCTGCCCGGCTGGGGCTGCCAAGGAGCGCCCGGGGCGCACGAAGAGGCTCGGGGGAGGCAAGAGGGCAGCGTGGGCGCCCTCCCCGTCGGCGGCAACAACCACAACCACAACAGGGCCCGGGCGCGGGAGAGCACCGGCAGGCTCCGCAGCCAGCTCCAGGAGGCCTATTACCTGCTCATCCACGCCATGCACGACCTGCCCCCGGCGAGCCCTAGCGCCGAAGTCCGGGGCCGCCAACCCGCCCCCCGCCCGCCTTCCTTCGGAGCTGTCGAGGGCCAGGAGAGCGGGAGCGGCTCGGCTTCCCCCTGCGAGGGCGACTGCTCTCAGGTGCAAGCGTCCGATGCCGGCCCCCGAAGCGCAGCCGGGAGCCCTCTCTGGCGCCCGGGCATCAGCAAGAGCCTGGAGAGCCTTCTCCGCGCCCAGTCCTCAGCCCCATCGCCGCCCTGGCGGAGGTGTCGGAGCGACGGGGAGCTCCGGCCGGGCGAACGGGAGGCTGCCCGCGGCCACCTGCTGCACAAGGAACCGCCGCCGCCGCCGCCACCACCTCCTGGCATAAGGCGGGAAGCTGGTTTGCTCGCATCTGCCGCTGGCTGCTCCGGAGACAGCCGCTGCCAGCGGAGCCCGAGCAGCAACAGCCGCGTTGGCGAGGCGCCTCCGCCGGCTCTCCGCGAGGACGTGGAGCCGCTGTTGGTTCCCAAGTTCGGGCCGGAGATCTCTAGCGCCCTGGGCCAGGCCATGGGCCCCGTGGACCCGTCGGCGGGTGCCGGCGGCGGCGAGAAAAGAAGCCCCTCGCCCCTCCACGAGGGCCCCTTCAAGCCGCCGGCCGTGACGGTGAGGAAGCTGCAGAAGTGGATGTACAAAGGGCGCCTTCTCTCCCTGGGCATGAGAGGCCGGGTCCAGGCCGCGGGAGCGCCCTCCTCCCCTTCTCCTCCCGCCAAGGCCGTCGGGACCTGTGGGCCCCTTCTGGGCAGAGCAGAGGGGGGCCGAGCCTCTCCTCCCTCCGGCCCCTCGAGGGGCCCAAGCGGCGGCCGGGCCTTCCTGCCCCCTGCAGACCAAAGAATCTTCCTGACAGGTAAATGCCCCCCCCCGCCGCCTCCGACTGCCCCCTTCCCTTCCTCAGGGTCCCGCCGCCCTGCTTTATGGGGAGGTCATAAAAGGTTGCAGCCCCAGTTGGTATGTATATACCACATTTCTAGCTTCTCCTTGCTTGGGAGGAGCTTGACCTGAAGAATTGCTGTTGGAAGCCCTGCCTTTTAAAAAGTAGCAGTTCTGCCTGAGCGGTTTTCTTGCCTTTGCCAGAGCAGCCAAGCTCTTCACAAGCGCTGATGGCAGAGTAGCCTGGCTTTTTTTTGGCTTTTTTTTGGTCCGAGTAACGTTATTCTTCACAGCAGTGACAAGTGAAGCTGAGAAACTACAATAATAATGTTCAGTGTGGTACCATGCTTAACAGCATGTTTAATTTAAAAAGCATGCAAATGCAAATAAATGAAAGGCATTTAGCAGAACCAGTTTGCTGAAATCATAGGAGAAAAAGTAGCATTTTAATGGTGTAGATTGTTTGTAATGCTCTTCCTAACCACTGTGCCTCTTACAAATCTGTGGAGTTTCAGGTTGAGTTACTTCTGGTATTCTGGTTACTAATGTCTTGGGCTTTGGCATGAGCCAGCCAAGTTAAAGCACAGTTGTGTCCCATGGATTCAACAGGTGCCTTATGTTAAGTGCTGTCAAGTCACTTATTAGCTATGGCAACCCTGATAAAGTTTTTAAGGTACATGAGATGTTCAGAGTGGTTTGTCATTGCCATCCACCTGCAAGTTTCCAAGTGGGGATTTGAACTCAGGTCTCCTGAATCTTAGTCCTCCCCCAATGCCTCCTGTACTCCTTGATTTACAGAGGACATGGCAGAGGAAGGATCCAGACTTGATAGGACATTCTGTGCTGCAGATAAAGGGATGGATCCAGACTTAATCATTCTCAGAGCAGACTACTTGGAATCAGCCGGACTTAAGTTTGTCATGACTAACAAGTCTCATTCGTTGCAATTGGTGAACTTTAAGAGTGATTAAGTAAGTCCAGCCCATATATTGCAAGACCTTGTGCTTTGCCTGTTTACTAGTTTATCTCCTATGCCACACTTCAAATATTTTAATTGTATTTCCTTTCAAATTTGTGTGGAATTTAGGAAATGAGTTGTTAATTAAACCATAACTTTAATCCCCCCCCCCAAATGTTAGTTTGAGGACAAGGAATGTCATATTCCCTTTCTGATCCATCCCTATCCATGTATGGCCAGTGGCCAGTTGAAGACTGAGGAGTGTACTGTATTTCAGCAGCTCTGGTTATAAGAAAGCAAGGTGCATTGGGCAGGGACAACCCCCGAACCCCAATGTATGAATGTGCCTATTCAAGCACTGTTTCCTCGCATTATTTCTGTGGGCACACAAGGGTGAGGCATTCCAAGAAATGTTGCCAAACCAACATTGATAGTTCCAGAAAATGCTTCCTTTTATATATTAATCTTCCATGTATTGCTAAAGTGAGTTAATAACTCACTTATTCAAGTGCCTACATGTGAAGCAACTTTCCCACTTGTTAGGTCTCTGTATTCGATTTTAACATGTTCAGATTATTACAAAATAGTCCAGTTTTACATAGAGAAAGGAGACACTAGACACTGAACTAGAGGGAGAGAGTCATGGTTCTTTTACTGGGAAGTCATAGTATTCAGTGCTTGTCTCAGAAATTCTGCAGGCTTAATGTGAAAGAGCGCTTGCTATGCCTTTTCAGACTAGTTGTGTTATTCTGTACAGTTTTCTGGTTAAGATCAATAAAACGGATAACTAATAATATGCTATATAGTATTTATGTTCTACCATTTCCCCTTATGCCTTTTCTTCACAACAGCAGTATTAGGTAGGACAGTCTGAGAGAGTCAACTGGGCTAAGGTCATTCAAACAGTTTTATGGCACCTTGGGAACGTGACACTTCATATTCCACATCATGAAACATACATTTTAAGGACAAGACCTGCAATTCAGTAGAATTTGACATTGGCTGACATCCTCTTGCTTAATGTAGTAAGTTGCACTAGAATAGGCCCATTGAATCAGTGGTAGTTTGATGAATCAACTCCTCCATGTGCATTGATTCAAATGGGCCTACTCTAGTTGTGACTTACTATACTAAACTAGATCCATTTTGAATCAAGAGGAATAGACTCATCAAATCTTGAATGAATGGTATTGTCTTGCTCTAGTGCAGTTTATTATGCTAAGCAACAGGATTTCAGTCGCTGTGTTTCCTTGTCAGGCTTCCCAGACTGAGGGATGCGGAGAGATACAAAAGATGCTACTCATCAAAAATAAATTCAGACTAACCCCTTAAAAACAAACAGGTCTTGGTATGGTATGCTTGGCATTGCAGCCACTATAATAATTGCCTCTGACTTAGTAGAACTTAAATAGTAAAATTTCAGCAGAAGCAGAAATGTAAATTGGAGTCACACCATCAAATCACAGGCATATGTACATTGGTATATATTCAGTAGGACTTATTTTCAGGTAAGTCTGCATAAGAGTACACTGTTAAAAGATAGTGGTAAATATTGAGCATATTTTTGTCATTACATAGCTTTTTGTCAAATAACTTCTGGTTGGAATAGTCAGGATAAATAGAGAGAACCATTGTAGTACCCTGTTTCATTCAACTTGTTTTGTGTTTCTGGTGTTTTTTTCTTCTAAAAAACTAAACATAGCCATAGGTCTAGTTTATACAGTACATGTGTGATTAATGTGAGTAAGTTATGTATATGAGTTATTTAAAGCTTTATTAAATTCTTAAAGTTTAAGTGTCTAAAATCCAGGAGGAAACTCTTTGTTTGCAAGCAGATTTGTGAGTTGTTATTCCTATTCTAGCAGACAAACAGCTAAATGTATATTTTAATAAAATTGGCCTGAATCCAGTTGGTAATCCCATCTAGGGTAGATCACTGGGTCACTGGGATGTATGTTAGTGGTGACTCGCCATGCAGCAGTTGATGTAATGGGTCTCTTCCAGTTGAGACCTCTGGTTATACAGTACTTAGGCCATATAGTCATACCTCAACTAAAGGTGTAGTCTGTATCTGTTTGAGAGGCAGCGTGGTGAAGTGGATAAGAGTGACAAATTTGGGCTTAGGAGACCTGGGTTCAAATCTCTGTTCTCCCATGAAAATTCACGGAAGGGGGGCGGAGTAATGGTAAACCACTCCCAGAACATTTTACATACCTTGAAAACCACGTGAAGGTCACTGTCAGTTGGAAGCAGCTTGACAGCACATAACACCAACCTACTTAACTTGGGGCTAAGCTCTGCCGTTCTTCCCTCAAAGTAGACCTGTACAGGATTGTGTGGTAAATCCAATTGGAAGCAGTCCCCGGTTGCTTCAAGAACTTACCCAAATAAATGCACCTGAGGATTGTTTCCATAGAGTTGTTTCACTAACAGCCAAAGTTTTACGTCTTTGGGATCCTGCTAAAGTGACCTAATACAAAGGAAGACAAGGATCATTTGCCTGTGCAGGAGTAGGACGTCTCGGCAAAATCAAAATTTTCTCTTCTGCAGGGCCGTTACAGTAGTCTTGGAATTTTATTTTATTTGTGCACATTTTTCCTAGATTAAAGCAGGCAGCTGTGGCCCTCTAGATGTTTAGGACTTCAACCTCAGTCCTCGCCACTGGCTATACAGGCTAGGGCTAATAGGTGTTTGAAGGCCAGAACATCAGAAGGGCGCAGGTGTTCACTTCTGCCTTAGATCTTCTTGAGAAAAATGAAGCACTTCAAGCTGCAGTCTGGCTTATGTCTTCTCATTCAGAAATATAGAATTCATATGAGAAGACTACTTGCATTAGTTTTTCCTTACGAACAGCTGTGTGGTAATAACTTTGAAAGAGCAGGTGCTCCTCATGAAAGTCTAGAGAGTTCAAAATGCAGGCAGCTGGATCAGTCCATGTCAAGATATGAGCAACAGGTCTTTTGTAAAATGAATGGTTCTTAATTGCACATTCAAGACCAAAACACTTCAGAATGTGTTGCATTGCAAAGGGGAGTGCTCGCAACAATACACTGTTCTAGGGAAAATAATTTTCTCTCTCAGCTACTGCGGGGGTTGCAGCTAAGTGGAAGAGGGAATAGGGAAGCCAGGATGTGTATGTGCAATAGTTCCAAGTCTTTTTGACCTGGTGATCTCAGGTTTTGCTACAGCACTGCCTACAAAAACAACTCTTAAGTTAATAGGAATTCAGATATCCCTTGTCTTCTGAACAGTGTGTGGTCCCTTGTTAACTATAAGTACTTACTTTCTAGTATAATTTCTTTCATGTTTTAACTTTTCCACATACTAAATAGCTACAGTGGAAAATGCTTTTCAAGGGTGGCTCCCCCTTCCCATTTTGTTTTAAGTTCTGTTTTAGGATTATGTCTGGTTTAAAATTTCATTGCTCTAAATCCTCCTAGGTTTATTGCAAAACACTCCTTCAGAAAAATATAATTAGCAGAAGCATTCTAAGTATTGGTTGCACAATAACATTACGCTCTGTGTATTGTTGTACAGGCGTAGGAAGGGTGAAATGCTTGTAATTATGAGGTGTCTGTTAATTGTACAGACTTGAACAGTCACAGTAAAAGAAATAGACTTATTTCTGAAGTGTAGTTCGCTACACAGAGCACTGTCTTGCCCCACTGAATAATGACTTACTGCCTGGGGTTAAATGGTAAAAGAATTAAAAAGAAGCATTAATTAGCAATTTTTAAAACAAGGAACATACAGTATATGTTTGCAAATAACAGAGTTCCTAGGGCATATCACTGTTTTTATTTGTATGGGTGCTGTTGTTTAGTCGTTAAGTTGTGTCCGACTCTTTGTGACCCCATGGACCAGAGCACGCCAGGCCCTCCTGTCTTCCACTGCCTCCCGGAGTTGGGTTAAATTCATGTTGGTCGCTTTGATGACACTGTCCAACTATCTCGTCCTATGTCATCCCCTTTTCCTCTTGTATGGTACGGAGGCATAAATAAAGTCAAATGGACAGAACTTACATTCTCTTATTAATATTCAGGTAACATTTTTATTAGACCAACCCAAAGGGCACAGATATCCTATTGCTAAATTCTGCTAGTAATCATACCCTTACATTCAGTTAACTGCTGGGAACCGCTCTAGTAGCACGTCTCTTAAGGAGACTATACTATAATGAAACACATCCTTTCTTGGTCAGTTGAAATTGGAAGAATATTTCAAATCAAATATTTATTTATTTATTTATTTATTTATTTATTGTATTTATACCCCGCCTATCTAGTCATTTCGACCACTCTAGGCGGCTTACAACATAAGGATAACAAGTTCTAAAAAAATTTATAACAATTAATTAATTAAATGATTCTATAAGATGGGAAAAATAAAAATATATATTTAGTGTACTTGCAAATCTTTACTCCAGAATCTTAAGGCAGAAGGTTGGGTAGTAAAAGATGGTGCTCCGAGAAAGAGTTGTAGATAGTGGGAAATGAGTGGGAGGCAATTTTCTTACTTACCCTAGATGAGTCCCTTCGGAGTTGAATCTAACAAGCTGGATTCACTTCCACCTTTGGTCACTTAAATTTGTTCAATTGCCTTGGCAGCTTTTTTTCCCAGCTGGTCACAAATACTATCTCGGTGCAGAAGATACTGAAGATAGTGACATAGCATTCTCCATGATAATACAATTGCAGCAGTTTTCTTCACTTTTACATATTTTGTATGAAGAACAAAGTCATTATTGAATAAAGTTTTTTTTTTTTAAAGAAAGATATGTGCTGATGTGTTTGATCTCTGGGAAGCAGGAGGAGTAAGTTTCCTAGAAGTGCATCTTTAATAGATCTAATCTGGAAGTATTTGCTCTGACTATTTGTCTCCCTTGATGATGGAAGGCAAGCTAATTAAGAGTTCTGTCTCTTGGTGGGCATTGATACAAAAATACACTAGAATGTCCTTGCACCTATTTTATTAAATATAATAGGAAACTGTGAGATATAAATGGCAGTGAGTATCCTCTGTTGGTGTAATAGAAAATCACACGGTAAATACATCACTTTGTTTGTACTGTGTGTAGACTAAAAATAGGCACTAAGACTTTCCAGTACACTTTCATAGCTACACTGTGTCTTGCTCACCAGATGAGTGTTTATCAAGAGATGTGAGCAACGTTTACCGGGGGTGGGGGTATTCCCTTTTTTGCCATGTCTGTATCCTTGGAATGTGATGCAAGTTCAGACATACCCACAGCACCATTTTTAGCTATGTCAGGACTTCACTGTCAGTGTAGTTCGTTAGATTTGAGTATTTAGCCATCATAGCATGCAGACTTTTGCTGTCTGTTACTTAGTCTAGGCCCTTGTCTGTCCAGAAGTTATAGTGAAATTGCATGCGTGGAATGCGTTTAGGATACATGAACATGATCAAAATCAAGGTACTGTAGTGTCTTTTTCTCTCAGGGCTTTGGCCTTGCATCTGTGAAACGGTAGATTTTTTCAAGTCTTTTAGAAAGCTGCAGTGCCCTTTTCATTTTTCTTTAAAAATCCTGCACTCTGAATATTCAGCTGTTTTACAGGTTGAAGTGGTACAAAGCACATCTAAGTGCTCTGCTGAACTATGCTGTGTACATAGTGACCTCAGTGGTAACTAAATACATTCCCTTAAAATGTTCCAAACACTGTGAGAAATTATGAAGTGTTGATTCAAGTTTCCATGGGCTTCTTACATGCCTCCTTCTCTGCTTTTCGGTGCATGGTGGTTTTCAACTTGATTGGAACATTGGCTTTCTATAGCACTCTAGCTGTAATGCTAGGCACACTCTTATTGTGAGCAAGACCTGTTAGATGCAATGGGATTTCTGAGTAAACAGCTTAGCATTGGGCTCAGAGTGCTGTAATCTTGTGTACTCTCGGCATACATTTCACTGCAGTCAGTTGGACTTCTAAGTAAACACGTATAGGTTTAAGCAGAGATAATCTGCAGCCAGGTCCCATTTAATGTTTGCTTGGAAGTGAGTCCCAATGAGTTCAGTGGCATTTGAAGGCCAGTTTGAACAATTATAGTTAGTAAATTATTTTATCTTTTACTGTATTGCATTTTAATTATTGTAAGCCGCCCAGAGACCTCTGGGTAGTGTGAGCGGCATATAAATTGAATAAATAAATAAATAAATACATAAATAAATATGTTTAGGACCGCAGGGTGTGTTGTATGTCCAAAAACAAAACAAAATACTGTACACAGACACACATGCATAGTAATTTCTGTGTATATGTAACACTTCAATTTAATGCTTTTAGAACGTGCCTGCATAAGCACCCTTGATGATGCTTTCAGCAGCTTTACTGTTTTGCACTATTAAAAAACAAGCATGTTGAATGAATGCAACCTTTGTTGCATTTTCTCAGTTTAGAAGAGCTGTAAGTCTATCTGGCAGGTTTTCTAATGCTTGCAAATATTCAGTTTGATCCAAACAAAATTGTGTTCAGAGTGAATCCATTGAAACCAAGGCCAACTAAGTTAGTTGTGACAAGAGCTTGATTTTTTAAAATTATTTTTTATTTTTGTACTATGGCCCGTATAGCTGGTTGGAGAATTCTGGGAGCTGTAGTTTAAAAAGAGCAGTGTTTCTAAGCTTTGGCGATGAGTGAGTCTGGATTCAACCTATTATGTTGACTGCATTCTATAAGCAGATGCTTGTAAAAAGGAAATATTAATCAGTTCCAAATAGATAAAGCTCTTGTATAAGCCTGCAGAGCAGCAGAATGTGTGATGGTGCATCACTAGAGCTATATTCAGATATTAAAAACAGCGATGAAGCCTCATGCAAAGAGGAAGCATGCTAGGCTTGTCCTGTCCTTTGTTGCTTTGATTTGCCTTCCTGTATATGGACGGTGATAGATCTGCAAGGGCTCTCCAAATGAATTGGACCCTGGAATACAGGGATTCAAGCTTACGTGGAGATGCAGCTTTTGACTTAATTCTGGATTTCAGCCAATGATGGCCTGAGGTTTGGGAGGCAGCTAAATTTCATTTGGTTGCTGCCTCTATCCCAGAGACCAGACTTGGTATGCACCAGCTTGGAGTAGTAACTCAGAACATAGTGTCTTCATACTGTCCTTGTCTGCTATGTCAAACAGATAGAAGACGTTTCTCCTATGGATTTCAAGACACAGCATAAACCAGCAAAACAGTTGTCAGATTTTTTTTAAAAAAATCACCACCTGTTTACACTTGTGGAATACATTTCCTCAGCATATCTTTGACATTTAGTATTTATAACCAGAATATTTATTTATTTTAAATATTTTACCCCACTTTCTCTGTAAAAAAGACCCAAGGCAGCTTACAGTACATCATTAAAAGATAATATTTAAAAACTAAAAACTGTAAGTATACAAACATTTAAAAGAATCAAACAAATACAACACTAACAATGGTAAACCAAATCAACACCAAACACAGATTCAAAGCAACAGGGCACAGTTATATTACAATTATTGGGTTTGGCTTTCTTTTCTGGAACTGAACTTTTCAAGTATTGATCACAAAAAAATTATTGCAACACTAGAGTCTCTTTTTAAAAAAAGTTTAATGTAAACAAAATTCTGGAGATGCACTTGAAATGTAGACTAATGCTCTCATGCTCTTTCCCTTGACTCCCTTACAGATTTCATTGAAAATGTTTACATACCTTCTGTGAGCAGAAGAGAACTTAAGACCTTTAACTCCACTGAAGGTGCGGAATGCAAGTCGCGGATTGCTAACATCACTGTGTCCAAGAAGCGCAACTGGTTGCATCAAAGTTCTCTGAGGGTACCTAATTCAGAAAAAGGAAACTCTTACAAGAAATTGTCAGGAGAAAGGTACAAGATTCTGAAATCTTCTAACCCTATGCTTGAGCCGAAGATGCCTCAGAATTTCCTCAAACGTCTAGGGCAAGAAAGCCCCAAGAGGCAAATCAGTTCTGTGCATGTTGCTGAGAATGGGATGAGCCATTTTGCACTGCAGAATGGTACTTTGGAATTGGGGGAAGATAATGATGCAGATGATGAAGGAGAAATATGGTACAATCCTATCCCTGAAGATGATGTTCTTGACTTGCCACGTTTTCTAGGTGGTAATAATGCCAAGAATTTGGACTCTCAAGCTGTAAATCACAAGGTATCCTCTGCGAGTTATTTGGTTAACGTTGTAGGGCATAGTGAAAGCCTCCCACCTGTCTCAGACTGTGTTGGAAATGCTAAGTTTAGGGAAAGGAATCCCGTAGATGGTATGCATTCCATGGAACATTTGCAAGTGCACAAGCCAAAGCCTGCATGCAGTGTTCTAGCTGGTGTTGCAATGGAAGATAGTCCTACTCTGAAAGGTACTTTGGCAGGTAAGCATTGTATGTGTTTTACCTACAATGATGATATTCTTAAATTCTATAAGTTCCTATCACAGTGGTGCTTACGCATGTTTTTAGGGTGATATAGGGTTTCATTGGAATTTAACATCATGTCATGGGTTTGAGAAATAGGTCAACAGAAAGAAGGTTGTTTACACCCCAGCATTGGCTTGATTTCCTTGTTCAATTCTTCTTCACTCACCTTCAACTAAATTTGTAATGGATCTTATTTTTCAGTTGGAATACTGTAAGCATGATCACTGTAGAAGAGCTGCATGCACTTTGCACCATGTTTCATAGATTACTAGCTTAATGCTTGCCTAGGTCTCACTAGTACTAATAGAGATTCTTTGTTGTAGTAGGTTCCTTCTTGCTTTTTAGAGAATACTAACACAGAAGTTTTTTTATCCTTCAAACAAATGTAATTAAATTGAGACTACTCCTTGATTATGGCTCTATAATGAAAGGTGGTAAAACTGATTGCAAATTTGACCTACAGTATCTCTCCTGCATTGAGTTAATGAAGCTATTTTAAATACAACTTTGCCTCTGTGTGTACCATAGACATTGAACCACATGGAATGCATTAATAGATTAAAGGAATCCCTGCTGTTAAGTAATTGGCTTTATTGCTAAGGAGTACTTAGAGATTCTTTTAACCCTGTTAAGGTGTCTACAGTTAATTTAAATCAAAGCTGAAACCTGAAATGACAGCTCATCCAGACAAAATTACCACATAAAGGGCAACAGGACAAATAAGATCTGTCTGTAGAACATGCAAAGTGTGTATGTATTTCCAAGGGTTTAGTTAATATATTTTTGTATTCTGCCTTGTGATCTTCTGAACAGGTTTGCACAACTTCAGTGGGGTCATTTTTCAGTTTGGCTGGCTGCTTGAGAGCTTCATTCAAGGCTAAAAAAACTAATTTCCTCTTCTCTTTTGGTTTCTAAGTTTTTTGATCACTCAACAATTGCTTGATAAGTAAATGATTTTTAAACTTTAAAATTTATTCCCCTTCCCAGTAAAATATTATTCATCCTGTGAAAGTTGGATATAATAGTCCTTTGGGCTAATTCTTTAAATAATAATTCATTAAACATGTTTCATTCATTAATTCCAACCTTTAAGTACGGTATTTGTTCATGTGTGCTTTAAAAAGGCAGCAGAATTAGCAGAAAACTGGGGATCTGTGATTCTCTGGGGGGTTAAGAGTACCTCAGACTTACCGTACTTTTAATTAAAAGTTGACACTTTGACTCCTAAGGAATAAAAGGAGTACTTATCCACAGTTGTTAGTTAAGGTTTAAGAAAGAGAAATTGTGGGGAAATACTGAAGGTGGTAACTGGAGATTTCTTGCTTAAACCAACAAGAAGGCTTGTTTATTGCCATGTCGAGGTTCTTCTGTAGATTTAGCTATCTGCCAGTGAATTTCAGTAGCAAATTGGAGAAAAAAAAACTCTCCTAGGAGAAAAAAGATGTCTGGTTATGTAAAACATGTGCTCTCAGTGACAACAAATTTCAATCTACCTTCCTGCTTCTCCTCTATCCATAACAACAGAACACATATGTTTGCTACAGCATCCAGAAAATCTCATCTATACTGTACATTTTCCTGACAACAAACTATTTCCTACATATTTAGAATCAAGTTAGGAAATACGCTCCGGATTTTGTCTTCTGATCTCTTTATTGGAATCTGGCTTGCATGTGGGCCTAAATCAATTTGTTTGTCCCCTCTAGAGTAGACCTATTGACTCAGTTATTGGCCCAAATCCTGTTCATGTACCTTTGTGCAGTATAAGCTGATGTGCGGTATAAGATTATTTTAATGGAAGGCCTCCTCCACACACTTTTGGAGCCTTTCCCGAGGCTCCCAAAGAAATCTCCAGGGCTAAAGGGAGCCCTAGGGAGCCTAGGAACCTCAAACAGGGATAAGAAACATTTATTTAATTTAAAATAAATGTTACCAGTGCAAGTTGATGACATCATAAACTCTGTCTGTGCAGTTTACATAATTGGGCTCATAAAATTGTATATTTGTTCTAGTTGGGGACTAACAGCTGGATTTATGCCTAATGTCTTCTGTCCTGCTGGTTTCTCAATATAAAAACCTTGGCACTAGAAACTGCATCCCATGTCAACCTCTTCCACTGTGCAACATGTGGGAAAACCTATCCCAAGGCCTTGTATCGTCCTGTATGTTTTCTTTTTCTGCATTATTGTCTGTTTGAAAGTTGACACACAGCATGACAATGTCAGTTTGTTAGATCTAGGCATGTTGTTCATGGACTAGCAATTATGCTTCATCCACCACACACATATACACAAACACACACATGTATGCATTCTTTCCCCTGATCTGTCACTCTTAAAACAGTGGGAGGCAAATAAAACACTGGCTTCTCTTTATAGAGAAAGCAATTTTCTTTTCCAACACTGCATGTATATTTCCAAGCCAACGTGTCTCATCTTCCTGAAGAGCTACTGAAAAGCAACTCTCGAACTGTGAGACCAGAGAAGAACTGTATGAAATGTCATCTCGGCAGGTGTCAAACTGTTTAATAGTCTTTGAGCCACCGAGACACTTAAATTTTACATTTTTTTTCCTTAGTACAGGTCTCTCCTGTCTGCCATGCCATTAAAAAAAATTCCAAAATTAAACAACCTGCTTTTTTGTGACATAAACATAACCACCTCTTCCTAAAGGAAAACTTTTTTTAGACAATTGCAAGCTTTCTTAAAATAAGTGTGGCTCTTCATAGTATTGTGTTTTCCATCTTAAGTATAATATTTGCTGCTGAGGTTTTTTTGAGATACTGTTTATAGAATTATACCTACCATCCATAAGATTTCTCTTTAAAAATAGTGGTATTTTTAGTGTAGGAGGATATAAAAGGAATACTTGTTGTTTTCCTTCCTGAAATCTATATTTGTACTTAACGCTTGCTGCTTTTATCTTCATGTGTTCTCTTTTTATGTGAGAATTGTAGTGGCTTAGTTTCTAGGGGATGCTTGACATAGGAGAGGAAAATATATAGATTTCCGGCTTGTACTGGGGTGGGGCAAGTTTCTTGGCTTGCAAGACACATTGCCTTAGTGGAAACTTGTTGTTGACTGTGTGGTGGCAGAGAGCAGACCCAGAGTAGGTGGAAAACCCTCACTATAGGCAGAGGCTGTGATGAAATTTTGGAAGAAGTGCCTCCTTAGACCGAAGGTTACCCCTGAACCCCACAGTCTTTCATAGACATGCTCATATAGTGTTCATCAGGTGTTGTGAGGCAGTAATGGCTGGTGGGTTTGACTCCCCTCACTTAATGGGAAGGGTGAAGGAAGTCTTCAAGGGCAGTGGCTGCAGGTACCTGAAGATGATGGCTCCTCGTGGTAATGATGGTGATTAGGAAGCATCAGCTAGCCACATAGGAAGGTCTTTATCTTCTGGGTATCCTCTACTTCTGGCCTACAGATTTCTCTTTAAAATACAAAAAAATTGGTGGGCTGTTTGTTGACTATATCTCATTTAGGCTTGGCCAGATGACAGTGTTTAGTGCAAACCAATAAATGTATTGATCTGGTCTTGTAAGGAAAACCCTATTGAGGACTCTTGATATTGACTTCTAAGGATAATTTGTGCCACTCTCTGTTTGCTCCACCACCAACATTTGGTGACGTTGTGTACGTGCTGGTTTGTTTAGAGGTGGCTTGCTGAATTAAATGGATTTCTGTTCAGTAGATGAAATGGATGGGGGTGGTCAAACTTCATGGGAGCTGCAATGGATTAGGGACTGGTGTTGTTGTTTTTTTGACAGGCACCCTGTATAGAGAGCCTAAGAGGCAGAGGGATTACCAGTCCTCCAAATCCTTGCAGCTCTCATGGAACTTAATCATTCCCACCCACTTCCCCTGTCTTTGTCACAGGAATGAAATGACTGATTCACCCTTCACTTCCTACCTGTGTGTAATTGAAAGCTCCTGTGAGTACTTTAATTTCTTGGCTAAAGCCCCCTGAATTCTGGTTGAGGGAATTCCTGGCAAAGTCTAGGAGCTGAAGTCTAAAAAGCACAATGCAGGAATAATGTGTAGGATCGTGTGTACAGTCTTTTTAAAGGAAAGGTGGGATAGAAATGTAACCAAGTAATATTTACCCAACTGCAGAAGCCCTGCAGTTTTTAAAATCTATATGACACCCACTTATTTGTAAGAAACTACCATATTTTTTTTGCTCCATAAGACGCACCTGACCCTTAAGATGCACATAATTTTTAGAGAAGGAAAACAGGGAAAATATATTCTGAACCAAATAGTGTAATAAAATATTTAATAAACTATAACAGAATAACATTTGAACCATGTAAAGTGAACAGCAGTCAACAGTGGCATTAAGAACCATTACCACTGTCATTAACAAATAGAGAGACTTAAAACTTTGTGTACTCTAGTTTATATACCATAAATTTGTGTACCCTAAATTTAATTAAAGTACATATAGACCATTATCAGCCAGTGATAAGACCTATACCACTCTACCTATATTTTACATTTCCTTCCATCCACCTCCTCCCCATGCTTATAGAAATGTCTCAATGACAGATGAGATTGTTGTGCAACTCTGCCCAGTTACAGCTCAAGCCTATATTAAGTTAGAAATGGTTTGTCTTATTTGGCACTGCATTGAGAGGTCCCTTTTAGTTGTGTGGAGGATAAATAGTGGAATTAAACTATTTAACAGCTGGTTTTCCTTATTTATGTTAGGTTATGCAAAAGAACAGCAACACAAAGCTTAACCTGATCTCATTCACCAGCAGTAGCACATGCTCGGCATAAGACCAAATCCCCATTTTCTGACATAATCGAACATTTATAGCATACAAGGCACAACAGGTTAGGCCACACAAAGCCATGAACAATGTTCTTGATGAGCCAAAAAAATACAAACTATAGTAGCTGAAATCAGGAAGCAGGTACTGTAATCCAGTTAGAAGTCATGAGGCACAGTTAGTTTCCTTGCTGCAACACCCTTTGGAAATACATTCTCTATTAGATGTCCAGAACTAGTTGAAAAGTTTGCAGGTTGAATCCAAATTGAAAAATGCATTGAAAATTAATTAATGCATTTTTAGGGGGGGGGGAGGTCAGAAACTTAAAAAAACTTAAAAGAAGGTCACCTACCAGGTACTGTAGACTGAGCCTGGCTCTTTACAGTGCCTTGGTAGACCCCAGAACAGCCAAAAAAGAGTCCCAAACAGCTAAAAGCCAGTAGGCAGACGGCAGCCATTTTGTGCTCTTCTCCACTCTTGCTCCTTTCCCCTCCCCTCTCCCCACCTAACAGCTGATCGGTGCTGGTCTGAAGGGCTTCCCAGGCAGCTTTTAAAGCAAGTACTGGTATGCACGTTTCTACACAAGCAGGTTTCAACTCAAATGGAGCACCTTTTCACCCGTGCAGCACTAACCCCAAACAAACAGCTTTTAAACTAAATTTTACATTTTAAAACAATACCAGGCAGTCCCAGGTCTCTCTCCCAGCTCTCTAACTGCTTGGACTAGCAAGGAAGCAGACAAGCAGCCTCTTCACTAACTGAACGTTTGAATTTCCCCGCTTTCCCTGCCTTCCCCACATATTAGGTATGCTAATATCTGTGCACTGGAGGATTGTGGGGGAACATCCAGCCCCTGATGGGGGTCCTGTGGGGCACCCCAAAACACTGAGTAGCTCTCTTGGTCTCTTTTGGGACTGGGGCTGTGCAGCCCTGTTCTGATCAGAAGGTGCAGCTGGGAGGTCACCATGCCTTTGGGGGACAGGGCACAGAAAGGGGCAGGAGGTTCAGGGGCCATTCCAACTCATACCTGGCAGGGGAGATACCATGATCATCTAAGTGGTTTTCCCAGGGTGAGGCTCATCTATTGCACTTTGGATGTGCTGACCCCTGTGATTTCCCCAAATGTGGGGGACTGTGTTTGTGGTTTCCCCTGGTCTTTCTAGAATCACTTTTTCCCCTTTGGTCCTTGGGTGTTTTCACTGCCTGCTGCCATAGGCGTGTTGGCCTTGCTGGTTTTCCAGGTGGGCTCCAGGAAGCAGATCCTGGAAAGCCAGCAGTGCAGAATGGTGACGTCCAAACAGCAAGCAGTCTCTGGTGCCAGTTCAGAGGCCTCCCAGCATGGCAGTGTGAGGCTTCTGTGTGGTGGTGGTTGAACCCCTTTTTTACTGTATTCGTTCCATAAGACGCACATACTTTCTCCCCCACTATTGGGGGGGAAGTGCGTTTTATGGAGCGAAAAATACGGTACAGTGGTGCCTCGTATAGCGACGTTAATCCGTACAGCAAAAATTTCTGCTAAGCGATTTCGTCGCTATGCAGTTTTAAAAAGTCCATAGAAACGCATTAAAACCTGTTTAATGCGTTCCTATGGGCTTAAAACTCACCTTAAAGCGAAGATCCTCCATATGGAGGCTATTTTCGCTGCCTCTTAAGCGAGGAATCCGTCCCTACAACAGTGGGTGGCCATTTTTTTTACCCGGTGGCCATTTTGGAACCGCCGATCAGCTGTTAAAAATCATTGCTTTGTGATGATCGGTAAGCGAAACAGGGAACCGATCATCGCAAAGCAAAAAAAACCCATTTAAAACATCGCAATGCGATTGCAAAAACTTTATCGCTATGCAGTTTCGTTGCTAAATGGAGCGCCCGTTAAGCGAGGCACCACTGTATTTATAATCTTCCATATTTTAAAATAAACCCTCCATTGTAACCATTTTAGTCTGTTTCAGTAAAACAACACCTCTTAAGACTTAACCAATTTCAGTGTGAGCTTTCATAGAATAAAGGGCAATTCTTCAGACACGTGTTTGAAAGCTGATACTGAAATAAATATTTTAGTTTTCAAAATTTACAATACTTGTAGTTTTAGCTTATTTTTGTTTTTTTAGTAAAGTGATTTCATGTAGGAAAGCTGTCAAACATCTCAGTGCTAAACAATTTACAGTGAACAAAAATTGTACTTTTCTCTTTCTTACTTACTTGTCTGTTAGTCTCTGTATATTTAGAGGTTGATGCCAAGAAAGATCTTCATGGCAAAAATTTGATGATGGATGTGAACCCATTTTATACCCTTGGGAGATGGGCAGTTACAGCAGAAACACTGTGAGCTGGTCCATTGGTCCATTTAGCCCAGTATTGTTAACTTTAAAAGGCAGCAGCTCTTTAGGGTACAGGCAAGATTCTTTCCTAGCCCTACACAGAGATCTGTGGTCTTCCCTGGTGGTCCCCCATCCAAGTAATAACCAGACCTGTCCCTGCTTAGCTTCCAAAATCAGGTGATATTGGTGTGTTTGGGGCGGTGTAGATTTGACTTGTGCATTTAAGTGTCTGATGGTGCTTCCATCCATTCTAATGGGACTGTGTAGGAAATGTTCCAGTATCTTTTGTGTGTGTCTGTGTGGCTTCCACTTCCATTTCATATACTGTACAGTACTTACATATTTGGGACAGAGGTTGAAATAATTACTTGTTTTGGAAGAGTTACAATTCCCATGCTAGCTAGGGGATTCTGGGAATTGTGATACACAGCATAACTTTTCCAGGTTCTGGTTTAGATTAATACCACATTGTAGAAGCATTTTTTTTTATAAAAAAAGCACTATTTAAACAGTTTTTAGCTGAAAGCATTCATCAGATTTTTTAAAAAAGATGTCACTCAAAACATAATCATAGCATACTAATAACAAGAATAAGCTGAAACTGGGCTTAATTCTAGATTGCATCATTAACATAAACAGAACCTGACTGTTAATCATGTTATTATTGTATAAAGAGGGTATTGATACCAGTTCGTTTTCAGATTACCGTAATTGGATTCATGTAAAATGAGTGCTGTGGAGGCCAGTTTGCACATTTGTTATGTTGTATTTGCAGTACAGCACTCAACATTGCGTAGATATGGTAAACAAATATTCTGTATTGACTTAGAACCAGCATATATAACTGAACTTACACCTATGTTTATGTTGATGCTTTTTTTTAAGGTAGAGTTTTCACATATTATTTGTCCTTTTTCTGCCTGTAGACTCTTCACACATTCTGTTCTTAGTATAGTTTTACAATAATGTATGTAATGAAGTGCAAAGATGGGTGAAAGAAAAGTGAGGAAAGCACAGCTTACAAACAAAACAGCAATTCTCTGGGGGGTTGGGTAGATTTCCAAGCTCTCTAGACTATCAATAAAAGATCAAATAAATAAAGTATAAGCTATTAACATGAAACAAATTCCAAAAGCTTGTATTTTTGTGTGTGTTGTAAGAGAGTGATTATATCTGTTTTTAAAATAGCTTGAACATGCTTCTAGTTTAAGAAGAATGTCCCGGCATCTCAGTTTTAAACATGAAACTTCTCACAAATAACATATGGAAAAGCTTCCATGATTTAGTAACATGAACCTTTCAGTAGCTTCAGTGATTTAGCAACAAAAACCTTTTCCACTATCCACCCGTTTAGTTAATGGATGCACATGCAAAATCTGTGAAGATTCCGGTGTCCTTCCTGCATCATTTGCCGTTCTAACTTTTTTTGGGGGGGTGGGAGATAAATGCTGTCTACCGGAAGTGAGATGCAAAATGTCAAGAATCTTAGATTGACTTCTCTGCTGTAACGAAGCCAAGGAAAGTTTTTTAATATCTTGGCTCACTTTCCTAAGCCTTTGCCAGAGGCTTCTGACAGAAAAGGAAGATTAATGTAAGCAGGCTAAAGCATGGCACTCATTACTATAGAATGCTTCAGAGCAGCCCACCAGTGGGACTGTGCTGCGATTTGCAGTACAAGGGGAGCCTTTGTCTAGTTTTATCAAATACCACGTTTCTTATGAGCTGCTTGCCAGAAAAGCACAGCAGGCGTGCTAGAAATAGTCTATTCCATGTAAGGAAACAGCTCCAGCAGAAGCGTAGCAACTGGGAGAAACAAGAAAATTCATTGAGGCTTCTGGCAAAACAGACTTTGTGCAGCATTGTCTTCCTAAACTTTTTTTTCTGTTAAACAATGACTCCTTGTGAATTTGTATCTTGGAATAGAGTTGTTCAGCTACTAATTAATAAAAGGACAGATAAGTGGTTCCTGCAAAATGTTGATAAATGCAGACTTTCTGAGCTTTGGTTTCTAATTTGAAGTATGGCAAGAATATTATCTGGGGGGTGTTGGTGTTATAAAATCGTGCCAGCCTAGTTCTGTGCATAAGTGACACAATTGAGTTTTCTATCCAGAGTGTCGTAAAAATACATTATTGTTCCTAGTAGAGATATTTGACTTAAAAGCTATATAAAAAGGTATGTTGCTTAGATATTGATATTGTTTTTCTTTGGGCAGGAAGTGCTGTGACCACGAAGCCTCAAATAATTTGTGGAGAGAAGGAGATGGGATACTTCTGCAGTGTCAGTGCTTGTTATAGACTTAAGATAGTGGTAGGAAAATGATGGTATTGAAGTTCTATTTGGCCCCAGGAAGCCTCCTATGTATCCCTTCAATAACTCGTGTACTGTCGTATGGCTGCCTGCATGCAGCATGAGCTGAGCATGAGATACTCACTGTAAGGGAAGAGACAGATAACAGGAATGTCTGATTTTGTCTGTTCTAAAGAGCAGTAGGGTGTAGCAGTTATTGTATTAAGCTGGAGACATGGTACTGGGTGGCTTTGGGACTTTATCTTTTCTCGACATCATCTACTCCAGAGGGTGGTTTTGAGAATAAGGTAAGGAGGAGGATAGTCACATATTCCAGCTTGAGCCCATTGGTGGAAAAATGGGATATCAGGTAACAAATGAGAAACAAGGCAGTATGTTTGTTTATCTTGAGTGAATGTGATTTATGTTGAGTGAGTGTAAAGTATGTATTGGTAAAATGATTTTCTCAGTTTGGAAATATGCACTCTTCTGAACTGCAAGGAACTGTTGAGCTGAGACAGTTATGAGAGAAAGTTTAGTTTTCACTTCATGCACTTTCTGTTTCTTGCTCCGGTGAGCCGCCAGGCCAAAAGATTCCCTAAAATGAGATGGCATTACTTCCCAATAAGAGTGACTCTCCTGTGTCCTGCTTTTTTGTAAAGTGGCAATTAAAGGTATTTTTTTTCTAGATACTTCTTTTGTATTGAAAAGAAGAAAATATATGGTGGTAACTGCTGCTAAAGAGAAATAATCACAAAAATATTAGTAATAAAAGCCTAGAATATCTCCTGAATTGTGGTGGAATTGCAAAACCTATTTCTGGTATAGCTTTGTTACATTTAATGGTATTTATTTTTTAAACTTCATCATCCCCCCCAAAAAAATATGGTGTAGCTTTTTGAACTCGTATACAGAACCTAAAAGAATAAATTTGGCTTTACTGCCTTAATTCAAATATTACACTGAACCATTATTTTAGTAAACATGGTTTAGAATCCAAGCTGTGGTCTGAGCTTTTCAGCGCATAGACCCACAGGATATAAATATATGTATTTACAAAATCAGGGATAGCTGGCCAACTGTAAGGGCACAAAAAGTGTGCAGAGGTAAACATTATTCTTTTGTCAGGCAGAATGTTAAAATTAGCCACCCCCAACCCCCTACCCGACAGCTATTGGAAAGGCTGTTCTTATGTTCTTGCAGTTTTCATGCTTGTGTTTGGTTAGTTAGTTTAATTCAAATATTCTGCAGAACCATGGTTAGCTCAAACGTATTCCATGGTCAGTTATTTTCATTTGCTGATTAAACTTAAGAAGAAACGGAAAGAAGCCAGTTACAGTACTGTGAAAAATCATTCTGGGTCTCTTTTGAAGCACTAGGTAAGGGGCCACCCTTTTAAAATCGCATTTAAAAGATATGGGTGCGAAAGCAAAATGGATTTCTTATAATTTTCCTTTCATTTGCAGAAAAGAGTGTAGATAGGGTGTGGAATTCTGTATTCAGAAGATTTGATCAGACAGAGGAGTTCCATTCGATGGCTTGTAGAGAAAATGAGCAGTGCCTGCGTGGCAGGAACGGGTTCATTGTTCCTTAGTTGTATCTGCAGCCTTTGTCTCTTGTGCAGTTTCTTAAAGAAACACTAAGTCCGGTTCCATCTAGGTGTTCTCCTTTTCACTGGCTTGTTCTGCTCAATACTATACACAGGAAGGAGTGTTGGTAGGTAGATGCAGCTGAATAGCATATGTACTTTTCTAATTGTGTAAGTTGGTTGGTTCCTTCCTTCAAAGTATGCTTTTATTCATTTTGAATGGAGTGCCTAAAATATGGTCCTTTCTTCTTTTCTTCAAAGGGCCTGGAATCGTATCTGTGAGCAAGGCTGACACAGGAAACACAGACGGCTCACCTCCAAGTCCTAACCCTTTGAAAAAAGGTGGTCCAATAAACTGGTCTTTCCCTGATAAAATAAAATCCCCAAGAACTGTGAGGAAACTTTCCATGAAAATGAAAAAATTGCCAGAGCTCAGTAGGAAGTTGAGTGTCAAAGGAAATTCAAGCCATAGCAACTCAGACGGTGCTTCATTGCTTAAAACTAATTGCCAGGATATTGGCCATGCCTCATTACCCTCTTCTGGGAGCATCACGGCAGCTGCTAGCAGGAATGTTATAAGCCGGTATCATCTTGATAGCAGTGTGTCCTCTCAACAGAGCTACAAAAAGAAAAGCAGCGTAAGTTCCAAATCCTCCAGCAAAGGGGGCTACCTCAGTGATGGAGATTCTCCTGAGCTTATAACAAAATCAGGGAAACATGCCACTGAAAGTGGGACTGGGAAAGGAAAGGAGGTATTCCCAAGCCACAGTGGTAACAAGACAGAAATAGATATTGATGCTTTCCGCCACTACAGTTTTTCTGACCAACCCAAATGCTCCCAGTACATATCTGGACTCATGAGCATTCACTTCTATGGTGCAGAGGATCTGAAACCACCACGGATGGACTCAAAAGATGTCTTCTGTGCAATTCAGGTAGATTCAGTCAATAAAGCGAGGACTGCCTTGCTGACGTGCAGAACATCTTTCCTGGACATGGATCATACTTTCAACATAGAAATAGAAAATGCCCAGCATTTAAAATTGGTGGTTTTCAGCTGGGAGCCCATGCCAAGGAAAAACCGGGTTTGTTGCCATGGTACGGTGGTGCTTCCTGCTCTTTTTCGAGTGACAAAGACTCATCAGTTGGCAGTCAAGCTGGAGCCCAGAGGTCTCATTTATGTCAAGCTGACCCTTCTGGAACAGTGGGAGAACTCTTTCAAAGGACTCGATGGAGAGCGAGAACCAGTAATGTTTGGCATAGAAGCTCGGAAGGTAGTTGAGATGGAAAACGTAGGCTTGATGGTTCCCCTCTTGATGAAGAAGTGCATCATGGAGATTGAGAAAAGAGGCTGCCAGGTAAATTTTCTATGTTATTGCACTACTGATATTTTGAGAAGTATTATATATTTATGGTACAAAATATATAATTGTCATCTTTGCTGGGTACACTCTACTCTCCTTCATTTACTTATTTTGAGTAGTTACTTGTCTCATAGTAACGCAAAGCTAACATCTCCTGCATTATTTCCATATCTCAAAGTATGACGGAGTTTTATAGTGCAAGGTACAGAAGGATGAAGGAAGTTATCAACTTCAAGGAAGGTCAACAGATTGTTTACTAAATTTCTCTTGGTTTCTGAGACATGCATATGGCTGAAAAATAATTTCTTTTGTAGCCCACCTAGATAAGGTGCAGGCAGAAAATACTGAGATCTGTAATTAGATACCTGGTAATTAGAAATAGCAGGTTTCCTCAGGTTATTCTGATTCTTAGTAGGAGAGGAGGAGGAAGAAAAAAATCCACTTTGCAATAGTGACCCTTTTTTTTTTGCTTATCTCTCAGGCTTAGTGCCTTTCATCTGTAAAACAGGAGTAGTGCCTTGTAACCAGGTCCTTGTTCGGCACTGTCAGTGTTTAGTGTTGTGTAAGAATTTGTGGTCTCTGCTAATGTATGTACAGATTTATATATCTATGCCTGTGTAAGTTCCATTAGTAGCTGATTGACTCTGCCCCCTGCCACCATTTTGTGTCTGGCTTCAGTTAATAAAATGTTCTCATAAAAGACATAATACATTTTACAAGCCTGAAGTGCAGCCCAGCTGAATGCAACTAGCTTACAAAGATCTCTGTGCAGAAGATGGGATTGTAGAAAACAGTTGGGATGAATAGACTGCTTGCAGGGCAAGTATGTATGTCTTGTTGCTTTTGCATGGACTAAAGAATTGCACTCATCACCTAAGCTCAAATATGTAAGTGCTGCCATGATCCAGTCAAAACTGGATTGTTAAATTTCATCCTTTTAGGCAATGTATGTACAGTATATACTCATTTGATTTTTACTCCATTTTAAAAGCTCAGGCTAAGTAACAGTTTTGAATAACCGTGTCTATTAGAATAATTAAACATTAAAGGATTACCTATGGAATCTCTATTACCACAAAAGTTAACAAATTTCCTTGCTGCTGCAAAATGGTTGTTTGCTCTAAGAGGATTCCTCAGCTGGAGGATAGTCATGGCTTTGCAGTCCTAAGATTGTTGCAGAGATGGCCAATTGAAGATTTCAGTTTTAAGGATAAAATATTCCAAGTAGCAGAGCCTATGTCATTAAGGACCAAACAAGATATGAGGGCCTTCATAACAATAATAAGTAAATGAATTGATGTCTGTAGTGTCATTCGCCCCCCCCTCCAAATAAGCTTCAGTCAGGACTGGGGGGGCCAGTCTGGACCAAGATCTGCTGGTTTAGGGAACTTTAGCTCAGGAGGATTTTGCTTAGGCAGTTTTAGGCCCCCAGTCCTGACTGAGGTACATACGGTGGTTGCGAAAGAGGAAAAGGTTCTGCAGAATGTCTACACCATTATTTGTTGCTTTTCCTTAAAAAATAATCTCAAAGTGACTATATATTCCTTGCATTTCTACTTGTGAAAGAAATTGCTTCCTGAAAAGCCCATAGAGATAAATCATATTATACAGTACTACATTTCTGTTCTGTGTTCTAGAATCTGGTGAGTTCAGTTTTAAAAACAGATTTGGTCTGTGATCAGTCTTAAGTATTTGTTCCATGTACTTAATTTATTAAACTTTTGTGGGTTCACACTTAAAGGATCCCAGATTTTCTGCACAGTTTGGATGCAAATAGCTGGGAGGTGGGGTGTTATGTAATGGCTGTGCCTATTTATAGGAGGAAATAATTACATCTGTAGAAACAAACAGACGTTCTGTATAATAACTCCGCATTTCAGCAACATTTAATCACCTTATTTTAATTTATTTTCTTTAGTATACTTCATACAACTTTGAGAAACACATGCTCTTTTATTGATGAAAGATGTTATTTTTTGTTAATGATGTTGGTGTTTTATATTCCATCTTTTCCTGGGATGTTGTGTGCAATGTCTTCGAACTCCTGTCGGGCACATTTGAAATTTTAATTGTTCTTCCTCTTTGTTTTACATTTGCATTTTTCCTATACCTGTAGTAGCAAGCATGGGTAAAGTAATGATTTTGCTCCTAGGTTGTAGGCCTGTACCGTCTGTGTGGCTCAGCAGCTGTCAAGAAAGAGCTCCGAGAGGCATTTGAGAAGGACAGCAAAGCAGTTACTCTCTGTGAAACCCAGTACCCAGATATAAATGTGATAACAGGTAATGAACTTGCTTTTTAAGGCCAAAATGAATTTAAGCTCAAAATGCCCAGAATGTTATTTTTATAATACCTGGGATGAGTAATACCTTTGTTAGCCAACTGAAATATCACAAGCAGGCAAGTTTTAGAGACCTGCATGGCTCTTCATCAGCCTGGGGAAGGCAGAACTTGCAGGGGAGAAACAGAAAAGTAAAAAAAAAATCATCCTGCCTATATGTTGAAATTTCAGGGTCTCTAGGCTCTGCAAACAGAAATAATAAATTTTAGGTGTGTTGGTAGTATCAGGTTTCACCTTCAGGCAAGGGTGGGTGGATAGGTGCAAGTGGAGTTAGTTCAGTTTTTCGGTCTCTATAGACAAAGGAGTGTCAGCCTTGGTGACTGGCTGACTCCTGCTTTAGCAGAGTTTTGTTTGGTACTTCTCTGTTCCCCAACGCAAAGCGCTCTAATGCCTGGCCTGGTGAAGAGCCCAGCAAGTCTCAAAAGCTTGCTTGTTCATGATATTTAGTGGTCCAATAGAAGTACAGTGGTGCCTCGCACAACGAGTGCCTCACACAACGATGAATTCACACAACGATGCCTTTTTCTGTCAAATTTGCTGCCTCACACAGCGATGTTTCCTATGGGGGATTTTCACACAACGATCTCCCTTTTCGCTCCTGTAAAAGTGTCTTACAATGTTTGGACGCTGTTTTAAATGATTGCAATGGTTAGTCCACCTCCTGAAACCTGTGCAAACTGATTTTGGTGTTGTTCTGACACTTCGTTAATTTATGATGATTTTTTGAATTTTCTCCATAGGAAACCATTGGATGGTCTGTCTAATGGTTTCCAATGGAAAAAACAAAAAATCATCATAAATTAACGAAGTGTCAGAACAACACCAAAATCAGTTTGCATAGGTTTCAGGAGGTGGACTAACCATTGCAATCATTTAAAACAGCTTCCAAACATTGTAAGACACCTTTACAGGAGCGAAAAGGGAGATCGGGAAAGGGCTCTTTGATCTCCGTTTGCCTTTTAAAGTTCTTCCCGATCTCCCTTTTCGCTCCTGTAAAAGTGTCTTACAATGTTTGGAAGCTGTTTTAAATGATTGCAATGGTTAGTCCACCTCCTGAAACCTATGCAAACTGATTTTGGTGTTGTTCTGACACTTCGTTAATTTATGATGATTTTTTGTTTTTTCCATTGGAAACCATTAGACAGACCATCCAATGGTTTCCTATGGAGAAAATTCAAAAAATCATCATAAATTAACGAAGTGTCAGAACAACACCAAAATCAGTGTGCATAGGTTTCAGGAGGTGGACTAACCATTGCAATCATTTAAAACAGCGTCCAAACATTGTAAGACACTTTTACAGGAGCGAAAAAGGACTTCGCAAAGGCATTGAAATGTATTGAGTCGGCTTCAATACATTCCAATATAGGAAACATTGTTTCACTCAACGATGTTTCCTATGGGGATTTTCACTGAACGATGGCAATCCGTTCCAATTGGAACGGATTAACCGGCTTTCAATGCATTCCTATGTGAAATGGTGTTTCACAGAACGATGTTTCACACAACGTTGATTTTTTGGAACCAATTAACATCGTTGTGAGAGGCACCACTGTATTAACTTACCTCTGTTTCTAGATGTTGCATATGGATCATGTAACTGTTTCTTCCCCCCCCCCCCCCAGTTTGGAAAATACTATTTTTGATTTTGATGATAAAGATGGAATCTTAAGTATAAACAAATGCTGAAACTAATAACATAGGCAGGGGCTGCCTGCTAATGGCAATCCTATATCTATTATGATGTGAAGATTTCCTCCCCCCCCCTTTTTTTGTCCTTTAGGAAGCAATTATTAATTTCTTATGGTATCAATGGGGGGAAATAAAAAAAAACACAAGCACATAGCATTTCAATGCGTGATGCTTTTCTGGGGTTCTTGCCGTTCACAGTCATGTCATATCTTCTCACATTCCTAGCAGCTATGCAGATGTATGCATGAATACTACTCTGCAGCTTTCCATGTTGATCCATGGAAAAGGGGGTGCCATATAGTAAAACACCAGACAGTTAAGATAGAAATGGTCAGTCTTCTAGAATTTCAGATTACTCAGCTGTTCTCAAAGTTCAGGATCTCATTGCAAGAGATTTTGCTGCCTGAAGCAAAGGATAAAGTGGTACCCCTTTCTCCTCCTATGTACGGTTCATCCAGAGTGGCAGTTCAGTCTTGCTTCACAACTGACAATGGAAGCAGCAGCCAAGGTGCACATTCTGCATCAGAGGTGAACAACTGTGAAGTCCAGAAATAATGAGTGAGGAGATTGCCACTGCCGTCCCTAGAATCTGACCGCCAAGGCAGTTATGGAAGTTTGGGACTTTTGCTTCAAAAGTTACTTGATCCTTTTAGGGGAATGTTTTAGGGAGGAAAAGATCTTGATGTAGTGGAAACCTCAGGACAGTTCCTTGAGGATTGGTCATATTCATCGTTCAGACTGATGGTTGGAAGGAGAAAATGGGGTAGAGCATAGGAATGAAATGGAGAAGACTGGATTGTCCAGAATTCTGAGTTTTTCCTCTTCAAACTGCAATCTTCTGTTGCAAGGTCCCATTTCCATCATTCTCAACAGATGGAGTGGAATATCTTGCCTGGAGTTTCTTGCCTCATCTGGCAACATTTCATTCTGATTAAGTTTTTTGCTTGGTTGAATAAAAACTTCCCTAGGTTCTATTTGAAAGGAAAATTCTTTTTTTGCTCTCCTTTTTCACTGTGGATGACAAAAGATTCCAAGAATGGAATTTCCTGTGGCATGGGCCATTTCAAGCACACTATTTGAATTACAGTTGTTTTGAAAAGAGCATGTCTCCTGTAATCTTGCCTCTTCTAATTTGAGCTGCTGCAGCTGCTTTTATTTGTGTGCACAGACTTTGCTTTTATTACATACACAGTAGTAAGAGCATGAAAAGTGCCTTCCTGGATCCAACTAAGTGTCCATGCAGTCCAGCATCCTGTTTCTATAAGTGGGAAACTTATTGGCTGCGGAAAGATTAAGCCTCAGTAGGGCATGAGAGCTTAAGTAGGGCATGAAAGCAACAGGGCCTTCCCATTGCATCTTTTGCTGATGTCAGGTATTCATACCTGTGAATCAAAGCTTGTGAGATCTGCCTTCTTGAATCCCAATGTAACATACTTGCAACTAATTCCAACTAAATGACAAGATGATAGGGGACATCTTGATTGGCACATGATGAGGCATGTGACCAAGACATACCAATCACCATGTGAATTAGTCATAATTAGCTACAGTGAGTTGTGCAAATCTTACACAAACACCAGTACAATTCTGACTGGTGCATTTTAAAGTCATGTGTTTTAAAATTACTATTAGTTTAATCATAGTTTAAGATAACCTTTTGTTTGCTTTTTTTGTATATGTGTTTATCTTGTAAGCCACCTTGAGAACCAATTTTTGGTGAACAATTGGCAATTCCACTTGGTTATTTCGGCTAATAATTATTCATTTCCTTCATGAGTTTGTCTTCTTTTGTTAAGCTGTCTAGGCTAGTGGCTCTAATGTCATCTATATACAGTACTGTATTACATTAGAATATGACTCAGTAGTTTGATGTGGGTAAAAATATCAGGTAGTTTCTGTTGTGTACATTGTAATAGTTATCTTCTTAATTTAAAAGTGTCTTTCCAAAAAACAGAAGAATTACCCTGCAGATTATACAAATCACAGTCAATATGGATGAATGGGCACTGTTAGACTCTGTAGTATATTGTCTATACTAGCATCACATGCAAGCATTAGAAACATATGGAGTACACCGTTCAGCATTCTGAGAATCTTAAGTTGAAGGTTTAAACAGATGAACTCGTTATTGTTAGCAATTAAACAGAACCTGCTGAAAGCTCAGAAACTTGTAGGGAAGGAGAGCAGGAAAATACAGATGAGTGTAATTCAGTGATAAGAGTACATACTTTGCATGCAAAGAGTCCCAGGTTCAGTTTCTGGCATCTGATCACCCATAAACCATGTACATGCCTAGCTGGCTGCCTTGTAAATGTAATTGTTTGTTTAAAAATAGGAAGTTGTAATATGTCCTGGAAATAGCCATAGCAGTGTAGGTGCTGGTGCAAGTCTGGGATACCACTGCCCTGTGTGCTGCTCTTTAGCTGATCATTTGTGAAGGGTCATGCACCTCCACCTCCAAAATCCAGCACTAACTTAGGAGCTACTAGGGAGACCACCAGTTTTGATAGCATACAGTATCCTGGATGTCAGTCGAGCTTGAACTTGATTGGTTGCAGTACAGTGGTGCCCCGCTTGACGATTACCCCGCTTCACGACAAAAATTGCTTCACGATGAGGTTTTTGCAATCACTATTGCGATCGCAAAACGATGATTGAATGGGGAAAATCCACTTTACGACGATCGGTTTCCTGCTTCGGGAACCGATTCTTCGCATCATGACAATCAAAAACATCTGATCGTCGGGTTTCAAAATGGCCGCCCACTGTTTTCCGGACCTATTTCCGGAAAACAGCGAACAAAAATGGCTTCCCCTATGGAGGATCTTCGCTGGGCGGTGAGGTATTTCGCCCATTGGAATGCACTGAACCAGTTTTCAATGCATTTCAATGGTTTTTTTAAAATTTCACTTGACGACGATATCGCTTAACAGCGATTTTAACGGAATGGATTATCATCATCAAGCGGGGCGCCACTGTACTTGAGATAAAAGCTGAACTTATTTGTTGCAGTAAATGGGAGTACAATAGGACCCCAATATCCATAAGATCTATATCTGCGGTTTTAGTTATCTGCGGTTTATCTCAGCTGTACCTACAACATAAAAGTGGGTGGGCTTTGAGACCTTTGTCCTGGCTTCTTATATGTTGCATATAGGATTCCCTACTATCCATGATTTCAGGCATTTGTGGTAGACCATGGAATAGATCCCTTGTGGGTCCTAGTGTATTAGCAATTTTGTGTATGTTGTATTGGAAGCTGGTTGTGAAGATCAGAATCTTGTTCTCAGAATAAATTGTACTGATGATTTGGCATCTGGCAATCTAGTTTTTAAGGGACTGGGATTTTTAGTTTGTGAGAAGAAGTATGATAATGCAGTTTCAGTCCCCTTCCTGCGAGCAGGACATGCAGTCAGACTTTGTCTCAATGTGAGAATGGAAGCTGCGTATGAAAGAGCCTGGCAATTTGTGTGCTAGTTCCCATGCCATCCTGTAGCTTCAGAGTTCTGGAAAAATAAAAAGCTTAAGGTTGCCTCTTTGTGCTGCTTTGTGAAGGCCCTCTCCCCCCCCCCCCCCCACAACCATCTAGCAATCTCTCCTTCGCATCTGTTTCGAGGGAGGTGCTGGCAGGAGTTTTGCCAGAACAGGAGATCTGAATAGTCAGATGTTACAGATCCCCGTGACAAAGAAAAGGGGGATGAAGACATTGGCCATCAAAATGCATTTCTTGTGCTGAGAACCAGAAACCTGCTCTTCAGTGTAAGCAAGGTCATATGCTTTGGTTCATTTCTCACCAGTAAATGAAAAGCACCTGTTGTGACTCTTTTGGTGTGTGTGTGGGTGTGTGGGTGGGTGTGTGGGTGTGTGGGTGTGCGTGCGCGTGCGTGTGTTCGTGCGTGCGCGCGCACAGACACATGCCATGTCAACATGGCTAGGAACTTGGAAAATAAAAGGCTTTAGACAACACTTTCAATGCAAAGTACGAGATATGCTTCAAACAGGCTGCCTATGGTGACTGATGATTGTGGAGAGTGGGGAAGAAAACCTCTCTAGTTGTTGGAGTGAAATGACTGTTACAGATAGGGACAGTTTTGGCTCTTTACGTTTCTAACATTCGGAGTTGATGCTTACATTAAAAATGCTAATAACACATGTTTCTTGTTAAAAATATTTTGCTGAATCTTTAGTGTAAATCTTAACCTTTAGATGGCTGCTTTTGTTTAGTGCTACAGTATTTTCCTTATTATTGATTAAAATATGTGGAATCCACTCTCCCCCCCCCGCCCAAACTCCCTAATTGGTCAAGGAATGCACATTTAATTATTAAACCTTGGCTGAGAAATGCTCCTTTGGCTGGCACTGGCTTACACGCAGTTAAATGCCCATGTGATTCAGAGTAATGCACCCTGACGGATTTAAAAGCTGGCTGGCTTCTGATATTGCTGCATCATGTCTGCTTCCAGCCATGTGAACTTTCTTCTTGGAGTAAAGCATGTCATACAGTTAGCAGTTCAGCGGGTCAGAAAAATGAGAAATTAATGAGGTGGATTGGGGGAGGTGTGTGTTTTTTTGCTTGCTGCCTAAATTAGTTCTGTGCAGACGATGATTGTATCAAGAAAAATGCAGCAGTCAGGAGAGGCCAGTCCATAAAAATAACTGCCATCTCTTGACTGAGCTCAGTTAGTAAAAAGATTTGGGGGTGGCAGGCAGGTCAGAGGGCTCATGGGTTATTTTGTTCAGGAATTAAGCAAGTGAAAGTGTTTTGAGAAGGAAATGCCAGGTGACTCTGTTACATAGCTCCCCACTAAAGCTATTAATAGACATTCCAAAGGGTGCTGCTGTATTGAATCCTTTAAAAATATACGGCAGATGCCTTTCCTCTCACTTGTGTATTTGGTGCCAGAAGTGTTTGGAGAAGATATTTTTATTAGGTTTACTAGCAAGACCGGGGGGGGGGCACTCTGTTTTTACCTTTATTCATTACATTCCCAGACTTTTATTCATTACATTCCCAAACAGGGGTTACAAGAAACAGTTTCTGTCTATTCAGCATCGTATTTGAATTACCTTGACTTGAAATAATTAAGCGAAGTCTAGCCTTCTTGACTTGTGCGTAACCAGCAGACTCCCTGTACTTTCCAGTTTTGGCTATCAGATTAAGTGCTGGATGAATTTCCTGTGTCCCATAGTAGCTGTGGACCTCATAAGAAGGGTTTCCTGTCATTTTATGATTATACAATTAGTTGGTACATTTTGACTGGTACCAATTTTCCTTGACATGGAAATCATGTGGTCTTAAGGCCTTTTTGAATCCTCTCCCCCCCCCCCCCATCCCTTCAGAGAAGAATGGAGATAGAATCCTTGCTTTACTCTTAAGGATTTTGCTCTTAACAACAGCTTCAATTAACACAGTTCACATTACAGTTGGGTCATAGGGCAGGATTTGTGGTAGGCACACTGAGGCTTGCAACAAGTCTTGCTTTGTTAAAGAACACTCAGCAGTGGTATTTCTGTCATGGTTCGGGGATTAACAGGGCCTTTATTTAGCAGATACTTAAATTGGTATCTCGGCTTCCTACTTTCAGCTCTCTTTGTTTTCATTCTGTATTAAATGGTGCTATTTATTAAAGCGCAGGTTGTGCTTACCCAGTTGTATAAACAATGAGAAAGGTGTCATTGTTGGTTTTCATTTTCATTTTTAAATTAGCTGAAATTTTTAGAAGTTTATAATATTTGTTTTTTGCATTTCAGTGCCTATATATCAGTTTTCAGCTGATCCATTTATCTTTCCTTTAGAAACATCCCTAACCCCCCCTCTCTCTATATATATACACATACCACACACACACCACACACACACACACACACACACAACCTATATATATATATAATCCTATACAGTGGTGCCTCGCATAACGTTTTTAATTGGTTCCAAAAAAAAAACCTTATGCGAAAAAAACTTTATGCGAAACACCATTTCCCATAGAGATGCATTGGAAACCAGTTAATCTGTTCCAATAGGCACGGATTGCCGTCCTTAAGCGAAAAAACCCATAGGAAACATCGTTAAATGATACAATGTATCCTCCATTGGAATGTATTGTAGCTGACTCAATATGTTTCAATGGCTTTGCGAAGTCAATTTTTGCAAAATTAAGTGTGTCATAAAAGGGTCAAAAATGGTTTTAAATGCTTGGATTAGCTTCTGCACCCTCTAAAAAGGATGCAAAAGTTAATTTGGCTTTGATCTGACTTTTCGTTAATTAATGGTGAATTTTTTTCCCCCAACTTTTGACAGCTGTCAAAATCTGACAGCTCCATTATTTCCTATGGGGGAAGAAAAAATTCACAAAAAATTAATGAAGACTCAGCAACTGTTCTAAATTCTTGGGTTCGTTAGAGGACCCCCTAAGTTGTGTGCAAACCTGATATGGCTTTGATCTGAACTTTCGTTAATTTTTTGTAAATTGTTTTCTCCCCCATAGGAAAGCATGGAGCTGTCAGATTTTGACAGGTCCATTGGTTCCTATGGGCCAAAAAACAAAAATTCACAAAAAATTAACGAAACGTCAGATCAAAGCCAAATCAGGTTTGCACATGACTTAAGGGGTCCTCTAACGAATCCAAGCATTTAGAACCGTTTTGGACCCTTCTAAGACACTTTTTAAATTGAAAACAAAAAAAACGTTAAGCGAAGCAGGGGACCTAAAACCAAAAACGTTAAGCGAAGCATGGTCCCAAAAACGCTATGCGAAAATCGCCCATAGGGAAAAACGTTATACGAAGCACAATCTGCCTCTGAAAAAATAAACGTTAAGCGAAAAAAACGTTAAACGAAGCAAACGTTAAGCGAGGCACCACTTATATAAACTACATACCATCAGCAAAACATCAGCAATCTTTCCTTTAGAAACATCCCTAACTCTCTCTCTCTCTCTACATATATATATATGCACACACGCACACACAAAACCTCTCTTTATATAACCTTATATATATAAACTACACACCACCAGCAAAACATCACCAATTCTGCAACTGAACAGTTTTCAGCTGCTCCATTTTTCTTTCCTTTAGAAACATCCCCAACCCTGTATATATCCATAGGGTTAGGGATGTTTCTAAAGGAAAGAAAAATGGAGCAGCTGAAAACTGTTCAGTTGTGGAATTGGTGATGTTTTGCTGGTGGTGTGTAGTTTTTTTAAAAAAAATCCTTGATATAAGATGGTGCTTGACATAAATTTCTGAAAGTAAATATGAAGCTGTTGTGAAACATTGGACTGAAATGTTTTTCTGTGAAATAATATTGCAAGGCCTATGAAATGGCACCTTAAGTGGTGAATACTGTTACAGTTCTTCCATCTTTGTGGAATTTGGTTTTGTGTGAGTCCTTAAGGTGGTTTAATTAATATTTCACAAATATTTTTATTTATTTGAAAAGTGATTCTGTGGGAGAAATAACCAGAGAAAACAAAAATACATTGTACATTCTTCTAGCAGATGAAGTTTAATTCTTGTCTATACACGTGACAAAACAAGGTGTTAGAATAGACAGATTGTGTTCAGATCACAGACAAACCACATTTTAAATGCTTTCCTACCTCACTAACCCTCCCAAACTAGTAGAGCAGGCAAAGGGGTAGCAAAATCTTTTTCCCTGATTCCTTCCTTCCTTCCTTCCTTCCTTCCTTCCTTCCTTCCTTCCTTCCTTCCTTCCTTCCTTCCTTCCTTCCTTCCTTCCTTCCTTCCTTCCTTCCTTCCTTCCTTCCTTACTTACTTACTTACTTACTTACTTACTTACTTACTTACTTACTTACTTACTAATATAGGCAGATTTTTCTTTTTCAATAGGTCAGTCAAAAAGGGTGTTGTCTTTCCCTACTACCTCATTCTACTTGCCGATACAGATCAGTCACAATGTATGCTTATTTAACTTACATACCATCATTTTACTTTAGCTGAAGTGGCTCTAATGTTCAGTCTGAGGACAATAAGGAACACCAGCTACTTCCAGTTGTTATTTATTTTTAAAGAAAATAATATTTCATATGAGTAGATGATTTTTTGGGTTTGGCAGTTCCATGGCATTGCATAATGTCAACATGCCAAAGATATATGATAGTTTTCAAGAGCTGTTTAATGGTATGATAAATGGCATTCTTGACACAAGAAAGTTGTATTCTTCAAAAGCATTGATCAGCCATTCCCAGCCTTAGTTTCACAGATGTTCTTGTACTGCTCCCCCATTATCCCCAGTCCGCTTGAATGATATGAGTTGTTGTACACACATCTGGGAATCCAAGGCTAGAGAAGGCTAGATTACGGTAGGGGAAAGGAATCTATATAAAAGAAGAGAGTATGGCACTTCCACCCTACATGTCCAGATTCTAGAATGCTTCAATGTAGCAAACTGAATGGAATTAATATACTTTATAAGATTCAATAGAGGGACGTGCTAAACCGCAGAAGCCTGTGCTGCAGAGTCAGAGGACCAAGCAGTCGTAAGATCGAATCCACGCGACGGAGTGAGCGCCCACCGCTTGTCCCAGCTCCCACCAACCTAGCTGTTCGAAAGCATGCAAATGCGAGTAGATAAATAGGGACCACCTTGGTGGGAAGGTAACAGCGTTCCGTGTCTAAGTCTCACTGGCCATGTGACCACGGAAGATTGTCTTCGGACAAAATGCTGGCTCTATGGCTTGGAAACGGGGATGAGCACTGCCCCCTAGAGTTGAACACGACTGGACAAAAATTGTCAAGGGGAACCTTTACCTTTACCTTTATAAGATTCAGTAGAATATATGTGACAGAATAATTTGAGTCATTGAAAGCAACAACACTGCAGTGTTTATCCATGGTTATAACTAGTACAGTGGGCTGTTGTTTAAATGTCCTGATTGATAAATTTAACAGCTTAAGATGGAAAATGCCCTTGTGCTGGGATGACTGCCTTCCATTAATTAACTGTGAGATACTGTTTTCATGTTGGCTGTCTGTCAGTAAGCACACAATGAATATAAAGTTTAAGGAGAAAAGAGTGAAATCAGAATTTAGGAGTGCTATCTGATTTGAGAATAAGGAATTTTTTTCCAGAGATGACTGACTATCATGTATTTCATTTCATTATTCATTTAATTTATTTCTGTCTCATCTGGGACCCTGTACAACAAACATGTGATAAGGATTCATCTGTCGTATATGTTTGCTCATGCATTCTATTTGAAATCTGATGGTGTTCATGAGAGCAAACAAGCTGCTAACCCATATGCCTTGTGCACACATTCCCAGCTGTACACAGAGATGCCTGCTTGTATATGACTTCATGGTAAATTCATTGCACCTTGTTTGCATCTCTATGAAGGTGTCCTCAAGGATTATTTAAGAGAGTTGCCTTCTCCCTTAATAACCAAACAACTGTATGAAGCTGTATTGGATGCCATGGCTAAAAAGCCCTTGAAAATGACAGCAAATGGATGCGAGAATGACCCTAGTGATTCTGAGCATACCGTAGCTCTCCTGGACTGCCTACCAGAAGTTGAGAAGGTAAGTATTATTAGCCTATTGCAGGTGGCTTATAAATTGTCAACTCGGTTTCCTAGAGTTCCTCCTTTGGCCTTCACAGGTGAAAAAATGGCTTATGATTGTGCCCTGACCCGAGTCAAGTGAGCCCAATTCATGAGATCTTGGTCTTTGTGAATGTTAGAATGGCATGACTGGACCCCTACCTAAGTCAGTCTAGGGTACTCATCTATAATCATGGAACCATCCAGGGTTTGCTTTTTCATCTCTGTACAGAACTGCCTTTTCCCATACCAGCTGAACTGGGCTTTTACACCAGTGGGAAAGTTCCTGGTTTCAATCCCTGCACCTCACAGGTACATTTGGTGAGAATGGGAGAGAAGGCCTTTTTTGGTGGCTGCTACCAGGCTGTGGAGCCTCCTGTCAAGGGAAATTAAGCTGTCCCCCTTTCCTATCATCCTTTTCATCAGCAGGCAAACCTCTTTATTTGGATGACTGACTGGCTATTGAGGAAGGAATAGGTTCTGTACCTTTTTTAAAAGTGTTATTTAAATGTGACAGCATGCTTAATGATTCAATCATATTTTAGTGCAATAACTTTTGTTTCTTTTATCTGTACCTGTTTTAATCTGTTTTTACCTGTGCTTGTTCTATTCTTGTTGTGAGATACCTTGAATGCAGGTATTACGAGAAAAGCAGGTAGAGGTCCATTCAGCCAATCAGTCTGTCTTATGAGTTTCCCTGCGGCTAAACTGGCTTGAGAGTTCAGTGAGCTGTGTACCTGGCTGCAGAGTCAGAGGTCAGGAGTTCGAGCCCCCATGTGCTTCCCTGTGTGACCTTGAATAAGTTGTATAATCTCAGGACTCCCCCAGAAGAAAGGAAGAGTAAATGACTTCTGAGTGTTTTATACCTCAGAAAACCCTGTTTCTCCTTTAAAAGGACCTAAAGTGGTTATATAATTAAAAGACAATATGAAAGCTAACAATAGTGAATATACAAATACTAAAAAGGATCTATTTAAAATCTTAAAAGATGACGCTGTTAAGGTGCTACACTCAATATGCCAGCAACTTTGGAAAACTCAGCAGTGACCAGAGGACTGCCAAAGATCAGTGTACATCCCTATCCCAAAGAAGGGCAGTGCCAAAGAATGCTCCAACTACCGTACAATTGCACTCATTTCACACGCTAGCAAGGTTATGCTCAAAATCCTGCAAGGTAGGCTTCAGCAGTATGTGGACCGAGAACTCCCAGAAGTACAAGCTGGATTCCGAAGAGGCAGAAGAACTAGAGACCAAATTGCGAACTTGCGCTGGATTATGGAGAAAGCCAGAGAGTTCCAGAAAAATATCTACTTCTGCTTCATTGACTATGCAAAAGCCTTTGACTGTGTGGACCACAGCAAACTATGGCAAGTTCTTAAAGAAATGAGAGTGCCTGACCACCTTATCTATCTCTTGAGAAACCTATATGTGGGACAGGAAGCAACAGTTAGAACTGGACATGGAACAACTGATTGGTTCAAAATTGGGAAAAGAGTACAACAAGGCTGTACATTGTCCCCTGGATTATCTAATTTATATGCAGATTACATCATGCGAAAGGCTGGACAGGAGGAATCCCAAGCCAGAATTAAGGTTGCTGGAAAAAATAACAACCTCCGATATGCAGATGGTACCACTCTGATGGCAGAAAGAGAGGAGGAATTAAAGAACCTCTTAATGAGGGTGAAAGAGGAGAGTGCAAAAAAACGGTCTGAAGCTCAACATCAAAAAAACTTAGATCCCATTGTGACAAACCTACTGGAGGATGCCACAGTTTCACTAAGCTGCCACCAACCATTCCCTATAAGAAGTCACACAGACCAGGGATGGATTTTTAACAAATAAAGGAATAAGGTTTATTTACACAACACACAGGGAAAATAAAATGATCAGGTGAATAAGATACAGTAACGTGGCTTAGTCTCAATCATACATACACACAGTTTGGTTCACACAGAACACTTAACTTGAAGCACAGACCCTGAACCTATCAGTTCTGGCTAACCATACAGACACCTGAACCTATCAGGTTGGTACTGACTGACACACAGTAGTACCCTGTCTGACACACAGACTCCCACTCAAGCTTCTTCTCTCAGCTCTCCTCCAGCTTCTCCTAGCTTCTCACACACGCTCCACATATATATACAGTACAGCCCCTCCTCCTGATGTCCCGCCTTCCACTCCCCATAGGATGGAACTTTCCCTCCAAACCCATGACAGACAGGTAACATCAGTGCTGTATGTAACACCTCCCCTCTTTATAAGTTGTTTTGTAGGGGGAAAGCTAAGGTGCTTTTCACCAAAAAAACAACCTGGATAAAACACACAAAAACAGTTATACATACAATATCATACTTACTTATACTTACACTCTAAGTTAAACATTTACCATTAACAATACATCAAGTTACCTTTATTCATACAAACCAACATGTTTAATAAACAGACACATTTAACCTTTGGTCATCAAAATATATACAGAGTCCATGTTTCTTTCGCCGTCTTCATTCTTCAGGTCTTCTTGACAAGGCGTCAGCAACACAGTTCACTGACCCTCTGACCACCTTCACTTCAAAGTCATAGTCTTGCAGATTTAAAGCCCACCTCATAAGTTTACTATTGTGGGTTTTCATTGTCTTTAACCATTGCAGTGGTGAATGGTCAGTGCACAGAATAAAATGTCTTCCCCAGATGTAAGGCTTGGCCTTCTGGATCGCGTAGACTATGGCCAGGCACTCCTTCTCCACGGTTGCCAAATGTCTCTCACCTTTCTGGAGTTTCCTACTCAGGTAGGACACTGGATGCTGGTCACCATTCTCATCCTCCTGGCAAAGAACTGCTCCTACCCCGCTGTTAGACGCATCGGTGTAGATGATTAACTCCCGGTCGAAGTCTGGAGCATGCAGCACTGGATAATTGATGAGCACCTGGTTCAACCTCTGTAACGCCTCCTCACAGTCGCTGGTCCACGGGATGCGGTCATCAGCCTTCTTCCTCGTCAGATCGGTCAGCGGAGTCGCCATCTCGCTAAACCTCGGAATGAACTTTCTGTAGTAGCCCACCAACCCAAGAAATGATTTGACTTTTCTCTTGGTGTTGGGTCTAGGCCAATCACGAACGGCTTCTATCTTGGCCTCTAGGGGTTTTATCACTCCTCCCCCTACTATGTGACCCAAGTATTTTATTTCTGGGCTACCCAGCTGCAGTTTGTTCTCTTTGCAGGGCCTAGGCCAAAGCACTCCCTCCCCTGGGTTAAAGTGCCTCTCTCTGCCTTCCTGGTCATCCCAATCTTTCTTTCTGACCTTTTGAGCTTGCAGGGTCTCTGCTGCTAGCTCTAGGTTTCTCTTTAGGTCATACCTTAAAGAGTCTATATATGTCACAACATCTTGTGGGTCATCCTGGGTGATCTGCTCCCAATTTTGTTTGATCAGATCAAGGGGCCCTTTCACCCTTCTCCCAAATAAAAGTTCAAACGGACTGAACCCGGTACTGGCTTGTGGCACTGATCGATAAGCAAACAAAAGGGATTGCAGCTTCTGGTCCCAATTGTTTGGATTCTCTGCCAAGTAAGCCCTAATCATGCGCATTAGAGTCCCATTGAACTTCTCAGTTAACCCATTACTTTCAGGGTGATAGGCAGTGGTTTCCTTGTGCTTAATTCCACAGATTTGCCATAAGCGTTTCATGAGCCTCGATGTGAACGATGCGCCCAAATCTGTGATTATTTTTGAGGCAAATCCCATCCTGGACATATACCCCACCAAGGCATCTGCCACTGTGTTAGTTTCAATGTTAGTCAAGGGAATGGCTTCAGGGTACCTCGTGGCATGGTCCACAATGGTGAGAATGAACCTGTTCCCCCTCTTTGTGGCCTTGGGCAAAGGTCCCACAATATCCACCCCTATGCATTTGAACGGAGTGTCAATCACAGGCAAAGGGCACAACTTTGCTTTGGTCCTGTCGCGGCTATTCCCCTGCCTTTGACACACATCACATTGTTTACAGAACTCCCTGATCTGCTTCCCTATGTCAGGCCAGTAAAAATTCTGTGTGATTCTCTGCTGTGTTTTGTTCACCCCTAAGTGCGCAGCAAACATGTCAGAGTGCCCCCTTTGTAAGATCATGGGGCGATACTTTTCAGGTACCACTAGCTGACTACGGATCCCATCTCCCCCTTTTGAGATATTCCTCAGGGTCTCTCTATACAAAATCCCCTTTTCCTCTAGAAATCTCACTGGGGTTTCAGGTGTTAGCTGGGCGTCAGTCACCTGTTCAAAACACTTTTGGAGAGTGGCGTCTGCCTTTTGCTCTTGGCCAAATCGGCTGTCTGTGGTTAAGGTTTCCACCACAGCTTCTGAACTCCCCTCTGCTTCCGTCTCTGGCTCATCAGTACCCCCCTGAACTGTCCCCGTGGTGGCTTGTGAACGTGTAATCACTAGCACCCGTTTCACATGTTCAGCCAGGTCATTTCCCACGAGCACGGCTGCTGGCAGAGTCGATGAAATCGCTAGCCGCCAAACTCCCCTCCAGCCTTGAAAGTTCACAGGTACCTCCGCTACTGGCAGTGAGATCACCTGCCCCTCAATCCCTGCCACCTTCATGCTCTCATTTGGGATTACATACTCCCTAGGAATAATATCTGGATGGCACAGGGTCACCTGGGAACAAGTGTCCCTCAACCCCCGATACTGATGGTCAAGTATTCCTACGTCCACCCCTGCTGTTTCAAACAACTGAGAATCTGTTCTCACGAGCAAGCAGCACTTGACCTCCACAAGAGGACCATTTTCCTCAGCCTGATCAGCAGATGTAACTGTTCCAGATTGAGTAGCCATGGCAACAGGCTCCCTCAGTGACAAGGAGCTTTGCTCTTTCTGGACACAGAACACCGCTTTTGGCTTGGTTCCACTCGAATCCTGAGGCACAATTCCTTTTAGCTGCTTTAATTTCTCACACTCTGAGATTAGATGGCCCTTTCCCTGACAGAAATAACATTTTCTGCTATATTTTGAGTCTTTCTTATCTTGTTTTGGTTTTCCCTCCAAAATCTGAGGTCTTGGTTTCATGTCTGAGGGCTTCCCTTCACCATGGGTCCCTCCCCCTTGCTGGTTTCTTCCTGGTCCCTGAGAGTACTTGCTGTAGGTTTCTTTGGGTTTATCTACAGATTTCCACTCAGCACCTAAGGGTTTTCTTATTTGATAAATAAAATCTGCGATCTCGGCTGCTTCTGCCACAGATTTCGGTTTCCTTTCCCTCACCTGGAATTTCAGTTCCCCATGCAGGACTGAATAGAACTGTTCCAGCGCTATCAAGTCTTTGAGCTGCTGAAAGGTCTCTGTCCCCTCCTGAGATAGCCATTTCTCTAGCAGCCTCACCAATTGGGCCCCCACTTGGGTAAAAGTCTGCTCTGGTTTCTTGGTGATTGACCTGAATCTTTGCCTCAGCTGTTCCGCATTTATCCCATGTCTGGCAAACACCAGTTTTTTAAACTCTGCAAAATCTTTCATCAGTTCCTCTGGCATCTCTGCATAGACTTCTGCAAGGCTGCCACTGATTAAAGATCGCATGATGGTCATCTTCTCAGTTTCCCTTACTGAGAAGTCCACAAACGCTCTTTCCACTAGGGAAAAGAACACTTCAGGACAATCTCCCTTGTGGTACACAGGGAATTTCTTCAGGTCAGCTTTAGACAATTGGCCTCCCTCAGAATCCCTATTGTTATTATTGTTCTGGTTCATCATTTCCAATTTTCTTAACTCAAACGCCATCCTTTCTTTTTCCAGAGCAATTTTCTCTCTCTCTAATTCGAAATGTCTCTGTTTCTCTCTTTCCCTTTCCTCCATTTTTTCTCTCTCTAATCTTTCCTCCATTTTTTCTCTCTCTAATCTTTCCTCCATTTCAAATTGCCTCATCCTCAGTTCATGCTGTTGGGCTATGAGCATTTTCCTGAGTTCGGGGTTCTGCTCTCCTGTGCTGTCACCCTGCACTGAGCCAAATTCATCCTCAGAACCTTGGTCTACCTGGGGGTCTTTCACTTCACCCATTTCTGCCATTTGGCTTTGAGTCAAGGGCATAATCCCCCCCCCAGAACAGGCTGCTTTCAAAAGTCAAGCCTCAAAATAAAGCGACCACTTTTTTTTTTCTTTTGCCTCAGAACCAGCTTTCTATAGATTGCTGCTGTTCTTCAGCACTAACTTGCAACAGTTGCGAGCCAGAGTCTACCCCCCTCTGCTAGGCCTCTCAGCAGGCAGGCTAGATCACTGCTACCACACAGTTTTGCCTCAGCTTTTTTCCCGCCAAAACAGGCTGCCTCAGAGCTCCCTAATCTAGTCCCCAATCTGAGGTTACACGTTCTTCTACTAGCGCACCCCCCCCGTGAGGTACACCTAGAAGATTACCTACATGCTCTCAGATTGTCCCTGACTAGACCCCCCTTGCTCTGGGCACACTTGCCAAGGCTTTGCTGTACCACTGGACAACTGGACCAGTCGTATCCCACACGCTGGACACCAATCAATGTGACAAACCCAGACCTACTGGAGGATGCCACAGTTTCACTAAGCTGCCACCAACCATTCCCTATAAGAAGTCACACAGACCAGGGATGGATTTTTAACAAATAAAGGAATAAGGTTTATTTACACAACACACAGGGAAAATAAAATGATCAGGTGAATAAGATACAGTAACGTGGCTTAGTCTCAATCATACATACACACAGTTTGGTTCACACAGAACACTTAACTTGAAGCACAGACCCTGAACCTATCAGTTCTGGCTAACCATACAGACACCTGAACCTATCAGGTTGGTACTGACTGACACACAGTAGTACCCTGTCTGACACACAGACTCCCACTCAAGCTTCTTCTCTCAGCTCTCCTCCAGCTTCTCCTAGCTTCTCACACACGCTCCACATATATATACAGTACAGCCCCTCCTCCTGATGTCCCGCCTTCCACTCCCCATAGGATGGAACTTTCCCTCCAAACCCATGACAGACAGGTAACATCAGTGCTGTATGTAACACCCATTACCTCCTGGGAAATAGAAGGGGAAGAGATGGAGGCAGTGACAGATTTTACTTTCTTGGTTTCCATGATCACTGCAGATGGTGACAGCAGGCCCGAAATTAAAAGACGCCTGCTTCTTGGGAGGAAAGTGATGACAAACCTCGACAGCATCTTAAAAAGCAGAGACATCACCTTGCCAACATAAGTCTAAATAGTCAAAGCTATGGTTTTTCCTGTAGTGATGTATGGACGTGAGAGCTGGACCATAAAGAAAACTGACCGCTGAAGAATTGATGCTTTTGAATTGTGGTGCTGGAGGAGGCTCTTGAGAGTCCCCTGGACTGCAAGGAGAACAAACCTATCCATTCTAAAGGAAATCAACCCTGAGTGCTCACTGGAAGGACAGATCCTGAAGCTGAGGCTCCAATACTTTGGCCATCTCATGAGAAGAGAAGACTCCCTGGAAATGTCGCTGATGTTAGGAAAGCATGAAGGCAGGAGGAGAAGGGGACAACAGAGGACGAGATGTTTGGACAGTGTCATCGAATCTGCCAACATGAATTTGACCCAACTGCGGGAGGGCCTGGCATGCTCTGGTCCATGGGGTCATGAAGAGTCGGACACGACTAAACAACAACAAAAGGGATCAGACAAATACTATACTGAAAAACATAAGCAACACCAAAACACATTCAGAGCAGTAAGGCATAACAGTTCATTTGAAAAAAACACTTAGGCAGCCAATCGCTAGGGAAAGCATCTCTGAAGAGGAAGGCCTTCACCTGCTAGTGGAAGGACAGCAAAGATGGGGCCAGCCCAAAATCTGGGAGCAGAACAGAGAAAGCTGCTCTTCCATGTCCCCATCAGACGCACCTGTGAAGGTGGTGGGACCAAGAGAAAGCCCTCTCCTGATGATCTTAACTCCTAAGCCAGCTCATAAAGGAAGATGCAGTCCATGGGCCCAAATAGAAGATGACGTTGGCAGATATTTTTGTCCACGTTTATATGGGTTTATTTCATCGGAATCACTTAATTGTTATTTCAATTTGTATTCAGTCTTCTTCTCAAAAGTGGAACTGTGAGAACTTGCTTTGGTCTTGTTACTCTCCCTTCGGAGGCCGCCTGTGGTAGGCAGCATGCAGCGCTCAGAAGGGGACAAGAGGGTTGGAAGGAGATGAGGAAAGAGAAAGATTCAGGTTAAATTATCTTCCAGTGTTGAGGAGTATGTGTGAGGGATGGTGTATGCGTGGACTAGTGTATCTGCCATCTGTATGTTTGGCTAGTGTGTGAAGGAGATTTATATTAATCTGTAACAAATAACAGACGCAGATTTGCTTTGCTGCTTGGTTCCCTTGGTCAAAAGGAAAAGCCATTAAAAAAAAACAAACTGGACTATGTAACCCGCCTGTTTGGCATTAAAAATTGAACAGCAAGAGTTGACCAGTTCTTTTTTTTAGACAGCTATATCCCTTTTAGAGCCCTTGCAGGCAGGATTGCATTGGCTAGTTACAATGTGATCTCACTTTTGCATAACAAACAATGAATGCTCAAAGGTTACATATGGTGTCTGAAATCGAATGAGATTTTGCAGGGCCTGTAAAATGCGAATGACTAAAAATAAATGAAAGGATTTAACTCAACTTTGTTGATGGAAAAACAAATTGATTTTGAGCAAGTAGAACACAGTGGTTATTGAACCATCAGTCAACAACCATGTGGCTGTTCTCAATATCTTGGGGAAAAATAATTTTATTGACTTGATAAGCTACCATATGGTGACTTTAAATTTTCAGACAGCTCCAACTAAAAACTCCTGCATAATTAGTTTTACATATAGGTGGTACATGCTTTATTGCTAAGTAGCATTTTAACCTCCTGTCAAGAAGGAGCCTAGTGAAAATAACCAGCTTTCACTGATTTTATAGGTAGACCAGCTAGACAGAGGCAACTTTTTTTCTAAGCATAGTTACTTAACCCCAACTTCTTATAAAAAGCACTATTTATGTTTTCTCTTTAACATCTTGCCTTTCCTTTTTTCTCTGTTTTGGCTTTTGTTTGTTTGTTTGTTTATAGGGTTATTGCTTTTCTGCCCACTGGGGCTCCCAAAATAATGTCCAAGAGATAAATTAAAATTATTAAAAGAGAGATTAAAACATTTTAAAAGAAGATTTTAAAATTCTCCAAGAGACAGTTTAAAAACCATTCTTAAAGTCCCAAAGCTGTTCAGAACAATGGCTGAAACCCTATTGCCTGAACTGGGATAATGTTATCAACCTGGAATAGTAATGCTTAATTTAATTTGGTTGAAAACTTCCTATCCCCTTATCAGGTTCTGACGTTCCCTGGGGTTCTCTTTGATCTGGGGAATGCTTTGAGAGCCTTAGGGAACAGGGCAAGATGGAGAGCCTTTTATAGCCAAAGGTTGGCATTGCTGGTAAGATTTGGACTTTTTTACACACACACACACACACACACACACACACACACACACACACACACACACACACACACACACACACACACACACACACACACACACACACACACACACACACACACACACACACACATATTCAGAGGCTAATGGTGCCATCCTGGGTTGCACATTGTAAAGCCACGTCATTAGGATCTCAGACAATATGCTTTGGCTGTCCACTAGAAGGTCAACAATAAAGAAGTATATACCATATTTCTCCAAAAATAAGACAGGGTCTTATTTATTTATTTATATTTATTTATTTATTTAATTTATATCCCGCCTATCTAGTCCGATGGACTATATTAATTTTTTGTTCAAAAAAAAGGTCATTAGGGCATATTTCCATGGGATGTTTTATTTTTTCACGTACAACAACCTATATTTATTCAAATATTACGAGCATCCTGAAAAATCATATGACTTGTTTTCAGGTTAGGTCTTATTTTCAGCGCAACAACAAGTATTTATGTTTTTGGGCTATAATTCCTAGAATTCCCCAGGCTGTGCTAGAGAGTTCTGGGAATTATTGTCAAATATTGTCCAAAAACACAAATATGCAACCTGAGTGGAGCCTTATGTTATTTGAGAGGGAGTTCCAAAGTTGATGTCTAGCTTTAAAAAGTAACTTTTCAAATCTCAATATACGATTTGGCACTCTTCATTTCTAAAGCTCCTGTTGACTCTTCAGGAGCCCTACCAGCTGAAGAGTGGTGTATTATAATTAAATAAATACGTACAATATATTTATATATCAATGTATTGTAATGATATAATGATATAACTGTAGCAGTTTCCACTTAAAGGTGCAGTCGGATGTTGGAAAAGTTACTTCTTTTGGATGACCTGGGGACCAGTAATGGAACTGAGAAGAGTTCATTTTTGGAGTTCAACTTTCAGAATTCCTTATTGGCCTTGTGGCTATTTGCCACTGAATCCATGCACAGTGACTGAAATCCAGTAGTAGGACCCCCCCCCCCCCCCAATAGAGTAGGGGAATGAATCAGTGCGGATTTGGTGAGTCACCTTCTCCAAGGTTCTGCTAGTTCAGTGGGTATACTCTAGTTGGGACTTACTACTGAATTTCTGCCTCTATGTCACAGAACATAAGAGTACTGTATTTATTTGAAAGTAAAGCAAGTTCTATTCAAAGGGGCTTCATTTCAGTCCAGTGTAAGGCTTACTTCCAGCTAAGTACAGTTTAATGCCACCTGCAGAACATTCGTGGGAGAGGAAGTACAGAATTGTGAGCAAAAGCACCAGGTCCTCCGTGCACTTCTACTGAACAGACAAAAAGGTGCATCTGAAAGTTATCTCATGTTGACTGACATTATGCAAAAATGACATTATTGTGGCTACCAGGGAAAGGACAAGGCCTTGCAAAAGATAAAATCCATGTCTGCTTTTTCTCCCACAGGTAATGTAACAAGAACTGTTCTTTTGTATTTATTTCAGGCAACTTTAACAATGCTGTTGGATCATCTGAAATTGGTAGCTTCATACAACGAAGTGAACAGAATGACATGCCAGAATTTAGCTGTGTGTTTTGGGCCAGTATTACTGAGCCAAAGGCAGGAAACCACTAATCACAACAACAGAGTTTTCACTGATTCAGAAGAACTTGCCAGTGCCTTGGACTTCAAAAAACATATAGAAGTTCTGCATTACTTACTCCAGTTGTGGCCAGGTAAAAGGATCGTGAAGGATTATGCGTGGAGAGAGTTATTTCCAGGAGAGTTAGCTATACTAGTGTGTTGTGGGAAAAAAATGAGAGTTTTGAGATACTTTACAGACCAACACATTTATTGTGCCATAATCTTTAGAAGGGACATACAGTATTGAACTTCTGTAATTCGTTTCCCCATTTGAAGTCTTTTTCCTCAAGAATGGCTTTTTCCAACCATTTAAAGGCCAGTAACTGTCCTAGAAAGTTGAAATGTTTGAATGTTTATTTGAATTCTTTATTGAGAACGGCTTTACATTCTTTGAGAAAGTATTGTTGTTGGTATGTGCTGTCAAGTTGCCTCCAACTTATGATGACCCTATGATTGAACGATCTTCAAAATGTTCTGTCCTCAACAGCCCTGCTCAGCCTTTGTAAAATCAATACTGTGGGAGTGAATCCATCTCAAATTTGGTCTTCTTTTCCTGGTGCCTTCAACCTTTCCCAGCATTATTGTCTTTTCCAGAAAATCTTGCCTTCTCATGATTTGCCAAAAGTAGGAGAACATCAAGTTTCATTTTTTTTTCCTTCAAAGATCCTTCAGGCTTGATTTGTTTGTCATTTTGCCGGTCCCGGGTATCTGCAAAGCTCTCCTCTAGCACCCTGTTTCAAACAAAAGTAAAAAAAAAAAAAAAAAAAAAAAAAAAAAAAAAACCCAGATGGGTGAAACAACCACAGACCCAAACTATATTCATCAGTTTTCTTCTTCATGTATTTGCAATACATTTTAAAGGAGACTAATATGTTTAGTCACTTTGAGAAATATTCCAAATAAAAAGTGCTGAGAGTGGCAATTTTTTAAAATGTTGTTGTGTGTAAGCTGCAATAGATGAGGTGAATAAATAGGAGACAAAGACTGTAGAACTGGAAAGTAGATTTATAAAAATGGAGTGGTTTTAATTGAATATAAGGCTCATGCATGTTTCTGTTCATGCAGTAGTGGAAGTAGCTGTCTCAGGCTGTGTAATCAGAGTTGTGTACAGGAGCATTGTCTCATCTTTACTTCAGTGTTTTTGTTTGTTTGACTTTTATATAGAAGAATAACAGTTCTGAGGAGGAAATGCAGAAGGCATCCTGTTTTAGGATTGCCTAATTCTATGTTAAACTTCTAAAATAACTGTGATCAAGTCTTAACACTCAGTTGAAACATTATGGTATAGCATATTCCAGTACCAGTAATATTTTCCTTAAATATCTTCCAACTAAGTCTGAAGCTGGTTTATCAACGCAAGCATTCATGTAGAAGATCATTAACATGAAAAAACATTGCTTTATAAAATTGGAAGGGATCTCAGGAGTCATTTAGTCCGTCTCCTTTGTTATTTCACAACTGGAAATCCACTGCTGATGCATCCCTGGCTAGTTGCCATCCATATTTTGCTTAGAACACCTCCAGTGAAGAAGAGCCATTTCCCCAAAAGACAACTTTTACCTCACCAGCGTCTTCCTTGTATTTGAGCCAAAATGATGTTCTTCTTCGTGGCCTCTGTGAATGCACACAATTGAGTTGTTCTGCGCCTGCGCAGGACCTCTCGGAAGTTTCTAGAGCTTGAAGACATGTGATTAGTAGGACATTCCCCCGTGGAGCGCATGCTCCACCCGCCAGAAGTCTCCTCAGTTCCTGTAAGAGTCTGCCGCCATCAAAGAACTAGTTCTAGTCATAGGATAGGATTCACTACACAACACTGGAAACAATATGTCCAGTACTTTAAAACCTTTTAAAGGAGACCAATATGTTGAAATGTATTTCAAACACATGAAGAAGAAAGTAGATGAATATAGTTTGGGCTGGTGGTTGTTTTGCCCATCTTGTTTTTTACTTTCATTTAGGGTCGTATCCTTTCTCTTTTGCATCTGTACCAGACTTCTTTACCCAATCTTGGCTCTTTAGGAGCTTTAGATTTACAGTTTTGTTGTCTAATAGTGGCTCATGGACTGGGGTAGTGGTATGCCTTATCTCAAAATTTCAGAATGGGCACTTCCCCCCATTCCCCCCCAAGGTAATGAGCTGCTTTCTCTCTCTATTAAACTGTAAGTGAAAATAGAAATCTGAGTTAGTGCAGTACAAACATGTAATAATCATGTTCTGTCAAGGTGCTTCTGACTTGTAGTAACCCTTGCCAAGGGTTTCTAGGTACAGAGTTCTCCATTCCTTTCTTTTGGGGCGGCTCATAGATTGCACAGCTTGTCCATGACTATGCAGGCTGTAGTTTCTCCCAAGAAACTCCCAGGAAGCCCAGAGGGAAATTAAACTCCCAACCTCTGGCTTAGGTATTCAACTCCCTGAGCTATCCAGCTAGTGCTCTACAAAAGTGGGGTTCAATCAGGACGGTTAATTTCGGAGAGTAATTTGCACAATGACATTCTGGGTGGCATATGGGCAATTTTACTGATAAGTCCCAATCTTGTCAATATAGCTGTGGTGTGTCAAATGTTGTCAAACAAACCCATTCCATGATTAGTTTGCTGCATCACTTGGCAGAGCAAAGGGGTCATCCGAACCCTCCACAAGAGGGTGGAAAATTCTGTGGTACTTCCCCTACACCTTTGTTTCATTGTTAATGTAGACAGAAAGCAGGCTGTAGCACAAATGAGAAACCATCAACACCTTCTGTAAGTGCATAGTACCATGCAGTGTCCTTTCATTAAAGATTAAACATTTTAATTACATTACATTTAATTAAATTTAATTAAACACTGTGGAGAGGGCTAATGCTTGGGCTCTCAGCCATTTAATCCTCCCATGGATTTGGAAAAGTTGATAACGATGCTTGTGCTCCAGTTCAGCTCCTCGTTTTTATTTATTTATTTTAAAAATGGAAAACACATGGCCCTTGTTCATTCAGAAATGGTAACAAAGCTAGCACTTAAAGTTTAACACATGATCCCTTTGCCTTAAGAGGGCAAAGCCTAAACAGAAGAGCTTTTGTAGAAGGGCAGCCTCCACCCTCTCCTGTTTTCATTTTTAAAAATGCAAAGCTGCTCATGACCAGTAAGAGGTGTAGCCCCTCTAGTTAGACTTCAGTTCTGCAGGGAGGCATTTGGGGCTCCAGGGGGAGCTTATTCACATGATCAGCTTGCAAAGCGGCAGCCGCGTGAACACGTGCATGTCCTCTTTGAGCTTTGCAGCATGCTTGTTGTGTGCAGGATCTTGGCTTCTTGGCATACGGCCATAAATGTTGCTTTCCCGGGATCTGTAATATTTTACTTCATTTCTTTAAAATCTGAAACCATGCCTTTCATTGCAGATCTTTTTGAACTCTCACAGAAACTTAAGAGATTAAAAAATATATATATCACTAGAGGTTTTTGTGGGTTTTTTTTAGAGGAAAGTTACTTTTAGGAACTAAAAGAGCACAAATTGTACCAAAGGCAAAAACACTCGAAGGAGACTGAGGGGTCGCAGATGGGCACTGTTTCAGAAGAACATGACACTGAAACCACCCCTGCCCCTCCAGCCACACTTGCTTCACTCGTTGCCGGAACTAGTCAGGATGACAAGTCAGCTGTCCCGGTTAGGAACATGCAGTCAAAAACTGAAGCTCCTGAGAAGTCAACAGTGTGCAGCAGGTGCTCACATGGCTGAGTGTAAGCACTGCAAGAAGGTGCTCAAGCATGGACAGGATTTGGGCCATCTCTCCAAACATTGCATGCTTAGTCACCCGGAGACTCAGCCCAGGGCAGGGCATTGCTGCTGGCAAATGAAGTGGGTACTCTGGGGGCAAGTGGCTTCCTTATTGTGAAGGGTTAGGTCATTATATTGACAGGTCCAGTTGTCTCAGCTGTGACTGCAGCAGCTGTCCAGGGTTTCAAGCAGGATTATCTCCTAGCCCACCCAAGGACTAACCAGGTCTGGCTCTGCCTGGCTTCCAGAAGTAGGGAAGATAGATTAAGGATGGGTGCGGTAGTATCAACAGCTTTATATTTATTTTTATATCACCTTTCAATATGAAGCTTCTTCGAGGTGAGTTACAAATTAGATTTTTTAAAAAAATCCTATTGATAGATTTAAACCTTTTTGGCAATAATGATGCCCCCTTTCGTGTTTTGTATAGCAGTTGACCATTGTTGAAACCAATTTATAAAGACATGACATTAGGAATGCATGTGGAAGAGAAACATTGTACAGTTACAAAATACAATAAGCCTTGATCAGTAAAACATCTGTACTGTTTACCATAGGAAACCGATAATGAGAGGGGACTTAGTTTCTTGAGCTGTAAATCCATGAGTTCAGGTAATAAAAGCTCCCAATGTGTGTTGAGTGTATTTTTCCTCCCTCTGAGCTTGAGTTAATGGCTGCATAGGAAGAAATCTAGAAAAGCTTCAGCTGGCTTTGCACACATCTGGATCCAGAAAGGACAGCTTTCTTAGAGGGGTAGCTATATTTAACAACGATGTAATCTGTTTCTGCTTTCTGTTATTCAGCTGAATGTGTGTAGCAGATGGAAGCTCTTGGATTGTCATTTGAACAATATTGTAATTATGGATTGTAATTAACATTTTGCAAAGTTAATCAGAAGACTTCAAAATTTAATGGGCTTTTGCAGTTGTGGATGGACTAAGGCATGGTAGTTATGAAATAGAACTTCTGCTATTAAGCTTTGCCCTCTTAATAACAAGTTTTTAGCTAGCTGCAAAATCAAAACAGTAGAATGGATTGGCTGTTAAGTATGCATGGATCAGTGCATGTTGCAAGTGGAGGGGGCGGGGTTGTGGGAAACGTTACTCTGCTGATTTCTTGCAGCTAACGTATTAAAACTGTGCTTTGTTGCAGTACAACACACAGCTGCCAAAGAATCTGCATCCGTTGAACAACAGTCCTCCGTGAATTATTTGAGGCCGAAAAAGCAGCCGCCTCAAATGTTGAACTTAAGTGGCCATGAGATGACAGGAATCCTGCGCTCTAGGCCAGCCAGACTGGACAGCCCTTCAAGTAACCGCTATGCTGGAGACTGGAGTGGTTGTGGAGAGAGCTACTTCATCAGCCCCAAGGAGGCTCTGAGTGAAGCTGACTATGATGATGTTCCTTCAGAAGATGCAGAAAGTGGAGATGAAGGTAACAAAATGGATGGTTCAGAGAAGCTAATGGAACAACCCAATTGTGTTCATACAGAACATACCTTTCAGGCCTATTTGACAGTGCAAACAATGGATTCTGCAGTGAACCACAGAGGAAACCTCAAAGACTTGCAGGAAAGCATTGATGTTCTGCTAGGAAACCTGGAACGGGAACTGAATAAAAACAAGCTGAATATCCGTTACTAATAATTATCCTCTGCTACATTTCCCTTTCAATATGCCTTCTTTCCCTGCCCCTCTCAAGAGAGAGCAGGCTAAACAGGCAACCTTGGTGGGTTGCTGGTATAGCAATTCCATTATATGATGGTTTTGATCCCTAATAAGGTTAGAGTCATGTTTCCGTCTGTTGTTACGTCGTTCTCCCCCTTCCCTTCTCTTTTGTAGAAGGCATCAGTTTTGACCCTCTGGGTTTAAAATGGTTATTACGTGTGAAAAGATTCGAGAATTTCCCTCTCCCCTTCAATGTACTATGCACTTAACGAAATTTGGAGAGTTTATGCAAAACATACAATGCCTCACCTCTGTGTATGCTCCACAGGAATGGCACTCCTTGTTCCTGAAATTTTTGGTCTTGGTACGGATGTTCTCCCAGACGAGGGGATTAATATTGCTGCTTATTGGATAATATGCAGCACAACATGTAGGTAGATCATATTCTACCATATTTTGACACCTTTTTCACTTGCAATGCAAAGGCTGCTATAAAAATGCTTTTTATAATTATATTCCTATATATAGGAATATATATAAAAGGAATAATTATATTCCTTATATATATATATATGAAAAAGTTTAATTGTACAAACATTAATGTATTCCTGTATTAACACTTCCTAGCAATTATTTAAAACTGAACAAATTAAATATTTTTCTAACTTTTGTTTTGTACATATTTATATATTAAAAACATTGGGCTTTGTCCCAGCTACTTTGAGTATTGTGCCTCTGCATTGGAGGGATAAACCATAGGCCATAGCAAAACACAAGAGATTTAACTTACCCTGCAAAGCAGGAGTGCGTGTGCAAGGACCAGGTCAGGCCAGTGGGGGATAATAGGAGGACTTTGTGCCACTCCTGTGTGCCATCCAGCTTCTTCCATCTCACTTAGCCCAAGATCTAGAACTTTTGAAGGACAGTGGAAGGTGCTGTTATGCCCTAATGAGAACTCTCTGTACAGGAGTTCTGCTTCTGTCTGGATCATGCCCTTTGTATGTAGTTACTTGGGAAAGGTGCATATTAGATTTGAATAAGAACACGACTCCTAAAGGAACAGAAGGCTGCTTATTGGTCTCTCTGCATGGTGTAAGCAAGGATGGGATGTGTTGGGCCAGCCAGATGTTGCTGGACATCTTTCAGGAGTTGGATGGCCACAGTTAGCTTAGATTTTTCTTTTAAGTGTTAAACTCCCAAACGTGGATCATCATATGGATCAATACCTTTGAAATAGATTGTATAGAGAGTGTGATATGCCATTTGTGAAATTTTCCTTCCTTCTGAGGAACCCCTGACAGGAGTTCCTAAAGATGCTACAGAGATGGAACACCTGACAATCACTCCCATAATCCACAATTCCACATTCCAGTTGTTCATAAATGTGCACATTGGCTGAAATCCAACAATCTGCCTCATCTTCTGATGCCAGTAGAATTAGGAAGGCTGCCATTCCCCTCACTTCTCCAAAAACCTAGAAAGTATGTCGGCCCTTTGGAAAAGGGATTTAGAGTTCATGGTGGAGTAAGCACTGCAGGAGAAGGGACCATCACTAGTTCTGGCAGATGGCGCAGGATCTGGGAGAAACACACCATTGCACTATGGCTGTTCTGTTTTTGAATACATTTTGCTCTCAAAGGTACCTCTCCAAAGAGCAGTCAGTAGCAGTGTAGACATTTATTCTTTACATCACTGTTGGCCCTGACTTTGTTCCTGCCAAATATGAAAACATGTCGATGTACTTTTAAAGCAAACCAGATTTGCAATTGCTTTTTGTTTGGAGTTAGGTATAGATCCATATGCTGACCCATGTCTGGGAGGACATGTCAGTCCTATTAGGTTGCAAATAAATTCTATGTCTTATTTGTGACCTTGCTAAATCTTGCCCCCTCAAATTTCAGAGTGTTTATCTCAGGTGAATCTGTTGTCCTTCATTCTTCCTTTTGCTTGCAATAGAGAACCAGCCACTATGGACAGAGCGTCAGACAATTTTAAAGGAGAGACAAAATGTCCATGATTCAGAGAAGAAAAACTAGATAGTTATAGAAACATAGGAAAGCCCGCACTGCTCTGTGCTTCTATTTCTTAACTTTTTTGCAGCATGATCCCAAGTATGTTCAGTCAGATGTCAAGTCTTCTTGGTTAAAAAATGTATGTAGGCTGGCAGTCTTAATGTCACAACCTTAATGATTGTAACATTAAGATTTTTAATGGCAATCTTAATGTTATATTCTCCAGATGTCTAGACTTGTTACTAGTAAGGGCAAAACTGAGATTCTCTACAGTCCTACAGCTAGTTCACAAACTGACTTGATACATAGATAGTCCAAAGAGGGGAGTTATAGGAGCAAGCTCTGAAGTGACAGTGCATTCTTCTTCTTTAAGCAACCTTTATTGGCATAAAGACAGTGCATTCCTGCTCTTGTACGTAGGAAGGAACTTAAGAGTCAAGCTCATGCAAGCAGTCTGCACAGCTCAACCACATGTGTGCTGATCCTCAGTAAGGTGTGTATGTGCATGTACATATACAGCTGTAATGCACATTCTAGGTGGGTATGAACATAAGCCATGGGCTGAAACAGACATTATAGATAGCCAGGGATGATTGCTAAAAGCACATTCAGGTTGAAGAGATGGTTGCTTTTATGTCTGAAAAATCAGGTGTGTAGGAATCCTGTTCTTAACTCCTGAAGACTGGTACAAATCAATGTAAGCTGATTTGCAACTTGTGTGAAGTGATTTTTCCAAGAGGCAGCTTTGTTTCAGGATGTGTTACAAAAAATGAAAGATTTCATGGTACATACGTCTCAGGCATGATGCACAGTGCCCCTAGAAGGATTTGGTAAACTACTTCTGAGTACTCTATATCCACAAAACCCAGCAAACGATAGACATAAATTAAAATCAACTTGACTGCATAATTATTATTTGCATTTTTAGACTAACATTGCAATTTTAGTGTGACCTTTTGTCACATCAAAACTCATGACAGCTCTAAGTATCGAAGGAAATGGGTTGTGATCCATGAAACCCCACTTTGAAATAAATCTGTTTCTGTTTCTGTTACATCTAAGAAGTGAGAACAGATCTTGCTGTGCACTTGGATATTTTCAGCAATGAAGGGATTCCTTCTTCTAATGATGGTCCATTTGTAAAGTTGGTTTCTGCTTCAAATTTCAGTGCAGTGCTGCAAGTAAATTTTGTGTGACAATCTTGGAGTATTTGGCTTTTCATTTGCACAACAGTGGTTGGACCAAGGCCTTGTAGTGCCCAGTAATGCAACCTGAATTGTACTAATAACACAAGAGACATGAGAGTGGAGAGAGTCCTTGGGGGAAAGGGGGTGTTGTATTCTTTTATAGGATTTTTCTCATGTTCCTAATGCATGGTCAATAGTTGCCCCACAGTTGCAGGGTTTCCCCATCTTTCAAAGGTTGACATGAAAATGGAGAGAGTGACTTTTAAAATAATATAGCCTAAAGGTCTGGAAATATTTCGAAGTTCTTGGCTCAAATGGTGTGGATTGTTGTTGTTTTTAAGATTAAAAGTATTAGATTAAAAAAATAAGAACTATCAATTTACTGTTTATCTTGCCAGTTGTCTTAAACGGATATTGGCAGCTCTTCAGCCCTGCCCTTGAAAGGGTGAATGTGATAAATGCTTACTAAATTTGTTCTGAAATCCTTCATAGTTAACCAAAGCAGTTTTATGCAAGCCTAAATGAAAACTGAACTCCTATCCTTTGCTTAGCAATAAGACCCAAGCAATAAAAATTATACAACCAGTTGCCTCATAAAAAAATGAAGACTAAAACAGTGATATAGGTTGAATAGGCTTTTTGAAACAGCGATCCTAAAAACAAAAAGGTGGTAGTCATTTTAAACATGCATTTTGAATTTCACCGACTGCCTGTACAGTAGGACTGAAATTTTCTTATTAAACTACTTTTATCTTTTCTTTTTCTCTGAAACTGATGTAAGTGCTATTTAAGTTGTTCCTATATATTGTATGATTATTGATATATTAGTTATTTATTTACAATAGGATGAATGAAACTGGTGTATTATTTTTGCCACATTGCCCCAGTGAAATATTTTAGCTTTTTATTCAGTCTCACTTCATTAATTTATTATAGTGTGGCAATACCCAAACACAATAATGGCAATACAATAGCAAGGGTACTGTTCAACAACATAAATTTTAACCTGAAGCATTTATTGATATGCTGATGTATTTTTTTAAGTACATGTACAGGAAGTGGATTATTTTTGAACTATAAATGTTAATTCCGAATAAAACCTGAAATAATAAAAATGGATTGTTTTGTAAAATGTTGTAGTTTTTTTTTAAGAAATGCATATGACGTACACGTTTATGGTTTCAAAGATAATACTGAAGAAAATGATAAGGGCTATAAAAAGAATGGTTCATCATTTCAGGGCTATTAATTCAGTAATGCAGTGTGAAACAGGGAGAAAAATATGGGCCTAATCCTGTGCATGAGTTTGGGTAGTGACTCAGTGCTGCTGCTTTTAACCCAGACTTGCCATTTAGTTAGGCAGTGGGGGTAGCAAAGGGCAGTGGTCCCAGTCTTTATCAAGACAGGGATGCCTATAAAAGAAAAGAATAAAAGATGTACCAGATCAGACCAAAAAACTTGTCTCTTTAAACAATGCAACACAGAGAGTTGGGGTACATTGTTCAATTGGGTAGGCTTCCCTAAAAGAGAAGATGATGGGGAAAGAACTTCCAGCAGCTATGTTACACCCCCTCCCAAATCAGGAAACTCAAGTGAGCCCATTGTGTTTGGACTGAAGTGGACTAACCCCCCTAAGATCCATTGAAGAGGCCTTGCTTGGAGTACTGTGTTGGTCTCCACAAGAAGAAGAGCTTTTCTTTGTTGTTCCTGCAATATTTTGGAAGGTCTTCCCAAATATGTAACAAAGAGTGTGTGTTGTGGCACCTAAAAGCTGACAAATCTCTTACAACATAAGCTTTTTGGGACTGCACGCAGCTGGTGAAGTGTACAAAAGTGTTGTGCTGAGTATGCACAGGCTTACAACAGGACATGTAAGCGCTGTGAGCTGATAATATTGATTATAGAACGCTTCACAAAGACCCCAGACACCAATTCTTCTAAAAATTAACAGAAAATGAATTTCTTCGTGTAAGTTGGGAACTTGCTTATCTTGAACACCTGTTCCTACAGAAACCACAGAATATCCTGTTATTCTCTATATGTCTGGAGCACCGAGCAACGGTTTGCAGCCCAGATGGCTGAGTTTGTGGTTAATATCGGCCAAACCATAGATATCCTGTGTATTTTGTTTCCTCTTGAAAAGTAACGGTTTGCTATCAAAATTAGAATAACCCAGGGTGGGGGAACCGCTCAAGAGTAATACTTAGAAAAACCAGCCCCTCTTGAACTCCTATAGGTAGAAGACTCTGTAGTCAAACCCCCTTACCTAATTGTCTGCCAATAGATTTTTTTGTAACCTTATTTCCTTGTGGTTAGAAGTAATAAAAGTTCTTTGCATTGTTTGATCGGGGTCCCTCGTGCCTGGGGGACCCGAATGGCCATTCGAAAATAAACAGCGCTTGTTCTCTCTTGAGTCTGTGTATGGTCAAATCTCATGCTTGCTGGTACAAAAGTGTTTTAACACTTCCAGATTTCTTTATGTCTGGCTCACAGAATGGTGGAGAATGCGGGCAGCACTTAAATTGGCTTAAGGAGGTGATTTCAAAAACCATTTTCTATCACCTCTCTGAGAATTGACTGAATGAGATTCTTAAGTTGTGGCTGATCAGGGGAGAGACAAGGGAGTTGCAGACCTCCTGCCGGCATCGTTCCTTTTTGAACGTGGAGGTCTCCTGCCGTGTCTGGTCTTCCAAACAGCCTGGCTCAGGATCTCCTTCCCAGACTCAACAGACATCCCACCTGCCTGAGGGACCATCGGATCTTCAAAGGTGGTGGTGGTTTTGGTGAGTATTCTGAGGCCTGAAAAGATCTTGTTTTGGCGGCTTGAATGTGAGACTGTGTGTTCCACAACTGTTCCCGGGGTGGCCCAGGGTTCCTCTGTCTTCGTATTGGGAAGGGCGACAGCTAGGCTACCCGCAGCGTGAGTGTGTGATTGTGGTGTGATAGTCGCATTTGGAATTCATTAGAGTAAGGACAATAGAGAAAGTCCAGCCAGGGAAATGAGTATTCTTCCCGCAGGGCCTCTAATGACGGTCAGATTCCCTTGGAAATAGCCTTGAAACATTGGGATGTGTTAGGTAAAGGGAGGAAAAAGAAGGAATTGGTATGGATGTGCCAAACAACGTGGCCATTAGACAGGTTCCAGGGCATGGCCAACCGGTTGCCAGAGGGAACCTTTGATGAGCTGATCATTAGTAACTATCTGGATTTTTTCAGATACGTAGGTCCCAAAAAGGGACTATGATGCATTTTACATGAAAATGATCTTAGATGTGGTTCAGCATGTAAAGGGGGCAGGCTCTCCTGAAGGGAGAGAAGGAGGTTCAGGTAATGGGGATGGAAAGGTACAGGTCCCAGATTTTGTAGGATTAGTTGCCAAAGAAGTAGTCCCCAAGTCAAAAGTTCTCCTAGCCAAACTAGGACCAAGTTTGCTGTCCTCGTATCCAGATGTAATACAGGAGAAAATGCCCCTGTACCCCAAGGAGCCTATTCGGATCAAGAACAGTGTCAGGACTTGACTGTGGTTCTCTTGAATTTCTTAGCTGAAAGGGACTATTGGGTCTCAAAGAAAAAGGCACAGATTGTGGAAAGAAAGGTCCTTTCTAGGATTAATGGGCTTTTGCTGCCTCTGGATCTGGGAGTATGGGACATACATCCAACCCCTGTAGAATATTGCAAGCAGCAGGAAAAGCCCGGGCTCCCACTCTGCCTATCCAGAAAGAAGTGACAGCTGGAGTAAGGAAGCTGAAAGCATGCCTTACAGAGCCCCCAGATCTCTGGCTTTCAGAAATTGGAGGATCCTATTGATTCTACATAGGAAAAACAGGGTGTGGTGCTTGGCATCTTAGTCCTCCTCAAATCAGAAGGGCCAGGAGTGGTGGGATATCTCAGCAAGCAGCTTGATGGCACAGCCAGGGGATGGTCAGCGTTCCTATGAATTGTAGCTGCTGTATTCATCCTGGTCACCAAGTACTATGGGAGGCAAGTTGGAAGTTGTGTCACACCATGCCATCTGAAATTTCCTAGAATCCCGTGGCCATGTATGGATCACCTCAGGGAGGCTGCTCAAAATCCAAGCTTTGCTGCTAGAAACAGGAAAGGTCTCCTTGAGTGGGGCAGAGAGGTGGAACCCAGCCACCTACCTACAAGCACATAGACTCTGTGAGAAAGCCATTGTCCGAACCCCAGAGGATTGTCTTGGAGCAGTGGATCTGCAGACCAAAGCACAGCCTGACCTCAGAGACGAGGAGTTAGATTTCAGTGACTATGTCTGGTTCTCTGATGGCAACAGCTTTGTGGAAGATGGGATAAGGAAGACAGGTTGGGCGGTGGTTGACAAAAGGGGGGAGGTGGTGCTGTCAGGAGTTCTCCCAGCACAAGCAGCGGAGCTATGTCAGGGCCCTAGAGGCTGACAAAGGAAGAGCTCTGACCCCCTATACAGACAGCAAATACCTCTGGAGTATTTTGCATACCTATGGTCAGCTGTGGAAGGAGAGAGAGGTCTCCTCACTGCTGCAGGAACCCCAGTCAAACACGGCAACCTCATGCAATGTCTCCTAGATGCTGTTTGTTATCCTGGTCATTTAGTTGATACACACTGTAAAGAACACCAGAATAGGGACTCTACCATAGCACTTGGAACCGTGCTGCTGATGCAGAAGCAAGGCAAGCAGCAGCTGGAGACGAAGTAGAATCCCTGGTCCTGTTTGTAGCCCTGGACCTCCCAGAATTCCCTTCGTATAGCGAGGAAGAGCAACAGTGGACACAGGAGGGACACCTGATCGACCAAGATCAGTGGTGGGCAGACAGCAATGCCTGTTTGCTGGTCCCCAAAGCGATCATCCCCTCCTTGGTCAGGAAACAGCATGAACAACAGCACTTAGGGGAGGACAACTTGATAGTACAATAGAAAAAGTATTTTCTCACCCAGGCACCAGTATGGCCCGTCTTAAAAGGAACTGTAACATCATGTTCGAAATGCCAGAGAAATAATGCAGCACATGGGTCACATCATCTGTCACCCAGAAAATGGACACAACCCTTGGAAATTCAGTAAAAGATTCATACATCGTATTGACCACAAACTTCAGAAATGGCTGAATGAATGAATGGGCAGCTTAGGACAGCAATGGAAAAAAAAAATTAGTCAGGATAGCAACATTAAGTGGCCACAGGCCCTTCCTATGGCCCTTACTAGTGTCAGGACCTGTCCCCAGGGAAAGCTTAAGTTGTCTCCTTTTGAGAGAGTCTAGGGGAGAGGCTGGCCCCTCACAGATTTGGAACAAACTGTAGATGCAAATGTGATAAGTGATGCAGTGATCCAAAATTGTGTGCAGTTTCTCTCGCGTTTTTTGTCTTCTCTTCACTCAGCAGGGCTGACACTTTAATGTGGGTGGGCCCATGCATGAGATCCAGCCAGGGGACTACGTAGTGGTCAAGGTCTGGAACCACGCCTGTTGGAGCCCAAATGGTCGGAGCCAGTGGTAGTCCTACTCACTTCTGACACAGCACTGAAGGTGGAGGGATTAAGGTCATGGATCCATCACACCCAAGTCAAGAAGGTGACAACTCCGGACACCTGGAACGTCCGTAGAGTTCCGGAACAAGGACAGAGACCCAGAGGAAGGACTAAAGCTTCTGTTCAGTAAAGACTCTTGACTTTTGGGAGGTGGATTATGCATTGTCATTGTATTAGGTGTTCTTGTTGCTCTGTTTTTCTTCTGTTGTTGGGTACAGCAATTCAAATGGTGTTGGGAACAGGAGATCCCTGATTTTAAGTGAGCCAGTCCCATCTGTAGGAACTTTTCGGTTGCCAGAGCCTCGATTGCCAGCTGACCCTAAACCCATAAGGTCTGTTTCTATAGTCATTGTGTTCCTGATACGCTCCAGGTGCCACCACCTGATTCAAGGTGGTGTGTAAGTTTACGATAGTCCTGATCTGGACATAGTAAGGGGGTACAGGTAGCTTGCATGGATACAAGTTGGATCTATATTGGATGCCAAATTGCCCCAATCCTTTGGTGGGGTGAGAATAATCGTATTGTGGATGCATGATTGTTTCCCTTGCTACTGAGTACATGGATCTGGGTGTTGGGCTTGTACCTTTAAATCATCCAAAACCAAGGATGAGGGCTATGAGAGCGTGGATGATGGTCTTTCTCCTGGTGCTAATAGTGAGCCAGTCTCAAGGGATACCACTCAACCCAGGCTGCTCATGCAGGAGGTTCATGATAACACGTTAAAAGACCCTTCTCAAGGCATTCAGGTTTGACAAGATTAAGCAGATTGAGTGGACAGCACCTACAAAAGGCTGCCCACGACATGAAATTGTCCTAACCGCCAAGCAGCCGGCTGTGCAAATATGTCTAGACCCAGACCGGCCGATGGGAAAGAGGGTTATGGAACTGATGGGTCCCATGATGAAAAAGTTGAAGTCCCGGTCACCTCCTAGAGTATCCCTGAGTGGAGCTGAGATCCTGAGGGCAGCAGCGACAGAAAAAGGAGTACTGTAGTAAGGTCGGGCCTTGATACTACCAACACCACCCAAATGGTGAAGGTGGAAGGCACTGCTACCCCAAAGCATCTCTCAGGCCCGGAATGGGGACTCTTAGAGGGGGACGATAACCTTTGGCTATGAGTGGCTGCCTTAGTGGAGGATCAGCAGGACTTCTGCCTGGAAAGCGGAATCGATACAGGTCACATGTTAACCAGCTGTCTGGTCCCAGTGTGTGTGTCCCCAGATACCCTGAACGCCACTGGAATCAAGTAGCCAAAATTGGGGCACCGATCAGGACAAAAAGACTAAGTATATAGTTGTTCTAAGACATATGAGTGTAGGGGGAGGACAGCCCTGTGTCAATACTACATCATGCCAGAGAGACAAACATCACCATTGCATCGCTCTAGGCCCAATTGATGCAGGGGAACACATGAATTGCAGCTCTATTATAAAAGTAAAATCTGTTAAATATCATAGGCTTCTCCCGAGAGGTTGGTTCTTTACCTGTGGAGACAGATCCTATACATACATTCCTGGAAATGCAACTGGGGTTTGTTGCCTCAGTTGTTTAACTGCAGTTATGCCCCCCCCCCCAAAAGCTCACTAACTCAAACAGACAAGCCTAGGAGAAAAACGCGCTCAGTAACTAGGCTGGAACCAGACTGTGATGATAAGGTTCATCTGCCCAGTCCAAAGGAGTATCTTAGTCTGTCTATCTCGTTGGTTGGGTTACCTGGCCTGGTGGTCTGGAATTCCAAGTCCATCAACCGACTAGCCTGTAATCTGGTCAAAACTATAAATCATACTTCGGCTGCCTTGTTAGATGTCTTAGATGAACTTAATAGTTTAAGAGACACGATTTTGGAGAACGGAGCGGCCACTGACTTCCTCCTATTGAGACTTCATGTAGGATGTGAGGAAATTCAGGGATTTTGCTGCTTTAACGTAACAGATAATTCCAAAGCAATCTCCTGCCACATTGACAAATTGCATGAATTGGCTATTCATGTTACCCAGGACAAAGGTCTAGACTGGAGTTGGCTGACCAGCTGGATCCCTAACCTAGGGTGGTTGCGGACAGTATTGGTGGGAGTCACATTCCTGATCATTTGTGTGTTAGCTTCTTGCTACTGTACCTCTATTCAGGAACTGCATTCCCAACAAAGTTTATAAGCCAACTGATAGATTGCTCCATGAATCTATTGAACTTGTTCTCCAACAACCTAAGGGGTCTAGTGAAGCGTCCTAAAGGGGGGAAGCTGTGAGCTGATAATATTGATTATAGAACGCTTCACAAAGACCCCAGACACCAATTCTTCTAAAAATTAACAGAAAATGAATTTCTTCGTGTAAGTTGGGAACTTGCTTATCTTGAACACCTGTTCCTACAGAAACCACAGAATATCCTGTTATTCTCTATATGTCTGGAGCACCGAGCAACGGTTTGCAGCCCAGATGGCTGAGTTTGTGGTTAATATCGGCCAAACCATAGATATCCTGTGTATTTTGTTTCCTCTTGAAAAGTAACGGTTTGCTATCAAAATTAGAATAACCCAGGGTGGGGGAACCGCTCAAGAGTAATACTTAGAAAAACCAGCCCCTCTTGAACTCCTATAGGTAGAAGACTCTGTAGTCAAACCCCCTTACCTAATTGTCTGCCAATAGATTTTTTTGTAACCTTATTTCCTTGTGGTTAGAAGTAATAAAAGTTCTTTGCATTGTTTGATCGGGGTCCCTCGTGCCTGGGGGACCCGAATGGCCATTCGAAAATAAACAGCGCTTGTTCTCTCTTGAGTCTGTGTATGGTCAAATCTCATGCTTGCTGGTACAAAAGTGTTTTAACACTTCCAGATTTCTTTATGTCTGGCTCACAGCAGTGAGATGACAGAAATATGCTACAGAAAGTTCAAACAGCCACGATTATTTTGTTGACAGTAGCCATTGCAAAAACAGTTGCAAATCTAATTTTGTGAATTTGTTTCAGATTTCCTATATGCTGCCTCACTATTTTAAAGAGTTCTTTTAAAATCTTCCAAGAGATAGAGGAAGCGGTCAATTTACTGATACTTGCTTATTAAGCCACTTTATGATATGGGAAGCAGCTAGACCAAGTAGGTTTGCTTGAGCTCTGATATGCCATTTGGATGTGGATTGCATCAAATGGCACATCCCAAGCAATGTTATTTAGTTTCAACCAGCCCACTCCAAAAGAGCCAGTGTAGATGAGCCCTTAGACTCTTCGTATAGTTCTCTTCTTCATTTAACTTCCATTTAATTACAACCATATCATTGCTCAAAAAGTGCTCTATTTGAAGCTCTAGAATATCTCCCAAAAGATGGCCACTCTTAAACGCCTGCTTTGCTTAAGGAAGCAACATAACCCCCAGACGTGCAGGCACTGCCAGAACTTTGCTGCTCAGAGCAGAAAAAATTGAGAGGCAAGACTCTTCATCTTGTGGGAAAGAGCAGTCTTCTCATCCACTCAGGAACAGCATCCGTTCCAATCTGTCCCCATTTTAAAATATTCTCAGCTGTTTCCCACCATGGTCTGCACTGTCAAACTCTCTCCTGTAGTACCATCAATGTTGGTACCAACTACTGGGGAAGGGAGGAGCCATGAGCAGCGAAAACAGGGGAATTCCAGAGCTCTGGATTCCCCCGGGTTTACTCCGAATCAGAGGACCCCCCCCCCAGAGAAGAGGGGGGCAAGTTCCCACAGGAGAGTGGGGCTTGTTTGCAAGTGGGGGCTTTGGAACCACCGAATCGCAGATGGCAGTCTGTTTTTTAGAAGAGTTCCTTTCGTACATGCAATCTCTGTCTCGTGAAGTCACCATGATGGAGGGGGAGATATCGAGATTTATTATCTGACTGCAGAACAGAGATTAATGATCTGCTGCTAAGCTACAGCAAGTAAAAGATCAAATCTGCTATTTGGTAACCTGATGAGAAGGAGATCTCAAGCGGCATAACTTTGTGGAGGCCTGTAATATTGGAGTTTTCTTTACTACGCCATAGCTCGGAAACGAAACCAACTTGCTCTTTTTCTTTCTTAACCCTTCCTCCCAGAGAAACTGGCTTCTCATAAATTTATAAAGTCAAGACTTAAGAACTCTAAATAACTCTACATAATTTAACCTAAGTGACTCTGTATCTGGCTACAAGGCGGTTATCACCCCCTCAGAAGACTTTAAGTGTGGACTAGCTAATAAATCATCTAGGGAATCTGAGTAATTAACCTACTGACTGCTACGGCCATGGAAGGAGGGGGAGAATCATCATCGGAACTCACGATGGATTATTTTAAGGGACTCCTTCAAGAATGTCAACTTAACATAATTAATCATTTTAAGATGCAAATTGACGAGATCAGAATGGACTTGGAAATGACTTTTTCTGCTCTGCAAGAAAAGATCGACAGCAAGGATAAACAACTAATCCAGATCCTTAATGAACAGCCTTTAATGTCGGAGAGAGAAATCACCTTACAGCAGGACAGAACCATCATGGAACAGCTGCCGTCAGAGAAACCAGAGTCAAAGAGAGAGAAGAAAAACATTCCTTTTTTTTCAAAAGATGGCTAAAAAAGACGAAAGGGGGGGGGGCGGGGAAGGGAGAATGTATATCAAGACTGTTCCGAAAGGAAAGAATATAAAGGGGGGGGGGGAATGGGCAAAGCTTAGGGCAGAAATTCACGACCAGGGATCATACACTATGTTGCTTCAAAAAACAAAACCACTGATTATATTGGGGTAAAATTAGTCAACCGCGTTGAAAATGTTTTAAAGAAATATTATAGATGGCATTTCAAAACTGGAAAACACTGTTTGTGAGACACATAATGTTGAGACATTAAATATGTGTGATTATAGCAGTGACAATGTTGACAAGATTAAAGAGGCCAATCCCCGTTTGATGACACTGGAGTTGATAAATAAAATTAGAAAGGAGGAAGTTACTTGCTGAACAAATAATAGAAATCAATTGATTTAAGATATATAAGCAAATTCGGCCAGACATGCAATTTAAGGCTAGACGATGATGAATAATAATATTGGATGTTTTGTTCCAAGGCACGTAAATGGAAATATTAAATATGTGTGAACTATAAGAGTGTTTATGCTCACAAGATTAAATACACAGTCTTCTGTATATAAGAATGGAGATCATCGAGGAATGAATAGGCCTGTGTGGATATTATGGTAGATAAGTGCTTTTTAAGAGGAATTGAGAAATGTATATGATGAGAGTTAGATGGATGGAAATGCAGATGAGGGAATTTACAATATCTTTTTTATAAATTTAGGATGTTTAGATACCTAATTAGATACACAAAATAGGGATGTGGAATATAGCATGTGCAGATGCACATGGATATATTATTCCTGTAGTCAGAAGTTATATAATAGATAAGCTCGTATGGGAAATACCTCCCTGCTGTATGTTCTGTTAGTCTTATATGTTTTGTTAGTTTTATATGTTATTTTGTAGGTATTTCTGTCTTTTTTTGTTTTTTGTTTGTTTTTGTCTTTGTAGGTATGTATGTTATAAAAAATAATAAAATGTTTTAAAAAAAGTTGTACCAACTACTCAGACTTCACCATCCTTGGTACCAGGATCTCCAGTATCAGAGGCAGCTACCACTAAAAACATTCCAAGCTCTGCTCCATCGCCATCAAAGAAAAGAGGTGCACTCTCACAAACCAGGGGGGACCCAGAAAGGGACAAGAGACAAACAGCACAAAGCTCCAGAGGTGTTTCTTGTACTGAGCTCATTACTGAAGTTTAGGGAATGCTCTTCCCTTAGAGGCTCGACTAGCATCAACTCTAACTTTGTTTTTGCTCTAAATTAAAATAGAGTTACTTACCAAGGCCTTTGGGGCTTAAGGATCATGGCTTTAATAGGTCATGGAGGCTGTTTTTACTGTGGTTGGTTTTCACAGATGTGGTTTTAATGTTTGAAATGCTTTTAGGGTATTGAATTGCTTTATTATTTATTTATTGTACTGTGCCTTAAATAAATGATTGATTGAATGAATGAATTAATGATTAACAACGTGAAAGAAGAAGAAAGTTTATTGGCTGAAGAACCTGGAATACTGGTTTGGATCCTACACAACATCATTGTTTAGGGCTGCCATTGCTAAAATTAGACTAGCCAAGATGATGCTTAACATCTCGTAGAGGGTAAATGGAACATCATACACATTTATTGATCTCACCTCCTTCTCCCATCACTTTATATTCTGCCAGAAGGTCTCTGTTTGCTAAGCTGGGCTGAATGTTTGAGCACATTCATTGGCAATTCATTTTTATACATATTCATAAGAAATCCAGTGTTTTATGAGCTAGCTTTTTTTTTCTTTTAGAAGCAGAAAAAAATGGTATCTAAAAATAGCTGGAAACTTCCCAAACCAGAGGCTTTGGATTTTTACAGCATAAATCTCTAATCTGATAATCTTGGGACACATCTGGTAGTTCAATTGCCAGGCACAAACCTCCAGCATTAGAGGGATCAGCCTAGTACACAGGCACAAGGACAATCGTTAAAGAACATTGTTCTTTCCAAAGGCAGTTTTTTAAAAAAAAGCAATCTGGACTGTGGCTTAATACATCAAGTTCACTACAAGATACTTTGAAGTGTGTATAGAAAGGGAGGAGGCCCACATTTTTCTGCATTTTTGTCTCCTTCATAGTGAATATAGGAGAGTGGTAAACACTGCTGTTTAGCGCTGTATCTCCATCTTTTAAAATCATTCTGGTCACCCTAATGTGTTTTCCAGAATCGTGCATTAAATATTGGATGTATCGTGTGTCATCTTTTGTCTGTATTCTGGACCAAGTGTGTTGACATGCATGTGCTTGTACACCCATGAAGCAAAAGCTCAGGGTCTTTTTTTTGCACTCAGGAGAGGAGGAGAAAGGTAGGGCTCCATAGCCTTTGTCAGTGTGTGTCTTTTTCAGTCCTTGCAAGTGATCTTTAAAACCTTCCAGCTCATTTTCTGTCATTCCTGTGCTACAATCCTATCCCAAGTTTATTGGTTTTCTACGATGACTGTAGAAAACAAAACTACAAATAATTGTTTTCTTTGATCCAAGCAGGACAGAATTGTTGGGTCTTGTTGCCTGACCCCAAGAAAAACAGCAGCTACTTTCATCAGCTTTCCACCTTTGTTTTTTGTTTGCTTACAATATTTAAAATGTTTGCTGCGCTCTCAGGTTTTCCACACTTCTGTGCTTTGTGGCCTGAGAGATGGGAGAGACAGAAGCAAAATTATGACTGATTCAGGCACCTTTGCCTATAGGTAACCATTCTGTCTCTCCATATTCTGTCCTAACAGTAGCTCCTTGTCCAAAATATCAGTTGCACATCAGGACAATCAAGTGGTGAAGTGCATCTATTTCCTTCAGAACAATCATAGCTTTTCATTATTCACACAGATAAAGGCTTTGCGGTCATCTATAAAATCTTGACTGATCTTTTTCTGAAATTCTGTGGTGTGCGCCAGTGGCTAGAGGATATTTGCAATATGATCTCAAGTGCCTCTTCCAATAGTACCAAAATATAATTTAAATACTCCTGAAGAACTGAAGCCAAATATATTAGCAGAGAACCATCACAGTTAAAAGAACAGCTTTATTGATGAAATTGATGAAATGCTTATGCTTATAAATATTAATAACAGATGAGAAGCAAAAATGAAAGGTTGTAGTAACAGGATCAAATGCATCTGTTCAATGACTGATATACAGGGAAAAGACAATTGTTATAATAATCATTGCAGATAAAGTAAGTAGAACAATTAAAAAGGAAAAACAGAAGAGTTCTTCCATAAGATCAGAGACATCAAAGGGAAATTTAAACCTAGATTAGGAAATCTTAAAGATCAATAGGCATCTCATCAGAATAAAAGTGTATTAAATAATGAAAACAATGTATGAAAGACCTGTACATAAGACATGCAAAGGTAACACATTCCTTGAAAAAAGAATACTGTAATTAAGAACCAACAATTTTAGAAAGTTCTTTAAAAGCTGTTTTCAAAGCATTTGGATGAAGTAAATCACCAGGAATAGATGGGATAGATTCATTTCAGACTACTGAAGCCAAATCTATCAAAATCCTAAAATGAATATGTCAATAAATATGGAAAACAAAAGAACAGCCCACAGACTGGACACGTTCAATATACATGCCAGTCCTGAAGAAAGAGATGCTAAAGAGTGCAGCCACTACAGAATCATTACATAATCTCCCACACAAGCAAAATGACTCTCCAGATTCTACAACGAAGAATGTTACCATGTATGGAGTGACAAATGACAAATGTTCGTGTAGGATTCAGAAAAGGAACAGGCATAACTCACATTAGAAGCTAAAATGGCTAAACTGAGGCTACAGTACTTTGGACATACCATGAAAGAGAATACTTATTAGAAAAAAACAATAATAATATGAAATATGGAAAGCAGCAAGAAAAGAGGAAGGCAAAATATGAGATGGATTGATTCCATAAAGGAAGCATGACTTTTACTTTGCAAGATGTGAACAGAGCTGAGAAGGGCTGTTAATGACAGCACCTCTGGGTGGTCAATACAATTCTAGCAGAAGTAGTTAAGCAGGTTGTGTGATCTGGTTTGTGCTCAGTGGGTTTTTAAGTTCTAGTTCATTGCAGAGACTGTATTCAAAAAATACCAGGAAGCCTAGCTCAGCATCCAGGCCATGACAAAGCCTGAGGTGCACATCTGGATGAAAGCTAATGCCCACGTTAAGTTCCAGATGGCTTTAATGATGAGAGAGAGCGAGAGATGTAGATTTATTTGTTTTATAGGGCATGTAATAGTACCCAATCTTCAAATTATCAACAAATAAATAGATAATTTAAGTATCTGTGGGATAAGCCCCTGAAATACAAATTATTGCCATCAATTGCCTTCACTGTGAATATGTAACTGAACAGGATGTGCAAATGTTGCTTCACTGTATAGTTATTACACATACTGCAGGGACAAAAAAGAACAATACAAAACAGCCTTATTTTTTCTTTAATAGTTTTTGGAACTTCCTAATTCCAAAGAGAGAATCAGATAATAAAACTGAACAGCTGTATGTCTTTTTGGCAGTGGGGACTGCTGCACTGTGACCTTCAAAAACAGTTTCATCTCATAAGCCTTTGGATCAGGACCATCCTATATTTCTCATAGCAATTTAGTCTGCACCGAACAGTTGAACAATGGGTGCTCACAAAGCTAGGCAGTTCTTGAGGGACTACCTTTATCTCCTCCCTTCAGTACTCCAAGTCGAACTAGAACAGCCTTCTCTAGGTCCAAATATTCCACATAATCCTGATTGGTCTTTTCTTCCATTAATTCTCTTGATCGCTGACCGCCAACTACTTTCTGCAAGGAAGGGTGAAAATAATCAAAAATACTCTCCTGAGTCACAGAAAAAAAGCTGATTCTCAAAGTCTTGGAGGACGATGGCTCAGATCTTCTTGTGTAGCTATGCAAATGACATAACTTTGGAGAAGAGTTTCTCCAAGTTCTGAGAGTACCGTAACTACATCAGATATGAGGCAACACCCTAAATGGCTGCCAAGAGCTCTAGACCGCTACTATTTTTAATTGTTTAATAAGAAAGGCACGAACACAAATACTTTTCTGAGGTTTTCGTATTTCTCACACTTTCCATTCACAGCTTTTAGATGAATCCAAGCCTATCCTGACACAATCTTTTATGCAGGGACCACAAATCAAGACTTGAAGATACTCTATGAAATTGGTTTGCAAAACACAGATTCTGCTAACTATAGCTTGCAGTTATCTCTGGCTGTATAGGTCATTGATAAACCACTGTTCTGACTTACAAGGCTGCTGCACACTGGAGACACACAAGAATTCATGAAGAGGACTCCTGAACAGATGCCAATCAAATGCTGGCAAAAACTGCCTTATATGTTGTAAGTCTAGAAGCTCAAACCATGTTATGACTTTTTAACAGTGGTTAGAACAAACCTTGGTTATCTCCATTTTCCCCTCTGAACCGACTGCTATAAATTTCAGAATGTGAAATGGCTAGCAGTAGGTTCAGGGGTTAAAATGGGGGAGACCTGCTCTTCCTTAAACTACAGACATGGATAAATCTGGCTTCTTCAGATGTAGAGACTGGAGAGTTACTAGAAAAGAGTTAGGAGTTTAATGAACTTCCAGGAAGTAGCTTGTTTTAGCCTGCTGTGTCAGGACTAGGAATTTTTATTTTATCTGGCATAAACGTCCGAGGACTGCAGCCTAATTCTTGACATTCTTCTTCAGCACAAAAGCTGATGTCAAATACAAGCTCCACATCTTGAAAGTGGCACAAAACTTGTTGTCACCATGATTCAACTAATGAGGCCAATGTCTCTCTTAGTAAATATCTCGTGAATAGTTACTGTTAACCCTTTTTATTAAGTTTTCCACCTCAACATATCCCAGCTCTAATCCCAGTCTACATGCTATGCTTAATACCCTGCTCATACTGAGGCTGGGGTCCCCAGTATGAAAACCATGGGCATCCATGTGCCTGACAGACTTCTCTTCGGGACCACTAGTCTATCTGCACCTCATATTTTAGTATTTTAAAAGTTAGATTTTTTTAAAAATCCAAGCCGAGTGTTTCGTTTCGTTTAGTCGTGTCCTACTCTTTGTGACCCCATGGAACATGCAGGAAATATTTTGTGCATCTGAAGAATTGAGTTTTAGTCCATGAAAACATATGCCATGATGTATCTGCTTTTGGTAGATGCATTTAGATCCTTTGTTGTGTTTTCCTTTTGGGCCAAATGAACCAGCTACATGTATTTCCATGACTATTTTCTTCAGCACAAATCAGAATGGCAAACAAAACTGGAAACTTTCCAGAATGTCACCAGTAAGAAAAAGGAAGACATTTCATGTTGTAAATGGCAATAAGACAATAACAGTAGCAGAAGCATAATATACTGTATTAGGTTCCATGAAAATATTCTTTATTGCAGCACAATAGGTGTGTTGAGAAAATATACAATTAGTTCACTGTGGCCACAATCCTACACACAAGTGCTTGGGAGTATGTCCCATAGAGTTTAATCAGATGTGCCATGAAGTGAACTTCTGTAAACTTCAAAGACTAGAGAGTTAAAGAAATAGTTGACCAGTGGCCACATGTTCAATATCCTAAGAGTTCTACTTTTCATTTCTCTCAAGATGATCTTACCGTTTTCTTAATCAGATTTTCCTTCTCCAGCTCTGCTCTCTCTTGATCTCTGAATTCTCGACGCTGCTCAACGTACTCCAGATGTCTGACTTCTCGCTCAAAGTAATGGAGAACACTGGAATGCTGATGTTCCCAGTGTGTCTTTAGTTAGGACAGGCATCAGGGTAGACTGGACTAAAATCAACTTTATTTAAATCTCTACTCAGAAAGATTCAACATAAACATGGGAATTTTCCCCTCAACACCACAAAATGCACTCCTCTTTAATCTAAGCATTTATTTTTCTCATGAATTTTTCATGATCTCCTGGGTTCAAATTGGCTTCCCCTTCAATAATCCTTTATTCATTGACACCTTTCAAGTCTGAAAGTTTGTACGTTCAGGCAGAGAGGTAAAGGTTAGATTTGCCATTCTAGAGGAATAAAAATCGATAAAGGAAACCACTAAAACCTATCCTGGAGGTTTTAATAGAGTTTCCAGGAATTTCCAACACGGCATCCCATCTTATCCACCACCAGTCATCAGGGTCCCACAAGACAAGCAACCCAGCTACAATCTGCAATTCACCAGAGGAGTCATGCAAAACCTTTCACACCTCCCCGCTCTGCCCTGGTCCCGCAAATAAAGTAAGAAGGGTTACGAACCTCATTGCTGGAAGGGTGGCTTAAAGTCCATGAAATTTCTAAAATATGCAGAGTGCCAAAGTCATCCGATATGGCTAAGAAGTGTTGCTTTGCTGTAAGAAAAGGAAGGAGACCTAATGTAAGGGGACATATAACAACAACGGGGCTGGGGTACATTTGTGCTCAGCAGGTAGTAAATGGCCCACAAGTCTTCACGCTGGGACTCAATATTTACACCTTCTTCCTAACCTTGTGGTCCTCAATCCTGCCAGATTCAGAAATCATGTGGGCCTATGGACTAACAAGTAATTGTACTGTCTCAGCTGCTGCTTTCCTACTCATCACCATGGCATTGCTCATAACTAGAGCCTACTAAAGAGCAAACCCAATTGTAGTTAATTCTGATTTCCAAAGGAAGGGCTATTTTAGCCTGTTGCAGCAAAAGCAATAAAGAGTCCTGGGTTATCTTAAGAATGAATTAAGTTATTATGGCACAATATTTCATGGACCATACCCTTGTTCCGCAAATGTCTCAAGTATTGCCCACCTGGAAGCAATGCCCCTTCTGCATTGTACAAGAGGCAAACAGCTCAGTTTTTACAGAAAATAGAAAATAGGCATAAATGGCCCTATTCAAACCCTCAAAAACCAAAGGGGAATCTCTTCAGGTTCCAAAATCATGCTGTCATAGGCTGTAAATAAACCATTTTGGGCAAGAAAACATTTGAGGAATATTACAGTTCCTCAGGGTATTCTAGTCTACCAACAGAGGTTTGTGTCAGGAGGAAAGTTTGCCATCCCATGACATGCTTAGCTAGTGCCAGGATTATGTGTGCTAAATTATCAGTAACTGGTTTGTGAATGGTTGCAGTTCATAATTGTCACTAGTCAGAATCTTATTCTGGACCTACAAGTGTGCAAAGGAAATTGCATCTGTCTTGGGAGAAAACTGCTGACAAATTAATTAATGAGATTACATTCCTGAATATGTGCCCAGGAATGCAATAGGCACCTTGTTAATAAAGTGCAATTTGCCAGCAAGATTTGTAACATTTCCCTTAGGTAAAGGTTCCCCTTGACAATTTGTCCAGTCGTGTCCAACTCTAGGGTTCAGTGCTCATCCCCGTTTCCAAGCCATAGTGCCAGCATTTGTTCATAGACAGTTTCTGTAGTCACATGGCCAGTGCAACTAGACATGGAACACCGTTACCCTCCCACCATGATGTTATCTATTTATCTACTCGCATTTGCATGTTTTCGAACTGCTAGGTTGGCAGGAGCAGGAAAGTGACAGGAGCTCACTCCGTTGCGTGGATTTGATCTTATGACTGCTGGTCTTCCGACCTTGCAGTACAGAGGCTTCTGTGGTTTAACCCGTAGCGCCACCATGTCCCTTTCCCGTTTAGTCGTTTAGTCGTGTCCAACTCTTCGTGACCCTTTCCCTTACACAAGCTTAAATTGACAATAGGGTTCTAGCCAATATTACTTCTCAGCTTTTATTTTCCCTTTAAACTATGTACATAATCTCCTAACACCACTGTGCATACTGTATACCTGAAGTCCCAGACAGCCGTAAAAATTAACATCTAATCAGATAAAGTTGATTTATTGATTTATTGATTGATTTATATCCCAGCCATTTAGACCATGTCTACTCCATGTCACTCTGTGACTATGGAGCAAACTACTCTGGAACTGAGACCCAGAGCTTTTTTTTAAAATGAAAACACAGAATAAAACAAAAATCACACTCAGGAAGGAAAGAGGTGGCTAAAATCCTGGTGCAGATCCTTTTGCCATATAAGACTCAGAACATAATCAGTCTTATAGGGCTTAAGGTTGCACAACACGATTTGGATTTGTGGAGAGGAATTGGATGCTTAACCTTATCTCTGTTGCTTCTGTGCTGCTAATTCCTCTCTGAAATACCTTCCCCCTTCCTTTCATAGAATACTCTGAAGAGAGTATTTACTATTTATTTATTTATTTATTTGATTTATATCCCGCCCATCCAGTCTGGTTGACCACTCTGGGTGGCTTCCAAAAAGGTACATACAATAAAACATACAGCCAAACACATACAATAATAAAACGAATATTGAATGAAGGAAAGAAAAAAAAAGAATTAGATATTGACAGGAGGGAAGGCCTGAATGAATAACCATGTTTTTAGTTGGGTCTTAAATCCTCAAATTCTTACTGAATTGGCTAACAAAAGAGTGACTGTAGTTTAATTTTAAAAGTTGTCAGGACCCTGTTGTGCTCACAGGTGTTTTAACAAATCTTTAAATCTATTTTCCAATGTTCATACTCCCTATTAGCTGTTAAAGTCAGGCAGCTAAGTGCAGATAAGGTTAAACTGTTAAAAAGGTTAAACTAAAGCAGAGAAATGAAATGGAGTAACCTGACATACAAGAATAAATCCAGGGCTTGATGCAAGTAATCAGTGAAATACAGACATTTTGAGTCTGAGATGCTTCATGAGTCTTCTCCAAGAGGTCCCAAATGTCAATATTTCCATCTTCTCTCCCGATGAAAAAAACACCTGGTCTTGATAAAGACCAGTGACCAACCGTGTATCTCTTTGCTGCACAGCTTGACTCCAGGAGTGGCCCACTCTGAATTGAAAACACAACAGTCAAGTTGATGAATGAACACATATCATTTTGTAGTAAATACTCTCTTCTGAGAATTAATTGTTAATGCTGCACTTTCTTCACCAACCTGTTTTCCTGGTTTCTGAGAACTTTGCTTATGTCCTCATCTGGTTAAAATGAGAAACAAACAAACCCTGTGTGTAAATAGCTGTCCTGAAAAATTTAGTCCTGAAAAAATTCAGACAAAATCTGTATACAAGTACTGATTCTATCATCGAATGCATGGAATTTGATAGGAATGGAGTGTGACTCTATCCTGCCCTTATGTTGCACCTACTGGGCAGGGCTACAAATAGGGATGTGCCATTTGGAATTTTTGGACTATGAATCCCATCATTCTCCATTTTGGGAGTTCTATCTGATGGACAGACATCTACAGGAAACTAAATACGGCTCACTGGGAGAAATGCCTAAGCCTGAAGGCTTTGTAGCCCCGGTAGACATATGGGATTCATTGTCTAAAAATCGCAAATGGTATAGCTATAGTTATGATCATTTGCTGACAGAAGTAGCAGCTTACGGTTGTATAGTGAATCAATAGAGGCATGTATTATTGATGATGGAATATTGGAAAAAATTAGAGTCTAAACCGAAGTGGGGTGGCTTGTTTCCCATTCTACACTTACCTGGAGAAAATACAATCTGGAATAAAGGGAGAGACTGTCCACAAATAACAGCCAGTCAGCATTAACAAGGAGAAAAGTAGACTGATAAACCATCAGATTCCTTGCAGGTATTCTGCTTCAGGATTACATAAACAAATACCCACCGACAATGTCTACTGCAGTTGCACAATGAAAGGAGGTGTGAGGACAGTGGGAAGCCTATGCTTTGAAATGTTACTCTTGACCATCTTCTTTCCATCTCTCCTAAGCATCTCCAAATTAGACAGATCATCAGTATGTTCATGGCCGCAGAGGTCAGAAATAAGTGAGAGATTGATCCCATATCTAGAAGTAGTGTTTCTTTAGGTAGTGGCGGATGTCTGACTGTAAAAACATTTTATTTCCCTCAGCTACACAGGAGGAGAATTGATCACTAGAATGTAAATCCTTGCTGCTTCTGTAGTTCTGATTGCTTAGTCATATGGCACAGAGGAGATCATGTAGCTAGCGTGAAAATGAGGTTACAGCAGGCAAAAAAGCTTTGCTCTGAACACTGGAATGGGGGAAACCATATTCAAGCTAAGCAACTCTGCCTCCTCCAGAATGTGGCAGCACAGGAAATCCATTGTACAGCCAGGCAACCTGTTATTAGTCACAGCCAGGGGGCCAAATACACCACTCCGCTTTTTGGTATTGCTGACCACACACTTGTGACTCATTCTTCCTCATAGGATCAGAATCAGAATCAATAAATTGAGGTCCAGGGCAACAATGTACATTGCATGAATGCCATTCAATTATGATACCAGTTACTGGCATTGTTTTTTTTTTAATTTGCTTCTGAATGTCCAAAAAATTCTGATAACGTTGCAGTGGCATAACAACAGTACGGCTAATGCATAGCAGTTCCCGGCATAACAGGACCACTGGATCAGCCATTTACTAACTTATGGCTTTCCATGTACAGTATTATTCTACCCATACCTGTTCAAATAAGGACCCACTGAGTTCTGTGGGATGTATTCTCACACAAGTACTTCAGGGATGCAGGCATCTTAAGCATGTGAACCTGCAAGCAGGATCCTTCTGTTTTTGCACAAGTCATAGCATATATTTGCTATTAAATAAAGATTAGAGAGGGGGGTATTTGTATTCGTACCCTGTTTCCACGAAATAAGACCTAACCTGAAAATAAGCCCTAGTATGATTTTTTCAGGATCCTCATAATATAAGCCATACCCCCAAAATAAGCCCCAGTTAAGTGAAACCCTGCCTTTCACCATTGTGCACTAACCAGAAGAAGATGACATGACTGTATTTGAATAAATGTAGATTGTTTTACATGAAAAAAATAAAACATTCTCTGAGAATGAGTCCTAATGTGTTTTTTTGGAGCAAATATTAATATAAGACCCTGTCTTATTTTCAGGAAAACACGGTATACGAATATCCCCGCACAGCTGGAGTTAACGAGGATCCGGCCCCTAAGGCGGGACCATGCCCTGCTCATCCAATTGCTCCTGAGCGCCATTCTCTTCCTGGTCGTCTAGTCACTCCTGGCAGAGGGAGGGAGGACGAGTCTCCCTGCAAGGCTGCTGAGCGGCTAGCCGACCGGCACTCTGGAGCGATTGGAAGAAAGGGGCCACCCCCGGACGTGTGAGTGGGCGGTTAACTCCAGCTGTGTAGGGATATCTCTAAATCATGATTCTGCCTCTTTAATGATTCCAAAGGCTGCCTATGCCATTGCTTTGGAGTTTCACATTTTTGCTTACTGATAAAACTCCATGCTTATAAGCATTGGGTTGATTTAGTGAGACTTAAGAGTAACTCACATAAATCAATGAGTTAATCATGACTAATTTAAATCCCATTGATCTATGATGATGACACCAGGGATCACACTATTCTTTAGTATTCTCCAATTCCTACAGTAGCAAATATTCCAAAAAATTGAACTAATTTAGGAGGAAAATCGTATTTTTTTACAAAACTACTATCAGATAAATCCACTTCCACTTGGCTATAATAAGCATCTTAAAATCTGGCACTGGTAGGGAACAATAAACTACATAGTGGGAAAATGCAAATGGATCTGCTGTGAAGTTTTACTGAGGAACATGCTGATCACCATCATCACTCTATCTCCTGAAAAGGACAAAAGCTGTTTCCACAGCTATAAATACTCAACTATCTAACAAACAGCAATAGAGCATGGACAGAGTTCCTACTCCAGTCCTCTGAAGATGCCGGCCACAGAGACTGGCGAAACGTCAGGAAGAACCACCTTCAGAACATGGCCAAAGAGCCCGAAAAACCCATAACAACCATCAGATCCCGGCCATGAAAGCCTTCGAGAATACATTGTACTGAGGAAGTTGGATTTCCCCAGGTAAATTCACTTTAGCCGATCACATAGGAGTTAGCAAAGAAGAGGGGAGGAAAATAGCAACCAACCTTATTTACAGTTTGTTAAGTTACCTTTTCTGTAGCCTTCCAGGTTTGCAGGTGGCATGGCTACAATCGAGCTACCTTAAAAAGCTGCAAAGAAGTGCTAATTAGCACTTTTCTCCTTGTTCTCTGTGGACTTCTCACTCTCTGCCCTCCTTTTTTGTCTTCTAGATGACTTAGAGCGATAGCACCAAGACTTTTTTAAAAAACCAAACAGGAAGGGAAATGGAAAACAAGAAATTTGAAGGAAACAGGTGTTTGACCGTGGATGAGGCCAAAAATTCTCATTTCAAAAAGAGAAAAAGATGAATTTTTAAAATCCTGCTGTTGGTTAAATTAAGAATTGTTCCCTGTTTATTGTCTGGTGATGGCAGATGCTGACTGCATCAGCACAAACAGTCATACCACCTGAACTGATGCAAATGCATTCACTATCAAAAAAAGCAAAGCAAAATATGCTGCTTATGTACTGCCCCATAGCACTTAAAGCACTCTCTGGGCGATTTATAATTCAATTGCGCAGGCTACACATCCCCCCTGCCTGCGAGCTGGGTACTCAGGTTACCAACCTGGTAGGATGGAAGGCTGAGTCAACCTTGAGTGGCTATCTGAGCCCGTCAGGATCAAACTCAGGTCATGAGCTTGACTGCAGCACTGTAGTTTAACCATTATGCCCCGGGGGCTTGATCAACATCTGCAGTACTGCAGTCAGGCCTCTGCTCATGATCTGAGTTTGATCCCAACAGATTCAAAAAAAAAAAAAAAAAGTAGAAGCCCCAGCAGCAGAAAAGACTACAGATTGGAAAGAAAAATTCTGGGCTGATTCACATTTATTTGTATGTTGTGTGGTCAACAGAAGATAGTGTGAATTTGATCATCCCAGTCCTGAAGCATTTCCAACATTATTTGTTAGGGTAGCCTCTTTATAATTCTTATTTGAAAAACTGGGTCATGTAAAGGCAGCAAATTTCTTATAATGATCTTAATTGGCATCTTTTAATGAAGGGAAATAATTAATGGTCTCCTGATGAAGTGCTATTCTTACAACTTCAAAACATGTAGCACCCTATTTCTTTCACCTCTTTGAATTTTCTTGTCCTATATGTTGGGTGGATTTGTGACTTCTTTCTTTGTGACTTCTGATTCCAGAGGAACATACCGTAACACCTTCCTTCCATATTGCAAAATTCCAGCCTCCAACTGTGAGAATTATGTCGTTGAAAAATGGAGATCGCTGAACAGTATGGACAAGCCCGTCATGGATGGTGTGTATGTTGGTTGGTTTCTGGCCTTAAGGAAAAAAAGAGGAGTAAATTCGTATATAGATGCACATGTATGTGTATCATCATATTTCATCTGGTTGATATAAGATGCTGAATACAGTTGCTTCTCCAGATTCTTCACAAAGATCAGAATGAGGAGAAGAGCCCCACCACCACCATCCTCTTTACCCTGGAGGAGAAAAATTATTAGGGATCAGAATTCTTGAACCTCTGAGGACTGCCAGTGGGAAAGAACCTCTAGAAGTTGCAAATTGTGAAGCTTACAGGGTCTTTTGGAGAAATAAAATGTGCACAAACCACACACACATTTTAAAACACAGATGGCTAAAATGTACATAACAAACATTCTTTAGAGAATAGGGTGAACTTGTGTAAATTAAATGAAATGCACAAATAAATACATTAATTATGAAAAATGAGTAAAGATGTGCATGGATTTTTGCACAAGAAGTCTCTCAACAAGAGGAGGACAGGAAGAAAATGTGGATTGGATTCAGAGAAACACAGTGAAATCAACCCAGACATTTTCACACCCTTGCCTTGTAAGTCTTTACTCTGGGAGTGGGGGCAGCTGTGACCCTTCAGATATTTATTCCTAAAATTCCCAGCAACCCCGTGAAGCACAGCCAATCTTTCATTTTCCCCATTCATTCCATTTGATTATTTAAACTTCACCTTTCTCCCAACAAGGACTCATCTTGGGGAAACATCCACAAGCATCTGGAAAATCACCATTGCCCACCTCTGCTCTAATTCCCATTGCTCTAATTTGCCTTCCTTATCTCTTCTTAAAAGATGCATGACTAAAATATTTAATGGTCTCCATGCACAGAGCTTTGGACTATTGTTTGCAATTCAGTGGGACCCTTGTTGAAAATAGGTCAGCTGCCACAATAATATCAACACTTGTCCGTTCAGATGTTAATTCACTAGTTCTCCTTGTCACCCTTCACACTAGTCAGACTGGCAGTGGGTGACGAGAACTGAAATCTAAACAACATATAGAGGACCACAGGCCCCTCAGCCCAGCCATAAGACATAAGGTCAGTATCTATAAGTTCTTACCCTGCTTCCCCAACCTGTTTTCTATACTGAACTTGAATCCAAATAGTAGCTTCAACCAAAGCAGGTCCATTGAATCAATGGAATTGACGCACTGTTCAGCATCTGATTCAATAGATCTACTCTAGCTGGAAATAGCAATTGCATTTAGGTCAAAATCTCTCAGTCTCATATTCATCTAGGAAACGTTCTAACTCACTAAAGAAACTCAGGTCAGTCTAGCTACTTCTATCACTGGTTCAGTGTTTGTTGTATTTTACAGAACTGAAGCATCTGTGTTGCATCTGTGTTTTATATCTGAGCCCTGGCTACGAAGCACTCACGACCCGTTCCCCCAGCGGTATTTCTCCATGCTGAGAAAATTGAAGCCTACTAAGCAGTCTTCCCGAATCGCCATCTCTTTCCATCTTCCAGTCCGAACAAAGAATTTCACCATCCTGTAATACCACAAAAAATGTAATAAATACAGACAGCAGGAGGTGAGGTGAAACACTGCTGAAAATCTGGAAGTCACACTTTGATCTCCTTTGAAGTTTAACAAAAGAGCTTGCAAAATGGAAAGTGTTTCCTGTACTGTCTCCACACTTAGATGCATTTGGGCTGAAAGCTAAGCTATTGCAGAACTGCTGAATAGTTTAAAATATAATATATTGTGTGATCGTTTTCTTTAAGTTCAAGTAAATTAACTTTTGGCACTAATACATTGCGTTTATGGACCAAGAAACAAATGTAGATAAAGAAAGCAAATATACAGTTTATTGTTTTGTTATGCTTTTTTGAAAAAAAAATTCAAAATGCAGGAAAAAATGTGGAGTAGCACTGCTAATTCAGTATATAGTATGAAACCAAAAGGCACTCTATTTGTTCTATAAACTGGATGCAAATGTCACCTTCTTAACCCTAACAGAAGGTCTTTACATTTAGACAGATTCAGAATGGCTCATAGCCTCTTTTACATGCTGGGTTATTTACTTCTGCTTTTTTAAGATCACATTTTTCTAAACCAGAGTGGCATTGATAGCCTGAGGACTCTGTGATGTGCAATCCATAAAAGTAACTTGTACATGCCATGTTCATGGGAAACTGCTGTCTATCATAGTTCTGATCTAGATGTGAATGACTGGATTTCAGTTCTTAGTAACTTTCTGAATGACCTCAGCAAACCTCCAATAATGCAGGCCAGATATGAGATGCTAAAATCAATCTTGCTTTTTGGTTTCTTTGCTAAATTGGGTGTACTGTATTTGTTGATATTTTATCTTTCCATGTTCATCAATAAAAACACATGTTTAGGTTTAAATTGTTTAAATGGGTGTAGATTTATAAAATCAAGAACCATCTCTTTATGCCTTGAATGTGCCAGTACAGTGGTGCCTTGCTTGATGATGTTAATTCGTTCCAGCGAAATCGCTGTAGAGCAAAAACATAGTCAAGGGAAATTTTAAAAAACTATTGAAACGCATTGAAAACCGTTCAATGCGTTCAAATGGGCTGAATACCTGCTCGCCCAGCGAAGATCCTCCATACGGCAGCCATTTTCGGTGCCTGTAAAGCGAGGAATCTGTCCTAGAAAACAGCAGGGGGGCCATTTTCTTCAGCTGAAGGCCATTTTGAAACCCGACTATCGGCTGTTTGCTGATTGTTGTAAAGCGAAAATCGGTTCTCGAAATAGGGAACCGATCATCATTGAACAACAACAACAAAAAAACATTTAGACCATATTTTGCAATCGCAAAAAACTAACCGTACAGCGATTTCCTCGTTAAGCAAGGCAATAGTTAAGCGAGGCACCACTGTAATATTATTGGCCTGGAAAAGAAGCAGATATCTGGGATGAGATAGATGGATGGATGGATGACGTAATAGTAGATAAAATAGGTTTGATTAGACATATTAGAATAGGACACGGTTTCTTGACTCGGTGTAAAAATGTATTGGTCAATCCAGAGAATAGTAATTTACATAGATATAGGATCATGCACCTCTCCTATACTAAACAATAATTTATATTCAAAAGGTCAACTTACTTCAGTCCCAACAAAAAAGCTGGAGGTGATATTTTCTAGCAGTTTAAGAGGTTTTGTTGTTGTGGCCTGTATCTCACTATACGGTAGTTTTTCTGTCAGTACTTCTGGTCTGACCTGGGGTTGCGTCTTATCTTCAAAAGAATTCAGGTACATTACTGTTATACAAAAGCTGTGTAACTAAATATCTTACCTTGTTCACTGCAACATGTTAACAAGTAGACACGGGGAAAAGGTAACTATAGATGTTGGCTGCTAAATAAACAGTTTTTTATTCTGGCTGACAAATAGCTCCGTGTATTCTGAACTCTTCCACATTCCTACTCATACACTACTAACATTTAAGATAACAGTGGATGTCTCAATTTTTTTAGACAGCAATTCCCATCAGCCCCAACCAGCATAATCAACAGGGAAATATCATAATAACTGCCTGTTTCTGATTTAACACCGTACTTTGTGTCCAAAGTGCCCTAAGCACAGCAACAAAAGGGGGAGGGAAAGCCAAGTGATCTTTATGCACAACCAAATACAAGGGTAGGCGACACCTCTCTTAAACTATCATGTAAAGATAATTATGTCATAACTCCCAGTCAGATTTGTTTGTGATTTTTTAGTGGTCAAATAAAGATATAACCTATCTAGAGGTGTTGCTTTTGGATCTTTGTGCACTACATAAACAGCACATTTTAAAAAGCCCAACAACTCATAATTCTCCTTTTTAGGAGTTTTGTCTGCAGGACCCAGACTTTACAGAGAGCTAAACTGTGCTCATCTTGAAAGAAGGCCCAACTGACAGGCTTCATGCCTTGGATAGGCCTAACTTCCTGTTGAAAAAGGAAGCTTCCCAGCAAAGAGTGGAGTGCTTTTTCAAACATGAAAAAAGGGCTATCCAAAGCATGAAGCCTCTCAGCTGGGCCTTCTTTCCAGGTGAGCACAATTTAGGTGTCTGTATGGTCCCAGTCCTGCAGATGAAACTCCCAGAAATGGAACTTATGAGATTTGCAGACCAAAAATATTCAAAATGCACATTCCTGAACCTTGCTTAAGCATAGTAATTCCCTTTAATGGAATTGCATTCTATGCTTCAGGTTGATTCCAGTCTTGGCAAGGTTGCTTTTCTCTCTGTTACAAATTCGAATCATGTAATTATGTGGTATATTTCCCTGAACATATAATGTAATATATATATATATATTATTACCTTGAATTTTGGTATGATAGTGTTCTTCTCTGAGGCTTATTTTCGTCGGGCTAAACTCTGCACCTGTATCTGTTTTGGGCAAGGTTACCTGTTTGAGGATGTAAAGAGAATCTGGCAATATATACAAATACAAGTTATGTGGCTATATCACTTGTATGTGTGTTCATAAATATACTCCAGACAATTCAGTCCTATATTCTTCTACTCAGACCCAGTCCTCCAGCCTCATTCAGTGGGGTTTATTTTCACAATAAGTATATACAGGATTGCAGCCTTGTATATTTATTTTTTAAACACAGACCATGTGAAATCTGAGAGAGAGTGAATATGCTGTGGAAAATGGCCATCTACAAGTTATGAACTAATGGCCCTAACGTATCTTGAAATGTAAACGTATTTGACATCTTAAGTAAAGCCTGTTTGATTTTATCCACACAAACATTCTGAACCCATCTGGTGCTCTGTTTTACTTTCAGATGGGAAACTCTCACTGGAATGTAATTCTGAATTATTCTGTATTATTTGTCACAAATAGATAGTAACACAGTGTATATTATGCACAGTTGCACTAGATGGTCTACCCAAATGAATTAAAAGAGTTTGGATAAATAAACAATATGATTTATAACTATATATAGGATACCTCTTCCCCACCCCCACTCTGTAGTCTGAAAAGGGGATGGAAAATGGACTTGGGCAATTGGGTAATTCAGTCCCAGAGCTCTCACGTTCCTCACAGGAATGCTGAGGATTCCAAAATAGATCATGTCAGGCACATTATTCTCACTTCATTTCCGGATAGGTAGAAAACAAATGTGATAAACTATTATTGACATATCATGGCATTTGTCAAAATATTTTTTCAGATACATTAAAAATCTGTCATGTACCTGACCACACTCACTATGGACTTGTATACCTGAAAGCACTTAAACTGACACAAAGCAAGGCACCATAATTTGACAGATACTGTACATTTATCTATTGCAGCCCTTCACATTGCACCCCATACTGTTCCAGAGAGTGCACTTAGAAGCCATGTAGGAGTATTGTTTAAAGTTCTAGAGCAGAGGTTCCCAACCTTGAGTATCCCAAGTGTTCTTGGACTGCCATTCCCAGAAGCCTTCACAACCAGCTGTGCTGGCTGGGATTTCTGGGAGCTGAAGTCCAAAAATACCTGGTTCCCAAGGTTGGGACCACTGTTCTAGAGGATGAGAGAGATCCACAAATGCATTAGATAAAATGGGAATGTGTTTGTTTGTTTTGCTGGATACAATGCTTTAAATTGTCTTTGATGTGTAGAGCTGATCTGTTTGCACAGATAAAAAAATCTACAAGGAGACCAGCCCTGCCCCAAGTATGCAAATGGCTGCTCCACAGGGCTATCATTCCTCTTCATCCAACAGATACTGTTTCACACATAAATTCGGAAAGTTACTTTTTTGGTGTACACCTCCCAGAGGTTCCTCAGCAGTGTGGCCAAAGGCCATGCTCACTAGGTGATCCTGGGAGTTGTAGCCTAATAAAATAACTTTTACAAGCTCTGGTTTCACAGACACAGCTTTCCTGTCATCTGGCAGATGATTAACATCTTCACCTACTGGAGTACCAATCAGCAGACGGAGTGGAGGAACAGTGGGGAAGTGGGTCCAGATTCTATAGAGGCCCTCCCTCCCTCAGGCCCCCTAGGAGCCAAGAATAGGAGATTCTTAGGTGTATGGAGAATCTCCAACCAGTATGTAGTTAATGGATATATAGACTGAGCAATTCAGAGAACTTTAGCCCAAAAAACATTTCTAAGCTCTGGAATAGATTTAACAGAAAAGGGGAATCCCATACACTGTACTATTAACTGTTGGACTACATGCTGCAAAGAGAGAGCATGATTGTACATATGTCACTTAAATTTAAACAGTTATTTCCTAAAATGTAATTCAAAGGGAAACATCAATATCATGAAAAGGAAAGAAGGAAGGCCTGCACAATGAAGAGATTTTAAAGGAAACTTGAGGGACTAAACATTAAGAGGAATGAGTATTCCCTGTAATTAATGTTTTCCATTTCACACTGGGAGTTTCATTAGAAATATGTGCTTTGACAATCAGGTTTTTCATAGCAGGTCCACATTTGCTTCCAATGTCTGATCAGGGAACAAATCAATTAAATGCAAGATGAGCAGCTGAGGACAAACGTGCATGGAGACAGACATCTTTCATCGTTTAAGGGAGCATCTATTCTAAAGGCAAACTAGGCAAACTGTCTTGCTCGATGCCAAGAATGATACTTTTGGTGTATTGGCTGCTCTCTCAACTTCTTCACAGTACTATACCTTAATGAGAGGCCTCCACGTGAGATCTAAGTGTTTGAAGGTCAAAGGCACATCAGGTAAAGGTGGAACAATCTTCTCTTCCTTTTTCTTCTCATTAGAAGGTTGGGCAGCTGGCCGATGGGCTCGGAGGTCCCAAAAATAGATGGTGCTGCAAAGGATCAAATAATGATATAAACTGCATGCATATAAATGTTGCATTGATTGAATTTTTGTATATAGGTAGCCCTATTTTACTGATTAATACAAAAGGTTGCTACATGAAGAGAGAAAGAAAAAGGAACGTGAAAGGTTTTTAAAAAAACACATACATACAGCCTAGTAGTCTTTTTAAAAAAATCTTGGCACCCATTACAGACATAACAACCTTCAGAGAAAGACCTTTTCCATGTTTAATCAGAAGGGAAATGAGATTTAAAAAAACAGGATAGCTGATTTTTTTAAACAAACAGCTCATTCACAGTCTAATAATCTAATAAACTATGATTTATCTTAAAGAGAGGGTGATATCTGAATTAGGCCTTTGTGTAATAAGCTTTTAAAAAATACTACCAGTCTGGTGAGCAGGTGACAAGCTGTATACAAACTCCAGCTCTGTTTTCAAAAACAGTGCCCATTCTGTTGAGCTGAGAAAGAGCAAATGAAATCACTGTTAGCATTAGAGGTTGGAATGTAAAACCAGTACCTACAAACGTAAGAACTTTCTGGTATTGGCGAACCACAGCATTGGATAATTATGATTTTTTTTTTTTACTGGAGCTTTATACTGAGTCAGATAATTGGTCCACCTAGCCTAGCATTGTCAACTATGACAACTGGTGCCTAGGTTCCAGCAGAATGCTCTCCCAGACCTACCTGGAGATCTTTGGTGACTTGGGGGTATCTCATCCAGAATTCACCAGGCCCAACCATGAATTAAATCATGAAATCAGATGAGCCTGTGTGTACTGGAAAATAAGGTAGCAGCCTGGTCTGACAGATTTAGATGTGCATCAGAGCACATCAGGTGCAAATCTGACCTCTGGAAAAGCATTCAGGCAGCGAAGGTTTATCAGAAGAGTATTCTGAGAAAATCCAAAAAGCTTCTGAACAGTTGCATTCTACTGTTCTGTGTTGCTATGTTTGTTTTTTCTATAGCAGCATGCTATCATTTTACTATACACACTGCCCCACAATTTTTGCCACTGTTTTCTTTCATGCCTATTTAGTGCCTTGACGTAGGTTTGGTACATTCAACCGGAGAGGCAAACATCTGAAGCCAACAAACAATTGGTGGTTTATGAGTCTTGCTTTTGTGTGTGTGGATTACAGAACCCTTAGGACTGATCCATGAACCCCTTCCAAAAACTAATGAAAGAGGCTTGTTGGCAAGGTGCTCAGCTTCCCTGCACGCCACGTACACCACATTCATAATATTTGGTCAAGCTTATAAGGTCAATTCAAGGCTTATTGAAGTAACACATGTCGTGTCCTCGTAAGAATCATCTTCATCATCACCATCATCTGAACCTGAACCTAACAAATTTTGAAATCCTTGACCAGTTGTTATAGCAGAACTATCATTCATTATAATTACTTAGGTACCTGGCTGTGGAGCCAAAGGTGGGGAATTAAATTCCCCACTGTGCCTCCTGGGGAGCCTTGGGCAAGCTGCACAGTCCCAGCCCTGCCCTCAAAGGGACTGGTAAACCACTTTTGAGTATTCTCTACCTGGAAAACCCGGGAAAGGGTTGCCATAAGTCAGAATTGACTTGACAGCATATGATTATTTTTACATCATCACTTTGTAGCAGCTGTTAGACTAGAATTATGATTACTATTGGAATTTTGGTGAATTGCCAATTCTTCTCACTACACCAACTTACTACAGAAAAGCACCAGGTTCTGTTTCAGTGGCCATATGATGAAAAGCAGTCTCAAAGCAGCAGGCCTGAGACTTAAAAGTACATATTCACCTCTGCTCCACACAGCATTTTTCAGGCAGGACAAGGCAACAAGTTGCCTTCCAGATGCTCTTTGAACTGTAACTTCTCTCAACTGCCTTAGCCATCAGGGATAATAGGGAGGGATCATGGAAGTAGCAATTCAGTAACATCTGGGGGGCCACAAGTTTCCCATTCCTGCTATAAGGGGAAGAAATCATACATGTATGAATGTATGTAGTGACAAGTCAAATGCTTTACTACAGCTAAATGTACATCCATGATTTTAGTTTCCACAATAAAATTCTTGCTGATATATCCCCAAAATGCACCTTAATGCAAAGCAGCCCCCATGAAATTAACTGGGGTAAATAAGACTAAGCTTAAATCTTTGGTTTGTGGCACAAAAGGTGTTATTTTATATAGAATGATAGAACAGGTGTAACAGGTGGGTATAATTGAAAGCAAGGACAAGCAGATTCAAGAACAGTTTTTACCCAAGTGCAGTATTGAGTTTAAATGCGGGGCCATAGGTTTTTGGTGGAATTTTAATTGCTGAGAGAAAACGGGGTATCTATATTTGGATGGTGAAAGTTGTGTATATTTTAACTTTTTTTTGTAGTGTTGTCCAGTTTTACCTTGGGGAAGAGCACCTCATTTCGTTGCACCCACTTGTGAGCGCAATGACAAATAAATTTCTTATGTCTTATGTCTTATGTCTTATGTCTTAATTGAACTTTTTGCATTAACTGGCACAAGTATGAAATATTAATAAAGAAACTTACCTCAAACAGTTCTGGCAGCCAGTGTATATCTGATATTACTGACTTATGACCATATTCTATGGAGGAGACGGCACAATATCTCACCAAGTGGGGCTCGTTTGCAACTTGTTGCTCCAGCATGAAACTGGGCTAAAATTGAACAGGAGCTTTTAGTCTTTAAGAAAGAAGTGGTTGATTATCTCTTTGAAGGCCAATCGATGGCCTATTGTTTAAAGCTGTTTTATACAGAATTAAATCTCTTCTCTCAAGCTCATAAGACCATTGAACTCTGATTTACAAACAGATAGAAGGAAGGAAGCCAGCTAGCTAGCTAGGTGTGGTGTCTAGCTGTGATGTCAGAGCAATGCTAGAAACCAAGGACTGAATCTGGTTTGTTTGGACAAAATAGGTTTTAAATAAAGTAGGGCTCTTTGAATTCAGACATAACCTGAGATATTCTATGATTAATGAAAAGTTACACTCTAGCAGTTGTTCAAGTAGAGGTGAGGGGGATGCTTCAGGGACTTGGGCTTCTGTAGGCTTATTCACGTAACCAGAAACCAAGGTTTTCTGCTATATCTGAACTCCAGGATTCTGTTTACTTTGTCCTCATTTTACATTTGGATACAACTGTGTGATTAACTCCACTTAGAATGACTGAAGTACAGTATAAAACAGTTGGCATATATCAGTCCTACATTGGCATAAGTTCATAAAGAAGTCCATTGTCTACTGAATAATCAGAATCTTGAAGTACTAACCATATTAACGGCAGTGCTCTTGCTTCCAGCTGTGCCTGACTTTGCATTTTGCAGCCTTTCTTCATATTCTGAGATGTCCCAGAGTACAACCTAAGATGAAAGGCAGAAGTAGTGGAAACAACATGAGATAAATCCTTCTGTTTAACTGATAGTATGTACTGATGCCACTTTTGCACAAAGTAAAATGAGGTACATATAGGAATGTACTTTGTAGTTTTCTATCAAGAAAAGTGGACCGAGAACTTCCAGAAGTACAAGCTGGATTTTGAAGGTGCAGAGGAACTAGAGACCAAATTGCTAACATGTGGTGGCTTATGGAGAAAGCCAGAGAGTTCCAGAAAAACATCTACTTCTGCTCCATTGACTATGCAGAAGCCATTGACTTTGTGGACCATAGCAAACTATGGCAAATTCTTAAAGAAATAGGAGTGCCTGACCACCTTATCTACCTCCTGAGAAATCTATATGTGGGACAAGAAGCAACAGTTAGAACTGGACATGGAACAACTGATTGGTTCAAAATTGGGAAAGGAGTACGACAAGGCTGTATATTGTCTCCCTGCTTCTTTAACTTATATGCAGAATACATCATGGACTGGATTGGAGGAATCCCAAACCGGAATTAAGATTGCTGGAAGAAATATCAACAACCTCTGATATTCAGATGATACCACTCTGATGGTAGAAAGTGAAGAGGAATTAAATAACCTGTTAATGAGGGTGAAAGAGGAGAGGGGGAAAAATTGGTCTGAAGCTCAATATAAAAAAAACAAAAACAAAACAAAGATCATGGCCACTGGTCCCATCCCCTCCTGGCAAATAGAAGGGGAAGATATGGAGGCAATGAGAGATTTTACTTTCTTGGCCTCCGTGATCACTGCAGATGGTGACAGCAGCCATGAAATTAAAAGTCGGCTGGTTCTTGGGAGGAAAGCGATGACAAACCTAGACAGCATCTTAAAAAGCAGAGACATCACCTTGCCAACAAAAGTCTGCATAGTCAAAGCTATGGTTCTTCCTGTAGTGATGTATGGAAGCGAGAGCTGGACCATAAAGAAAGCTGACCACCGAAGAATTGATGCTTTTGAATTGTGGTGCTCGAGGAGGCTCTTGAGAGTCCCCTGGATGGCAAAGAGAACAAACCTATCAATTCTGAAGGAAATCAACCCTGAGTGCTCACTGGAAGGTCAGATCCTGAAGCTGAGGCTTCAATACTTTGGCCATCTTGTGAGATGAGAAGACTCCCTGGAAAAGGCACTGATGTTGGGAAAGTGTGAGGACAAGAGGAGAAGGGGACAACAGAGGACGAGATGGTTGGACAGTGTCATCGAAGCTACCAACATGAATTTGATCAAACTCCGGGAGGCAGTGGAAGACAGGAGGGCTTGGCGTGCTCTGATCCATGGGGTCATGAAGAGTCGGACACGACTTAACGACTAAACAACAACAATCAAGAAAAGATACATTTTTAAAAGTTATACTGTATATCTGTAGTTCTAAGGAGTCCCACCTAACAGCAAGGAACTCTAACTGTGTTTCTTAACTCCTCCTGAAATCAGTCTTGAATTGGCCACTGTAATTTGTGACAAAAAAGTCAGTGGGATGAAGAATGGGTGAATGATTGTGATATTAATTATGGGCCAAACCCTGTAGTAGACAGTATGGAGGTTTTATGTCAGAGAGAGTCAAAAGGTAGCCCACAGGCCACATGGAGGCTCCAACTGTTGCCCTTTGGCAAGCCAACTCTTTAAAAAGTATCAATCATTTGCTCAACAAAATTTGTGCAGGGAGCAATTTAGATATGTTTTGGCCCCTCTGGGGTGTTTCAGGCTGAGAGGTGACACTTCTGGTTTTTGTGGGGACAAAAAGGACTCACCTATGGCTAGGATGGCTCAAGAAGAGCAAAAAACATCATGGAATTTCACCCTCAAGCCATGAGAGAATGTGAGGTGTCATTCTTTAGATATTTGTCTAGGTAATGCAGATCAGTAAAGGAAGGCAGGCAGGCAGGCAGGCACGCACACACACACACACACACAAGGTTAAGCCACAGAAGCCAGTATAGTGTGACAGCCAGTGTACTGTGGTAGAAAGAGTATTGGGCTCGAATCTCCATTTGGCCATAGAAATTGACAACGGGGCGGCTATACCAAACATCAGATCCTTGGTAACCTTACAATGATTGCTTAATGATAAAGAGCGCACAAGCCACACATTGCTTTTGTCACCCTCTTTGGGACAAAAATGGGTGAACCCTGTGATTCAGCTTCATCACAGCAGTGATCTAGGTGAAGCCTGTAAGCTTCAGCGGTTCACCGAGGCTATTTTATTGACAATTATTAATTTGAGGTTCAGATTCACTTTTGAACAGAGAACAATCTGGATTTAACACTGTAGTTGGGCTTTATCCCACACTGGGTTGTTGAAATCCTACAGAATCATAAAGTTTTATTTATTATACTGTACAATTAAAATATAAAAAAGATATGTAGCAAATGCAAACAGATACTATACCTGTCCATTCATACACCCTCCTGCAACAATGTTGGGATTACTTGGAGAAAACTCAAAGCAGTAGATGTCCTCAGGGCACTCCAGCATTAGCTAGAAAATATATTTGTTAAAACAGAGGGCAGGGGAGGGAGAGGGGAAAATATCAGATCTGAGTGCTGGAGCAATCACTTCTTCTGTTGTTCAAACACGTCAGAAGCATGAAAGTGTTCTTTCAGATACCTGAGGGTGAATTGGGTCTGCAAAACTCCAAAACAGAATGGGTGCTTTCCACAAGAGCAATCTTCCAGACTGTTGCACTCGGTCCTCGTACGAAAGCCGCTCTGTTACTGCCACCGCAATAATCCCTAATTTAAGGCAAATGCAATTCTACTATGGGAAAGATATCAGTCCTTCTTCTTTTTTAAGTCTATGTCTACATTCAGTGCTAGCTAGAAGTCTTGCTAGAAGAATTCCACTAGCGTATTTTGCAAGAGGCACAAAACCATTTAGGAATGTTCCTTCTACTTCTTGGGACAGTGAATTTCATAAACAAATTATTTGTTGTGCAAAGTGATGTTTTTCTTTGTCTATCCTGAACTTTCTGGTAACCACCTCAACTATCTCTCTGAGTTCGAGGATGCAAACAGGAACTTTCTCCATCCATCCTTTCCACCCTCCTTATAATAGAGATGTGCAAATTTGTGGGGGTGGGGTTTGGACTACAGGTCCCAGAATTCCCTAGGTAACTGCCTGGGGAATTCTAGCAGTTAAAGAACAACAACAATACAACCCACGAATCTGTGCAGGAGTACGGGCTGAGGCTGAACCCGGACAAGACGGACGTTCTGAGGGTGGGTGCCCCTGTGGTAGGTGGCTTGGGTGACTCTCTCACGTTTGGGGGGGCCACCTTGGCTGCGAACAGTGGGGTCCGCAGCGTGGGCTTATATTTGGACCCGATGCTCACCATGGAAATGCAGGTGGCGTCGGTAGTCCGCACCGCATTTTTCCATATTTGGCAGATTGCCAGGCTGCAACCCTATCTCGACACGGGGCTGCTCACTACCTTGGTGCATGCGCTCGTAATCTCAAGATTAGATCACTGTAACGCGCTCTACGTGGGGCTGCCTTTGAGGCTGACACAGAAACTTCAGGTGGTGCAGAATGCGGCGGCCAGGCTTCTTACAGGAGTGAGGAAATACCAACACATCTCTCCAACGCTGGCTGCATTGCATTGGCTGCCCATCTGTTTCAGTGACAACTTCAAAGTTTTAATGCTTACTTATAAGGCCCTAAACGGTTTAGGACCTCGATATTTGGCGGAACGCCTCCTCCCACCAAGGTCTACCCGGATCACCTGCACGAGTCAGGAGGTGAGGCTGAGGAGCCTGATGCCGAGAGAGGCCCGGAAGGAGAAAACACAAAACCGGGCCTTCTCGGCGGTGGCTCCTTGCCTCTGGAACAATCTCCCTCCGGAGATTCACGCGGCCCCCACACTGGGCACCTTTAAAACCCAACTAAAACATGGTTATTTATCCAGGCCTTCCCTCCAGCCAATCCTTGATTTCTCTCTTACTTTTCCTTCTTTATTTTACTGCTGTTGCTGTTTGATTATTATGTATTTGTCTATGTTTTTATTATCTGATTTTATATTGGAAGCCGCCCAGAGTGGTCCGGTGGGCCAGATAGGCGGGGTATAAATCAAATAAATAAATAAATAAATCAAATAAATCAAATCAAATCAAATCAAATCAAATCAAATCAATCAATCAATCAATCAATCAATCAATCAATCAATCAATCAATCAATCAATCAATCAATCAATAATTCATAACAAATGTTGCCCCCTCACAGAAGTGGTCATGTCTAGGGAACAGAAACGGTTCTGGAAGAAAACTCCAACAAGCAACCCAGTAGAGAAACTTTAAAACTGTTTTCTTCTCCCAGAAGTGGACGTGTCAGGAAGGTGAAAAATGCTACTTGTAACACTTTTCCCCTCCTGCAATATTTTCTTCTGTTGTCCTGTTTTAAATTTCTGGGGAATCAGTCTTCTAGTATTTTCAGGGCTGGGTGGGAGGAAAGCAGGTTGATTTTTCACAGAAATGCCAACGAAGTGATACAGTTGTTAATCTTGAAATATTGCAGAATGCACCTTACAATGTTTCTAATCATAAGCTAAGCATTTTACCATAAATGGTTGGATGCCAGCAAATGCAGCTAACAGTTCTGTCCTTGAGGTAATGCAGATCAGTAAAGGACTGGTATTCCTTAAGGAAAACATCAGACTTGCCCACAAAGCCAGCTTCGTCTTCTGCAAGGGCTTTCCAGTCATCGAAAAAAGCATCCATTATTTCATTTTGTTGCAGTGCTACTTCAACTCTGCAAAATGGTTTTTTTTTTTTAAAAGGTTAGACGTCACTTCTTAAGTCATAGCATACTACAAATGTATTATTTCAGAAAGCATGCATCTTTTAAAGTAGTCTCATTGCTAATATAGCAAGAAAAATATATGGATTCTGTCTTTGATATCCAAGACTTCCTACCTGAACACATTTGGGAGAATAACTGTTCTACCGGATACCAGAAATTCTTTAAAAGTGAAGCAATAAAAAGAATGGCACCCCTCCATTCTGCTTTGTCAAAATTATGCAGCAGAAAATTAAGCTTTGTGTGTGAATGTGTTTGTGTGTTTTAAGAAAAGAAGAGCTGAGGCTTTACTGCTAGAATCAATGGCATACAGTGGTTTTGCTGGGACAACTGGATTTCGCTGGAAATCTCTTGATTCTAAACATGACACCTGAGTACATAGGCATTGTGACAGTTCGTGTATGCACAGAGCCAATATTTTCCCATTATTGGAGAGTCTACACAGAGCACTGAATGATTATTGGCAGCCTGTGGTTCTAATGTTCTGTTCCTGCTTGCTGAAAGACCTCTTGAATACAGTCTGGGGACAAAGATTTCAAAAGATGCCTTGCGTGTGTCTAAGGTTAGGAGAAGGTGACTGAGGGATGTGTACACCTGTATCCAGTGGTGTCTGATGGTTGGTGTGGCAGAAGGCATATCAGCCAATGGTGGGTAGAACCAAGGGTGACAGCAGATTCAAAGGGAAAGTGGCTATTAATATACATAGGAATTGTCGTCGTTTAGTTGTTTAGTCGTGTCCGATTCTTCGTGACCCCATGGACCAGAGCACGCCAGGCCCTCCTGCCTTCCACTGCCTCCCGGAGTTGTGTCATACATAGGAATACATGCATACAAATACACAAACAGGCATTTATTCTGGCTATATCTGATTCCTAGCCCACCGGACAGGCAGGGAGGGCAGAGATCCGTCTCCGCAGCCCAGTTCTGGCAAGCCCATAGACTGGCACAGGGCAGTGGACTGGGGTTTGGGGACGCCTAGTCTACAGCATTCCCTCTGTGTCTGTGCTTATATATATGGTCATAGGCTCTGTTAGGAGTCAGAGAAGAATGCCAGGGGAGTTGAATTTGATCCTGAGTGTTTCTGACGCAGATTTCTGCTGGCATCAGTTTTTGTGAACTTGATCCTGTTTCATCAAATGCATGGCATAAAAAACTATTACAAAGAAAGGACAGGAGGGAGAACCCAGGAAGTGAAGCATGCCCTATCATCCCCTTTATGATTTTGTACAAAAACTTACCCACGTCTCCATATAACAGTAGAGTATACTAACCTGAGCGCTACAGCCAAAAGAAAATTTTTTAGGTCTTCTGAAGACAAATACTGCTGTCTTTCTTCAGGCAAAAATTCTCTAGGATAATATTGTGTTGTTGCATTTTTGGGGTAGGTCCTAGAGCAAATTAAATTTACAGTTTGAGAAGTATTTAGGAGGATGGAAAAAGGGCATTTGCAATTCTGGGGCCAAGATTCAATGTGACACTTGCCAGGGTGCTTCTCCCTGTAGCATTTAGTGGGATTTGATAGTGCAGCAGTTCATTATTTCCCAGCACTTCCACTCTCCCACCCCATAGCACAGTCAGTGTCCATCACAGGGATAGCTGTCTGGCTGTGGAGAAGAGGGATAGAGAAAAGAACTCAATACGGGGCTACTGTTTCAGGCACCAGTGCCATATCAAGCTCTTCCCGAAAGCTTTCTGTTGAAGTTGCAAATAAGTTGGTTTAAGTCACTTTTGGCAGAGATAAAAGGCTTTGTGGTACCTACCTACAATATTTCAATCCTGACATTCTCCCCAAAAGGGCCCAAGGTGGCTTACATCATTAAAATAGTATTCAAAAGCTAAAAACAGTTAAGTATACAAATATTTAAAAAGAATTAAATAAGTATTATATTTAAAAAGTAACTAACAGCAATATTAAAACACATTTAAACAACAAGTTTGATTTGGCATAAGCTTTCATGGACTGCACCCACATCACCAGAGGTAGTCCATAAAAAGCTTATGACATGTAAAAAAAGAAAGATTAAAACTTGTTTGTCTTTAAGATACCGTAAGATTCCTTGGCTAGAATCATACTGCATATTTACACCAGCATAACTACACTGGTGCAACTTTCAGTAGTAAATTGTACCAAGTTATTAAGTCAGTTGTAGGCATTTGCTGTCACACACCAAGTCATCCAACTAGTTTGTAACAGGAAATTCTTATGCTGACTTCTTAACTTTTAGCAATTTGTCACTTAAAGTTAAGCCAGTGAAATTACACTGTTGAGCATAACTAACACAATTTTGAAACACAAGATGAAGTGGTAAAGGCATGTATGATTGAATGGGCACAGAATGTAGGACATAATATTGAACTGGATCAATAGGAACAAATTTGGAAAACTAATATAAAATTAACTAAATCTGTTGTATTTAAAGAGAATATATACAAAATGTTCTACAGATGGTACATGACCCTCACAACACTGGCTAAAATAAGCAGCCAGATTTCAAATATGTGTTGCAAATGTAAACAGAAAGAAGGAATATTTTATCACATGTGGTGGATGTGCAAAGACGCCCAAAGATACTGGAGTAAAGTGAATCAGATGCTACAAGACACTTCTATTCTGATTGTACCAGAACCATTCCTATTAAATATCTTGCCAGATATATTAGACTCTGAAAAATCATATTTAACTATTCATATTATAACAGTAGCAAGAATAGCTTTTGCAAAACACTAGAAGAAACCTAAGGTAAAGGTAAAGGTTCCCCTTGACATTTAGTCCAGTCGTGCGCTGACTCTAGGGCGCGGTGCTCATCCCCGTTACCAAGCCATAGAGCCAGCATTTGTCCGAAGACAGTTTCCGTGGTCATGTGGCCTGCGTGACTAGACACGGAACACCATTTCCTTCCCACCATGGTGGTACCTATTTATCTACTTGCATTTTTACATGCTTTCGAACTGCTAGGTTGGCAGGAGCTGGGACAAGCGACGGGAGCTCACTCTGTCGCATGGATTTGATCTTACGCTGGTCTTCCAACCTTGCACCACAGAGGCTTCTGCGGTTTAACCCACAGTGCCACCATGTCCCTTCTTGGAAGGAACCTAGAATACTGTAAATAGATGAAGTGATAGATAAAATTCCTGAAGCCGCAGAAATGGACATAGTATCAGATTGGATAGATGCAGGGAAAAAAAAGATCATTGGAAAATTTGGTCACAATTATATACATGGTTACAAGGTAGATAGAAAAGTTGACTGATACATAGTTATCTGTATGGCTGCAGAAGAGACAGAATAAATTATGGATAAAGACTATCAACTACATAATCGATAATTAGAATAACAATATATCTGAATTTGATCTTTCCCTCTCGCTCAATGTTTATATTTCTTTCTGATATGTGGAACTATTACTAGAAGAGAATGCACAAAATTACTATGAAAAATATTGATCTGTAATGTATCCGTTCATATCCACCCCCTCTGAGGGTACCCCTATCCCAGCTGCCCTTTACCTTGCCCTACCTTTATAAGGAAAATAAAAAATATATTTAAAAAAAAGAACTTTGGCAGGAAAGAGTACATAATGCACATATTTCCAGGGTACAGTCTGAAGACATGAACATCACTGGACTGAAGCACGTGACTCAAAGTTACATGATGCAGCAATCCTGCTATTGCTAAGCAGGTCTGAATTGGGTGGATAACTGGATGGGAGACTCCATGGGAATCCTTTGTAGATTGTTTTGGATTCTATCAGAGAAGAAAAGTACAGCCTATATTTCATAACGAAATCACCTTGAAGTGGGTTTATTTCCCATGCCAGATACTACTAGTGCTTTCAAAATACTTTGAAAATAGTGAAAGAACTGAGTAATTTTATGTAATTCCTAATTCAGCTAAAAGAAAAAACTGAAATTGGCCCTATATTGAAAAGAAGATAATCTCTCCAATTTAAAATTGGGCAAGTTGTATTGATAAAACCTTATACTTACCATCTTGTTTGGGTTCCTGTCTCTTTTACTTCAGGAACTACCTGTGTGCCAGTATTTCTCTCAAGTTGTCGAATGGTGAAAAACTTATCTTGATAAGATGTACATTCCACATAGCCATGTTTATCAGTTGAAGCATTTCTCTTTTGGAATTTAATCCGAACCCCAAATTCTTTATGTGGCCGAGAAATCATATATTTAATCTGAAATTTCATAATATAGAAATTTTAATATAATATAATAAGGATGGAAATAATTCCTTGGAGCATTGTCAGTTATAAGCTTTATGGTTTGATAATTGGTTTATAGTCTTTCCTGATTTTATTCATCTGCTTTTACATATTTGATAGTGTAATTCTTGAATATATGGCATAACGATAACACAGAGAATATTAAAATAAGTCTTAAGATCTCTCACAACACCTGCCTTTAATAGTTTCAGCGATTCACGTTAAATTTTTTCCATGGAAGAGGAAACTGAATTCTCAATTCACATATGGTGATATAAGTTCCTAGGCCAAAGATTTTTCAGAGTTCATTTCTGATGTTATTTGAACACATGTCTAACATTCAGTAACTTTCCACTATGTGTAAAAGGAGAAGAAACTATATCTTCTTTGCACATTCTTACCCTATCACCGTCAAACAGAGACCCTTCATTAAGACAACAATCCTTTGCATGATTATTCAGAAGTCTGTGACATTCTTTATAGAAGCACTTACTTTCATGTAAATGACTCTTTATGTCAAAGAAAAGTCTATTCCATAAAGGCACGCAAGGTGACCAACAGAGCTCAGTTTACTATTGTCAATAAAGACAAGAATGATGGGAAAAAAGAAATAAGGGAGAGGTAAGCGTGAGTGTAAGTCTTAAGATGCATTTCTGGTGAAAAGTTTGTTGTGATTCCTATATATAGGTCTTGATAGCTCCTAAGCATTCCAGACCAACTTTCTAATACATCTCTGGAGTTTTTCTTCTCTGAACACTGAATGGGTTACCACCTCAGCCTGCTCTGGATCCAATTCATTATTTGGCTAAGGCGACCAAGAGTTTTAAAACAACTGGCTCCTCACCTCATCTTTGGATGTTTGCTAATTTTGAAATATGAAAAGACTCTAAGAACACAAGCTGGGTCCAAACAAAAGCTTGTCTAGTTTTACATTTTCTACACACAGTGGACAACCAATAGCCATGGGAAGCCAGTGAGCAGGATCTGGAACGTCTATGCACTTAAGCAGCCATAGTTTGTGGTTGAAAGAGGAGGACTTACCTTAAAAATTTCAGGGTGGAGTGCCCTTTCCTGCTGAGGTTGTGGTCCACTTAGGCCATGGGTCCCTCAGGCACCACTAACCAAAAGACCGTGTAATTACAAACTGCAAATTGGGTAATCAAAGGAAATTTGCACAGAATCCTATCTGTTATGATTTTTACTCTATGAATTTTTTTAACTCTACTTCAATGCCATTATTTAAAATGGAGGCATAAGATGGTTTTAGTAGCAGTGAATAAGGTGGCTGTGAATTCTGACCTTTCTTGTTCGTTCTTTAACAGATTCTTCTTCAATTTCCTTTTCACTTCCAAGTGAGACCCAAGGTTTGCGCACAGGAGACTTATAAACGTATTCTTCTTGGACCCATTCTTTAATTTCTTCCTCTTCTTCTTCCTCTGGAGGCTATCAGGGAAAATATTTGCCAAAGTGAAGATGTTTAGATGAATAAAGATAAACACAACAGTGCTCAAACATCATATTCCTTTCTATTAATCTCATGATGCTCATGCGCTTGCTTTGTTGACTTATTGGGAATAGAAGTACTGTAATAAAAAAAATAAAAGAACAGCTTCAAAACATCTTACATTTAAAATACCTTCCTTAGCCTCCTCAGTTGCAATAAGATAAAAGATCTGTCCATATTTTAATTCTCTGTCAAAGACTACTAGAAGTTCTTCTCCAGGATAATCCTGTGTAAACACAAACAAGAAGGCAAAAGTGATTTTTATGTCAAGCAAAAATGTACACCATTTTAATGATGGCTCTCAGGATTGCCCAGCTTTCTTATTTTGGTCTCGTACAACCAGGACTAACTGAACCTCTTCGTAGATCACCAGTATCTGTTCCCCACTGAATATTGTCTAGTAGACTTGAAATCCTAAAGAAAGGCCAGGCCACCAAAATGTCAGAGACTTTTTTTCTCAACTCACCTGGCTCCCAATATCTCTCTCTTTCCTCTCAAGCCTTAGTTTGAGATACTTCAAGGAAGATTTTCCTACTTTTTTTTTATTTTGAGGGAAAGGGGGGGGAATAAAAGAACTATATCCATTTTTATCCCAACTAGAGTAGATCCATTGAAAATAATAGGGCCTGTCAGTTAGTCAGCATAATTGTAGCTGTTACATGTTACTTAAGGAAAGTTGCAATGGACTTACTCAAGTTGCCAATAAAATAAGAGCACATGATATTAAAGTTATAAATACTGTACATGAATTAAATTGCAAATGTCACATAGCTATATCAATAAAATGGTAATTGAATATATCTGGATATATATACAACTTGTAAATGGAAAATAATTGAATCAAAATGTTATAAGAAATTGATGAAATCCTACAAATATTTAAAACCTGCACAAATTCACCCTTAAAAGTGTTCTCGGAGGCTTTCATGGCCAAGATCCGATGGTTGTTGTAGTTTTTTTGGGCTGTTTGGCCATTTTCTTCAGAACGAAAAACCTACAAAAACTATTACCCTTCAAACTTGGTTAGCGTATGTTTCCATAATGGATAACTTATACGAGAGAGTAGGTAACTTTCTGCCTTGCCTGGGTGTTAAAAAGTTACTCTCAAGTGCTTAAAACTGCTCTGTTCCCATTCTTTGCAACATATCATACAGGCAACTACATTTCCCCCACGATTGAGTACAATGTACCTAAAATCTTATACATCTCCTTATATGAACTTCTAGGCTGTCGAGTTTTCATCACAGGGCCTCAAATATTGCCATTAAAAGTCTTATACTATGCTATCTAAATTAAATAGAGTTAGATAGATAATACGCTATGGATCTTAAAATAACTTTAATACTCACTAAAACAATTTTTTTGACTGGGTGGAAGTCAGAAACCGCAGCCCTTGTCTTCATATCATTAATAATGTCTTCTTTTTTCAAAAGTTTATAAGGATTTTCAGCTGTGACATCTATATCAGCACGACAATTAAATATTTCCTGAGATTTTTCAGTGAGGACCAAGGGAAAAATTTCTGGATGGCCTGAAACAGTAAACAAACCAATCCATCCATTGAAATATAGAGGGAGGAGGAAGAAAGAATACCTTTTCTTTAAATTATTCACAATATTCCAAATAATAATGTCACAAGCAGTCTAAAATCTTCTGTGCCTTTTCAAATAAGTATAAATGCAGGAGTGGCAATATCTCTAGAGAGAGCACCAAAATTAAATCATGAGATTGTTTCTACAGCATTAACATGTCAATTCTTCTTATCTGGTTTTCCTACAGTTAGACAGAATCATTTTCAACGGTTATGGGGGTGAAATCACAACCAGTCTACTAGTAATGCGAAACATGAAGAACTTCCCAACAATATGATGAGCCTTGCCTTCTGCTCCAGAGGAATTCTATATTCAGATGGAAGTCTTTGACATACCCACTATAAGATAGGCAAAGAAATTACAGAGTTCTCGGCATAGTAATAAACATTTTCAAAGTCTGAAATCAACTTGATGGCACATTTTTATTATTATTGATGAAGATTAAGAGTACTACACTGGAATTAGTAATAAACTGGCTGTGTGCAACCAAGGATCTATCTGGCAGCTGTAGACTGAGAATGGGAGGTGGTAAAACAACTACTTTGTTGTGGAACTAAAAATGTGATTTGAGCTCTATTACTGGGTTGAAAAAGTAATGCAATTAACTCGACTAGCATGTTATTCTGTCCTTCCTTCTTTTGCTATCTTTTATCATTGTATGAGGCATCAGACCACAAAGATCCTCGCAGACAAACTGATTCATTGTGGCATCTAAATGCAGTTTCTTTTTTACCAGCATCTAAATGTCACTCCTAGCTTTTTTGGTCCCAAATAGATTTTACATGGATGGTTGTGCCCTAGATGTTACCTGGGGGCTTTACGGGGTGCAACTAGACTTTTTTACACCCTTTTTCTTTCTTTCTTTCTTTCTTTCTTTCTTTCTTTCTTTCTTTCTTTCTTTCTTTCTTTCTTTCTTTCTTTCTTTCTTTCTTTCTTTCTTTCTTTCTTTCTTTCTTTCTTTCTTTCTTTCTTTCTTTCTTTCTTGGCATCAGGGAGATATCTGAGGACCCTAGGGGTAGCATTGTTCTCTGTGTGCTGCATGTAGCCCATGGGTTACACAATTCTCTCCTATAATGGACAGGAACTCCTGATGTAGTGACAGAAATGGGAAACACGTTCATAGAATCTGGAAGCTCACAAAAATCTCCCGTGTATAAGTGGCTCACGCTTCCTGTTTGCTGTTTACAAGCGATGCAAAAAGCAGAAATATTATTTTATTTAAGGAAAGTTACAAACAGTTACAATACTTTGGCCATCTCATGAAAAGAGAAGACTCCTTGGAAAAGACCTTGATGTTAGGAAAGTGTGAAGGCAAGAGGAGAAGGGGACGACCGAGGATGAGATGGTTGGACAGTGTCATCGATGCTACCAGGATGAATTTGACACAACTCTGGGAGGCAGTGGAAGATAGGAGGGCCTGGCGTGCTCTGGTCCATGGGGTCACGAAGAGTTGGAAATGACTAAACGACTAAACGACGATGACAAACAGAACAAATACTGTATAGAACAAACCGCTGTGTGAATTACCAAGCTCCCACATTTATTGTCCTGCATGCACCCTGAAGCTCCTGTATGAGTTAGTTTCCATCCATCTAAAAGGAGGCAGCACATTAAGATGTGCAATTCACGGTACACATGCAGATCACAACCTCTGTTGTAGTAGTGAGTCAGCTATTGGAGATGAATTATTATACTGTAGATAAACTAAAGGTCAACGGATCTGGATTAAAGATAATTATGTCAGTTTCAATGCCAAAGGGAGGCACATTGTTGGCTCTTCTTAAAGCTGAATTAAATCTAAACTTGAGAATATTGATCAGCTTTAGGTACACATGCTTCGGGAATGTCTGCATTTACGTAAAGCCTGTTTTAGAACTGACAAAACAGTAAAGCGTATTCTAATCTCACTCAACCAGAAATCTAAATCCCTCAGCAAATTTCTATTGCTTAATATGTTACATTTGATAAATCTGACATTTATCCCTTAAGCCTTTTCATTTCTGGTCCTCCATGGTACCTGCTGCGCTACAGTTATTCATTAACATCTAAAGAAAGGATGAGAGCTATCTGGCATGTTTGGAGCTTTGGCAACACGATTTCCATAAAATGAAGAACTTTACCAGATGTTGGTTGGCTGGTTCGTTGGTTTCATCGGCACAAGCCCACCAACCCACTTTGAGCTCCACACTTGGTCTGGACATTTCTCTCTACTGCCAATTTTGGGAGTTCAATGGATTAAGCCATAAAGGGCTTGTGGTATTGTACAGAATACTAAATACTGTAGATGTGCACTCCCTTTTGTGTTTTTTCTACTGTAACAGTAGATTTATGAATTTCATCATGTACTTTTATAGCCTCTAAAAGGCTTGTTGTGTTTTGTTTCATGGATCCCGCAACTTTTCCGGCAGTTAAAGACTTGATGCCAGATATGAGCAGCTTGGGGAAATCCTGGAGTAAAGGTGCTGCCTCAAAACACTTCTGTACCATAAGGACCATCAGTCACCAAACCTTCCATGTAACCCCCCCCCCCAAAGTAAAACCAGGAGGGTTTTACTAGAAGTCCACTTCCAATTTTGAAAAATCAATCATTTGGAGCATTAAATGGTGTGTGGAAGCCCTGAGATCTACTTAAAAGATGAATTACTGCTCTAGGAGGGTCCAGTTTCTCACTTTTGGGAAGGGGGCTGGAAAGAGAATGGGGCAGAGTGATGGGTGAGGGCCTCAGTTGGTAGAGGGAAAGAGAATTGCATTTTGCCCACTGTGGCTGTCCTTCATGGCTCTGCATACCATGTATTCGTCAAAAATCATTTTTCGAGCAGAACTCACCCATGCTTGCCATAGACAGATCGGGTTCTTCTTCTTTTTTAGCTGAAATGAGATAAAACGGCTTCAGTATAAGAACACAAGAAAAGTCCTGCAGAATTCAAACCATGGATCCATGTTGTCTAGTATCTTCAGCACTGGCTAGCCAAATGCCTCTGGATCAGGGCAGGCCACAAGGATAGCATAAAGCAACTACTACACCCCCTGTACCACAGTTGTTCACCCACAGAGTCTAGTATTCAGATATTATAGTAATTTGTGTTGCCTAAAGCTCTTGTTTTCCTCTTCCTTTACATTTCCTTTTAGGTAATTTTTTTAAAGAATATAAGACTGTAGGCAGGCATTACCAATTTTTAATCGGTATATATTTTAGACACTTCATAAAACAATATCAGTAACAGCTAATTCTAAACCATCTGGATTAGCAGCCACAGATAGAGTTACCCACCATGAATGTGTTGAAAACCCTTTTAAGATTACATAAACTAATGGCAACCATAATGCCTTGCAGCTGACAATTCCATGCTGTAAGATACTGATTATTTTTCTCTATGGATCTCATAGTACTATGATATGAGGGTTATGGGGAATCACTCACCGATTCATATTTTAAAAAAACTCTTACCATCCACACCCTCCCATTCTTGCCATCCTTCCTCCCCACATACACACAATTACAATACCTCCCAGAAAGAACAAGGCAAAGGCCGGGTTGCCCCCAAGAATTCTGGTTGCCACTGTCATTGCCAGTTGTAGAACATTTGTTTTTCTCCAGACAGGGGAAATAGAACCATACACTATATTCAATAGTGGGGTGAAATTAGCACTGATATAAGGGCATTAGAACATTGGCAGTCATGTTTTCAATCCTGTTTCCTAACAAGCCCCTGGAAGTAGTTGGATTTTGAGAATGGCAAGCAAAAACAGGCTTTTCCCTACTGGAAAAGTCCCCGGGAACCTTTTCATTTCTGCTATACTGTACACTAAGATTATTATTTTTCCCCAGTAAGAGGTCTACTGAGACGTCTTGCAGTTACATTTTTTAAAACATTAAAAGTGTTGTATAGATAAGCACTGAAAATCTGTAAAATAAAAATGTCTGAGAACACTCTTGTTGTCTAAATTTAGACAAATGATTTCTTTTAAACTTTTATAGCATCTTATACTCACCAGCCAACTTCCTTTTCCCTTTGGGTGACCCTTTGGGTGACCCTTTGGGTGTCCCTTTGGGTGTCCCTTTGGGTGACCCTTTGGGTGTCCCTTTGGGTGTCCCTTTGGGTGACCCTTTGGGTGATCTCTTGGGACTCCCCTTAGCCTTTGGGGTTCCTTTCCTTTTCCCTTTCCCTTTCTTTGCTGAATCGCCATAAGTTGAGGAAGGGGAGCCAGGAGATACTGGACTTTCAGCCATTTTCCAGATTTGATTTGATTTTTTTGCCTGGGAAATAAAAAACAAAACATAATTACAGTGAACTAGTATTGAACTGATAGCTTTTAGCTTCTTCACATTATAGCAAAATTGGTTCTAATCAGTAAGATATGACCCTCCAGTACCACTGAATGGTGGAAGAAGGGTTGGTCCAAGTCACGTTGCTACTCCATACCGTTTTACTGTGCAGTTTAGGAACCTGCACCCCAGAAATCCTCACTAAGCTACAGCAGATAATGATTCGAAAACCCCTTGCATTCAGCATGGCAACGCAGGCACCAGTCAAAAGTCCTAACAGCTGCAGTGTTTATAGCCTTCCTGTGTCTGTAAACGCTGCCGTTATTAAGATTTGTGTCCCTTATTCAGATTCTAGAATTACAGTATAGGAAGCCTGCCTGTCATGCTCTGCCAGCTCTGTACGCCACAGAGAAATGCGAAGTAGGGGCACACTGCGTCTCAAGTGCGGTGCTACTTTGCCTAGTTAAAATGCTGGCGGCTTAGAACAAAAGGTATCCAGCCAGACTGGGCAATCGCACTCACACAAACCACAGTGTGCGAAGTGCATGTACTGGCAGCAGATGGTTTCTCCTATCCATTTACCTCTCCCCACGTCCTCTGGCCCATCCCCTGCCCTCCGACTCCAAGGTAACCACCAAGACTCCGTGTGCGTCACACAGCTGTTGCAAGAAAAAGACAGAGAACAGCAGCAGCAAGGGGGGGGGAAAGGAGGAGAGCTTGGGGCTGGGAGGTGAGTCGGAGCAGCCAGCTTCTCAGTTTGGCAGCAGATTGAAAGACAAAGGGGGAAACTCCAGACCGGTAAACCTTAAGCAACCCCAGTGCTTCACACTGACTGGTGCTTGTTTCTGCTTTGACGTGGTTGCTCTGTTTAGGAAGTGTGAAAGAATCTCCAAAAGCTCTGTAACATTGATGTTAAATACATCTCCATTATCCTTATTTAATATTATTTTATCATTTCAGTGGCAAAAAAAAAGAAAAAAAAAAGCCAAGGGCAGAAATAACAGCGTGCACTAAATGGGACGCTATATAAATCAAAGAAATAAACCACAGCTCTCCTAAAAGGCACAAATGCTGTCCTTCACAAAGCACAACGAAGGTTCCAGCTGCACTGAGGACAAGATGAGGCAGGAGCACAGTCATAAAGCGAAAAATAACTCCAGCACCATCATGTGGAAGTGAGCAACATCACAGCAAACGAAACAGCAGTTTCACAATCTGAATGTGAGTCAGGGTTTTCTTGCAGAGGTGTCCTATATCACAACCTAATTCATTTAAGAATGTGAGCTTCAGCAAGAAGATGATGAGGAACAGAGGTAATAGGCTGTGTATTGAACCACAGGTAAGTGTTAAAGCAATTTCAGAATTAGAAATTCAAGCAAAGCATATATTCGCTTCCCTCATGTCAGTTTTCAACTATGAAAGAAATAGAAAGAATGGCCAATGATTCTGAACCAAGCATCTAGTGCATTATTGTAAAAACATGGTCACTCACTTCCTCAGTCAGGGACTAAAATTTTTAAAAAGGCCAATTGGAAAATAGGCTTCATTTCTAACAACTCATCCAGACGTTCGAGTCACATGAACAGAGGCAACACGGAAGTGTCTGCAATTAATCACAGAGCTATTTTTAGGAAAACAATTTAAGAAGTAAGACAGAAGGTTCCTTAAAACAGCTACTTATTAAACTAGCCCTTTAACAAGTAACTTCATCCTTTCTTTTTTATATTTTCTGAGTTCTTATAAAGATGTTGGAGAATGGGGAGGGAAATGCAGGATACTAAGCATCAGTGAGTACATTTATTACATCAGCACTCTTATTGACACTTATTGGAGAGTCAGCCCACCCACCCCAAACTCAATAGGGCTTACCTCTGAGTAAACATTTACAAAATTGAGCTGCAACACATTTAATTAATGGCAGATTACTAGAACCCATTAGCAATGCAGGTGGGTACAAAATGACACAGAGAGGAAAGGTATTGGCGGTGAATACCTCTGCAGCAAATAATAGTAAGCAGAATATTTAAGACTGATCACAGAGGAAGAAGATGGCATGGGAAACAACCGAGTTGAGATGAGATGAGAAGACTTTGTCTAAAACAGCCACTGTTAGTACTGTGACATCTTATAACACATTTAAAAAATAGGGAGGGCAATCTCCAAAGGTTCAGGGAGTGCATGCACCCATCCCCGGAACTTCAAGGGTCATGATCATACTCACATCCACTCCAGAGATCCTTCAAAAATAGGTGTGGGGGGGTTGTTTCTTATTGAAGAAGTCCCCTCGGGCCCTCTAGTGGCCAAAACATTAAACATTTTTGGAAAGCATGGGGGCAGAGGTAGAGGTGCTGGCGGTCTTTGAAAACATGGCAAAATCCAGTACCGCATCCTGTCTCCCGTAGAGAGAGCCAAATCAGATGACTCTTTAAAGACAAGTCATCAAACATGCCATGAGAGGAGGAGGTCTCTTCTTTTGTTGCCCCTTAGCGAAGACTTGGGGGGGGGGGAAATACTTTTTTAGCCACATTATAATTTTTGGACTACGGCTCTCAAGATCTCCAGCCAGCCAGGGATCTGCTGCATGTGGTGGTTGCTTCACTCTGCCTGATAGCGGTGCCGGTCCAATCAGCATGGTTCCTAGAAAGATTCTGCCACCTCTTTCAACTCTGAACTAGTGGCAGCGCTGGGATCAAGAAATTATTGAACTTCACCATGGTTCATTCTCCTAATTAGATTAGCATCCTTCAGTCTCGAGAAATTATGGTAACGTGCTCTGTATGGAGGACTTGGAACAGCATCTAGTGTGGCTAAGAAGGTCAATTTGAGAGTGACAATCCCTTCTACACTGAAGACAAATACAATCTGTCCCCTGTCCAGCTCCCTGGTTTTGCTGCTTTCGGCACTGCCTCTTTGCCTCAGCCTGCTGGACAAGGGTCTCTTCAAATTGGAAGAGGCCATGCTGCACCGCCTGCTTCCAGGCTGAACGCTCAGACATCAAGTTTTCCCATCTGTTGAGGTCCATTCCTAAGGCCTTCAGATCTCACTTGCAGATATCCTTGTATCGCAGCTGTGGTCTCCCTCTCGGGTGATTTCCATGCACTAATTCTCCATACAGGAGATCTTTTGGAATTCGATCATCAGCCATTCTCACAACATGCCCAAGCCAATGTTGACGTTGCTGTTTCAGTAGTGTACACATGCTAAAAATTCCAGCTTGTTCTAGGACCATTCTATTTGGAACTTTGTCCTGCCAGGTGATACCAAAAATGTGTCGGAGACAGCGCATATGGAACGTGTTCAGCTTCCTCTCCTGCTGTGCACAAAAGGTCCAGGACTCACTGCAGTACAGGAGTGTGCTCAGGACATAGGCTGTATAGACCTGGATCTTGGTGTATGCTGTCAGCTTCTTATTGAGCCATACTCTCTTTGTGAGTCTTGAGAACGTGGTAGCTGCTTTGCCAGTGCGTTTATCCAGCTCAACATCTAGGGACAGAGTGTCAGAGATCATTGAGCCAAGCTACACAAAGTCATGAACAACCTCCAATTCTTGCGTGGAGAAGGTAATAGAGGGAGGTAAATCCATGCCCTGGCCCATGACTTTTGTTGTCTTCAGGCTGATTATTAGTCCAAAGTCTTGGCAGGCCTTGGCAGGCCTTGCTAAAGTGATTCATGAGTTGTTGGAGGTCTTCAGCAGAGTGGACAACAGTGGCTGCATCACTGGCGAAGAGGAAGTCCCGCATGCATTTCAGTTGGAATTTGTTCTTTGCTCTCAATCTAGAGAGATTAAAGAGCTTTCTATCTGATCTAGTCTGGAGATAGACATGTCAGTGGTGGATCTATTAGCTCGAAATCCACACTGTGTTTCTGGATATACTCTGTCTGCAAGCACCTGGAGTCTCTTCAGTACAACACGGGCAAGCAGCTTCCCTACAACGCTGAGAAGAGAGATGCCACTGTAGTTATTGGAGTCCCCCCTGTCTTCTTTGTTCTTATACAATGTGACGATGTGTACTCCACCTTCCCTCCAGCAAAGATGAAATACTTCATACAGTTCAGTGGTGATTATCTCTTTACAGCACTTCAGCACTTCAACAGTTATCCTTCCCAGGTGCGTTGCCGAAGGCGAGGGAATCCAAGGCCACTTTTATTTCTGCTAAAGTTAGTTCGCCATCCAACTCTTCCAAGACAGGCAAGCACTCAATGTTATTTAATGCTTCTTTGGTTACTACATTCTCTCTGGAATACAGTGGGGTCTCGACTTACAAACTTAATCTGTATTGGAAGGCAGTTCTCAGGTTGAAAAGTTCGTAAGTTGAATCTTCATTTCCCATAGGAATGCATTGAAAACCATTTAATCTGTATCTGCTCTTTTCGTCCATAGAAACTAATGGGAAGCTGCTATTCCGCCTTCTGCCACTAGAGGGGGATATTTTTCTCTTTTTTTCCTTTTAACCTAAGATGACTTAGCTTTTAAAAAAAGGGGGAAAAGAGTTCGTAACTCGAATCTAAGTTCGTAAGTCGAGTCCATATATTCCTATGAGAGCGGTTCGTAAGTCGAAACGTTCGTATGTCGAGCCGTTCGTAAGTCGAGACCCCACTGTATAGCTCAGAGAAGTGCTGCACCCAGTGGTCCATCTGCTGTGCTCGGTCCTGGATGATCATGCCTGTAGCAGACTTCAAAGCAGCAGATTTCTTCTGTATTGGACCTAAAGCCTGCTTGATACCGTCATACATTCCTTTGATGTTACCTGTGTCCACTGCTATCTGTATTTGAGAACAGAGCTAAAGCCAATAATCGTTGGAACATCTCCTGGCAGCCTGTTGGACTTTGCTATGAGCAGCTCAAAGAGTCTGCAAGTTGTACTCACTAGGACAGGATTTGTATGCTGCTAGAGCTCTTCTCGTATCCTTGATGGCTGGCATCAACTCCTCCGAATGGGCTTTGAACCAGTCGGCCGTCTTTTTGGTCTTCTTGCTGAATGTGAACAAGGCCATGTTATACACAGCGTTCTTGAAATGTTCCCATTGTTCAAGTGCATTTGCATCAGCCAGGCCTGGAAGGGTTTCCTCAAGTGCTTGGGTAAATTCCTCCACTTTTCTTTGATTGCAAGTCTTGCTGATGTCAATACATGGTCTTCCTTCCTTTTTGTGTGATACAGTCTCTTTGTTCACAGTTTTACTCTACTACAAACCAGGGAGTGATCAATATCACAATCAGCACTCTGGTAACTGCGTGTGATTGTTATACTAGGAAGGCTAGAAGGTCTACTGAGGATCAAATTGAGCTGATGCCAGTGCTTCGATCTTGGATGTCTCCAGGAAACTCTGTGCTGAAGCTTTGTATTAAAGAAGGTATTGCTGACATAAAGACCATAATAACTGCAAAACTCCAGCAAGCGTTGGCCATTTCATTCATTCTCCTAAACTCCTTAAAAATGAGTTGGAGATTTATTTATTTATTTATTTATTGGACTTATATACCGCCCCATAGTGCTACAAGCACTCTCCGGGCGGTTTACAATTTAATTATACAGGCTACACATTGGCCCCCCAGCAAGCTGGGTACTCATTTTACCGACCTCGGAAGGATGGAAGGCTGAGTCAACCTTGAGCCGGCTACCTGGGATTTGAACCCCAGGTCGTGAGCACAGTTTTAGCTGCAGTACAGCGTTTTAACCACTACGCCACGAGATGGGGCAGAACACAATAGTTTCCATTTATTTCGTTTGTAGTGGATAAGTTCCTTCTGAATTGTGAGGCCTCCTAATGCTGTACTTCCAGCCCATAGGAGCTAATCATTCTTTTGGAACTATAGCATAAGTGGCCATTCTGTTTTGTTGAGTCTTCTTGGTTATTGTTTTTCAGTGAATTAAACATCACTTTCATTAAATTGCCATTTGAAGAAATATCCACCACCCCCTTTTCAAAAGCTAGGCAAGTTCATGTTGTGCTTTTAACTAACCTGTGCTGCTAGGATGATAAAAATGCTGAAACCTAGCAGGGTATATTAGCAAAACTACATGTAGCAATTAACTTTATATTTTAATCTTCTATACTAGAAAGTAACAAGAGCAGCACGTTCTTCTAATTATCTAATGGGCTGAAATGTTTAGTGTTACAGAATTGAACTATTATGTTGCTAGGTGCTCAAGGGGAATCAAGTTAATTAATTATCAAGAGAGACACAAATGCTCCATGTACCAAGATGGAGGAGTGGTTAATCATGATCACATTGAACACTTTAAATGTCATGTTTATGTGCAGTACCCATTAAAGACATAATTTATTTGAGTACAAAATACTGAATCATCAGAATACACAGCTGTAGAGCATGAGAGATTTTTTTAAAATTACTTAACTCACAAAGCAACAATGTCACAAAAGGTTCATAGAATGAAATGCCTCAGGCATCAAAGATCCATGTTCCTTTCAGAAGAAATATTCCTTCCTATTCTTATGGCTGAAGTCTAAAAGACACCGCCCCCCCCCTTGACTTGGTACCCTTCAAATGTTTCAAATGACAACTGCCATCATTCATTATCATTGGCTATTCTGGCTGATGCTGAAAAAAGCTGGGAACCTAAATGGAGGATGCCAAGTTAGGGAGGGCTGGTCTAACAGAATCTAGTCTTTGAGATCTGTTACTGAAATTCTGAAATCTGCTCAGTGGCCAAGCAAAAAAGTCTTAAATTTTCCATTATTTTCACCATGTAACCCGATTCTTATGTATTATGTCTAAAAGGCTGTGGTTAAAAAAATAATAATCCAATTAATGGCAAATGTTGAGGGAGTTCTGTCTGAATGAATAAAGATTTTGTTTGAGACTTTACTGTTGTATTGCCACTGTGATATCAGTGACATTGAATGGAAGTCAGCAACCATAACATCACTGTATAGCATGTGCCTTTCAGTGCCTGCAATCCTACTGGTGCTTGCAGACGTTTTACATAACTTTCTGTGGCCAATTGCAAGTAACTGACAAGGTGCTGAAGTACATCTTGGTTCTGCAATCAATTTTGTGACAACTGAGATGTGTCCCAGCACTTTGTCAATTAGCTGCAATTAGCTATTGCAAGTTATGGAAACCTTATGTGAACACCAGTAGGATTCCAAACATTAAGTTATTTTCTTTTCCTTCTTTCTTCAGTATAGAATGGGAACTTTAGGCAATGTCAGAAGTGCGTATGTAGGGAAAGGCAATGCATTGCGTGTAGTTTTGTCACCACCTTGTAATCCCTCTGCTCGGCCTAAAGGTTGTCACTTGACAGGAAGGTTCAGATGTGCACCATCAGCAAATCTTACTTGAGGAACTCCCTTTAAAATTTGTTACTATTGTCCCCAGTTACCCCCAGTTTGGGGTGTAGTGGGGCTGAGGGTTAAACTGCAGAAGCCTCTGTGCTGCAGGGTCAGACGAACAGCAGTCGTAAGATAGAGTCCATGCAACAGAGTGCGTTCCCGTCACTTGTCCCAGCTCCTGCCAACCCAGCAGTTCGAAAGCATGTAAAAATGTGAGTAGATAAATAGGTACCACCTTGGTGGGAAGGTAACAGCGTTCCGTGTCTAGTCGCACTGGTCACATGACTATGGAAACTGTCTTCGGACAAACGCTGGCTCTATGGCTTGGAAACAGGGATGAGCACTGCGCCCTAGAGTCGGACACGACTGGACTAAATGTCAAGGGGAACCTTTACCACCCCCAGTTTGTTGAAGTGGATGGAAACTGTGTTTTAGTATCTGGAGGGCCATTTCTTCCCCATAGAGTAGTACCCTGTGAAAGAATTCTGTGTACCATCTTGGGGAAATGCTGCTGGTTAATTTAATAATACAGTACTTGACTGAAACAACAGTCTCTGATTCTGTCTGGTAAGGCCTTATCATTAGGCAAAGTGAGATAGCTACCTTGGACAACTGATCTTGGGTGGTTGTTTTGAAAATGTAGAAAATTGTTCTCTATTTATTTTGCTAAGAGGGGGATTACCCTATGCTGCTGGACCTCAGATAGAGAAATGTTTCAGGCCAAGCACACTCTGTATAAATTCCTTGCCTATATCTCCTCCTTAGGTGAGAATGAACTAACATGGTCTTAAGTCTATCCACAGTTCACATAAAATGACAATCAGCCTGCAGACCTTCAGGTTTTTTGTTTTTTTTTGTAAGACAACAGCTCCCATAAGCCCCATCCACTGGGTGGGGTGGGTGTGGTAGCCCAAAACATCTGGAGGGCAGCATATTGCCTACTATATTATGGATTACTAAGGTAAGAGTGGAGAACATGTGGCCATCCAAAAGTTGTCAGGCTGAAACTCAGCACTAGCTACCACAGCCAATGGTATGGGATGATAGAGGATGCAGTCCAGAATCAACTGTGGGTAGTCATCTCTGTTTGACACTGGGCAGGCCAGAAGGAAGGGATTAGTTCTCTATCTATGCAACAGGCACAATAGCAAGCATCAGTTAGTATTTGTGAATTGTAATGAAACAAAGGTTTCACTGCACAGTGAAACTGCCTTGTCAAGGTTATTATGCACTGTCAAATCAGAACCAACATAGAGCAACCCTAACAGGGCTTTCAAGGTAAGTGAGATATTTAAGAAGGTGTTTTTACCAGTTCCAATCCCCCCCAGTCAGTTTCCGTGGCTGAGAAGGGATTTGAACCCAGGCCTCCTGGGTTCTAGTCCATCACTCCATTGAGTGGTGCCTCACCCTGTGTCACTGAAAATCAAGACCACCCACACTCTTGTATTCCTGAATTACTATGTACAGGTGTGAAATCTGGACGGTAAAGAAAGCTGGAAAAAAAAATAATTTGAAATGTGATGCTGGAGGAAAGTTTGTAGGTACCCTGCACTTCCATAAAGTTGAACCAGTGTGTCCTAAATCAAATCAAGCCGGAAGTATTTCAGGAGGCAAAAATGTTGGGACTGAGGCTGTCCTCCTTTGGGCCCATCATGAGAGGACAGGATTCTCTGGAAAATTTAAAGATGCTGGGAAAGAAAGAGGGCATCAAGAAACGGAGGAAGGTCACACATAGCTGATTTTGCAAAAGCTGAGCAGTTCTGTGGAACTCCTTGCCACAGGATGTGGTGATGGCATCTGGCCTAGATGCCTTTAAAAAGGGGATTGGGCAGATTCCTGGAGGAAAAATCTGTCGCAGGTTACAAGCCATGATGGGGGAATGTATAATCTCCAGGCTTAGAAGGAACTGTCACATTCCCGCCTGGGCCTCGATTGTTTCACCAAGCAAAGGCTCACACTACGTGTCGTTCAGCTGCTACCAGTTGATAGTTGAGGACAGGGCATGTTGGAGCTCGCTCAGTCGCGGGGATTCACCACCAGTCAGTCGGGTCTGATTTAACAGGGCACAACAACAGCAACAGCAGCTGCTACTGACTTTTTAGACCGCTTTGGAAGGAGTTCCTTCTCCTGGAGAGCAGTCCTTACCTGCTTGCAAAGTGCTTTTCGCCGTCCCCTTCTCCTCCTCCTTCTCCTCTCTCCTCTCTCTCTTTTCCCTTTCGAATGTTAAATGTTGATCCCTCCAGGGCAGGCGTCGTTCAGTTGCTATGGCCAACAGCCATTCGTGACTGGCAGCTGCAAGAGCGAATGCGCCCTCCTTCTTTTGGCTTTAACCCCACCCCTCCTGAAGAGAATCGCTCGCTATTGGACGTTTCTTGGACAAAAGCGCCGCCAGGGGGACACGCGCTGATGGGGGCCAAAAGGAGCCGCGGGGCCTCCAGCGAACGGGAGGCTTTCCTTGCCGCTCTCAGACAGAGAGGAGGCGCGTCACATTTCAAGCTTCAGACCGCCCCCCCCCCCGGGCAGTTCCTGCTGCTTCGAGCTCGTGGCACCTCATTTCTTTTTTATTCCCAACAATGAGGTAGGAATACATAAGGAATAAAAAGTTCCTTATGTGACCCGGACACTTTTGCAGCTGATACTCGGGAGCCGCGTGGCGCTTGTACTCCTCCTCTACTCGAGACCGGCTCTTCGGTAACAGAATGCCTTCTGTCTTTCTTACTGCCGAAAGACTGTTCCTTTTAAGACCCTCTAATTAAGTTTAATAGCACAATTACGCTTGAGGTTCATTTGAGTTGCATTTCTGGAAGGACGGGTCAAAGGGAGCTATTCAGAAGAGGCCTCCTCCCCTCGACGTACCAGGAGATCGCTTTTTGCAATCTTTATAAGTTTGTGACTGCCAGGGAGGTTTCATTAAAGGTTCAGAAACGCGTTAACCGTCTTCTTCCTACATTCGAAAAATCGGTGTGTGTGTGTGGTGTGTGTGAAAGAGAGACGAGGACTCACAAAATGATACACAACTTCAACATCACAATATTTTCAGAAAGGATACACAACCTCTTTTTCTTGAGAAAAAACAAAACACCATGCATAATATCATCGACTATCTGATGTGGGAAAAGTTAAATCTGGGGTCTGTGCGCGTGTGTTCTGTGCCGTCAAGTCGGAACCGACTTATAGCGACCCTAATAGGGCTTTCAAGGTGAGATGTTTACGGAGTGGTTTTCCCAGTCGGTGGCTGAACGGAGGATTCGAACCCTGGTCTCCAGAATCCACCACTTGATCGACTACACCACCCTTAAGCATCCAGTGGAAATTTTTGGTCCAGAGTTCCCAAACTACCTCACCCAGCACGGTCATTTGTCCCATCTCTGCCAGCCAATAAGGTCCCCCCCCACACACACACACACCAGAAGGATATTTTTTCCCTTTACCGGAAGACTTCGATTGCCATGGTTTTCGATGTAGCAACTAAATTAGTCTGGGTGTGGTCCTTCACATCTCAGCACTGGGTCGCCATCTGGGAAAGTGATAGATCTGACTAACCAGGAGCAATAAAAATCTAGCTGGGGTGTTCTGGGAGCTGCAGTCCAAAAAATCGTTATAACTTCCCCAAGTTCTTAGGGACCAGGCAGGGAAGGCAGGAGGTAAGTGGAGGGCGATCCGATGGACTCGGGAGAATGAGGTTGGGTGGTCATCACTTTGTGAGAAGGGCTACACAAAGGAAAGGTCTGGGAGAGTGATAGATAACTCAAAGGGAGCAGGAGGAAGTTGCAAAGGAGTCTGTAAATACATAATCCGGATGTGTTTTAACTAGGGTGGTAGTTCGGAATGACAAAAGAATTGGGACGTACTGATTCCATATAGAAAGGATAGGATAACTGGATAACAGATCTGCCATGCAGTTCTTTATACAGTATGCGTACTTAATGGTTTCACTAAATTTTTAGGAGCTGATACCATAACTGCTTCTACTTTGAAACTCTTACTTAATCATTCTTATTTCTGTCTAACAACAGCTCGGAAACTTACTTCTCGGGGTAATGCTCAACAAAAAACACAAATCCGTATTTCATATAGATCCCGTAGGAATGCAGCGTAATAACAACTGACGAAAGTGGCAGGGGCAAGAACCAGATACAGTACAGCGAGAAGATCACAAATATGTATTGACAAGCTACTTCAGCATCCTCTGTTTAATATTTTTCTTATTTACACTGTCTTGGCAGTGTTTATGATGAGCAAATGGGCCAAACCATGGAGCATCTGTTGATCTAAAAAAAAAGAGCAGAGCTTGGAAAAGTTACTCTTTTTTGGACCACCAGAACCCCTCAGCCAACGTGGTCAGCTGGAGGCTTCTGGGAAGTGTAGTTCGAAAGATTAGCCTCTTTTGGCCCTGATGGGATGTCTATAGAAACACGAGCCCTCTTGCACCAGTATTACTTTCCAGGCCGGCCCTATCATTTGGCAGAGTGAGGCTGCCAGGGCAGAAAAAAGGTTATTTCCCCTGGTTATGATGTTACCTTCCCCTGCCAGAAACCTGTGAGATTTTTTCTGCCTCGGGCCGGTTTCCCTTGCCTGGCTTGGGGGTGGTGGTGGTCCTATGCACCTTGAGTTGGGGGGGGGGCCCTCTTCCCTGCCCGGCCTCAGGCAACCACACGTCTTGAGCCAGCCGGGATAGGCAGGGTGACCAGAGCAGCGCTTTCCCTTCGGGTCTTGCCGCGAGTGGCGAGGCGGGCGCGCAGCAGGGCGAGCGCGTCCCTGGCCCTCGCCTTGCCGGTCACATTGTCTGTGGGGAGGTGGAGGCTCGAGTGGGTCGGTCGCTGGGGCGGCAGAAGCTGCCTTCGGTCACGTGGGGCTCCTGCCGCCGCCGCCGCCGCCGCCGCCGTCGCTGCGCTGAGGCACCTTCGCCGCCGCCGCCGCCGCAGCGCCAGACGCTCCGAGCCCAGCCCCGTCCAGGTGCCGGCCGCGGAGCCTTCGCCTCCGGCCCCGGGCAGAGGAGAGCCAGACGCCGGCCAGCTATGGAACCGGACTCACGCTGAGGCGGCGGCTGCAGTTGTTGTGCCGGCGGCGGCGGCGGCGTGGGCGGCGGGCACGGGGGGGGCTCTTCTTCGGGCGCTGCAGGTGAGTGTGCGGAGGTGGCGGCGGCGCCTGGCTTGGGGGGAATGGCGGGCGTCCCTTGGCGCCGCGCGGCAGGGCTCAGGGAGGCGGTCCCGCCCCGGGTGCTTGGGGTGTCCGGGAAGACGCTTATGTAAGTGAGCCTGGCCCTTGGAAGGAGTCCGTCCCCGGAGGAGGCTCGTCGACAGATGCTGCCGGAGGGAGGGAGGGAAGGAGGGAAGCGAAAGAAACCTGCCAGGGAGGGAGCTCATGGAAAGGGAAGACGCGCTAGGCTCCGGCTGCGAAATGCGCCGCTTCTCTCGCCATCCCACGGAAGGTCAGTTCGCGTCGGCAGCCCTTCCATACCCGCAGGCGGGGGCGGGGGGGAGGGAGGGAGAGGAAACCTTCGCCGGCCCGGTGAAAGATCCCGCAAGCCGGGAGGAAACTTATCCCTGGCAGAAAGTGCCTCTTTCGGGTCCCAGTCGGGGAAGAATGGAGGAACTGGGCTTGGGGGCAGGCGGAGGGACAAAAAACATTTGGCAATGTGGTCCGGTTTGTCAGAAGGATGATGGGATGTCCCAGAGGATCATGAATCCCAAGTGGATTAAAGTGATTAAAGAAATGCACTTGGTCCATGCTCAGAGGCACTATTTTGTCACGGTTTCAGGGTTGAGTGCTGAGGCTGCGAATAAGTAGGAGTGCAATATTGAATTGATTCTAATGAATCTGTCAGGGTAACCGAATGGAGATATTTTAATCAAATGAAAAGATATCCTGTTAATCAGATGATTTCCCATTTTCCTAAAAGAAGAGTTAATTATTTATTATTTGTTTAATTAATGCATTTATTTGGATGAAGGGAATGGTATACCACTTTTGCATACTTTGTACCTCAAAAGTCCTGGAAAAGTTTGATGGCTGATTTTTAATTATTTAGATTTAATTACTGACAGTGAATGAAGCCAGCATCTTAAAAAGCAGAGACATCACCTTGAGGACAAAAGTCCACATAGTCAAAGCTATGGTTTTTCCAGTAGTGATGTATGGAAGTGAGAGCTGGACCATAAACAAGGTTGACTGCTGAAGAATTGATGCTTTTGAATTATGGTGCTGGAGGAGGCTCCTGGACTGCAAGGAGATCAGACCTATCCATTCTGAAATCAATCCTGAGTGTTCACTGGAAGGACAGATCCTGAAGCTGAGGCTTCAATACTTTGGCCATCCCATGAGAAGAGAAGACTCCCTGGAAAAGACCCTGATGCTGGGAAAGTGTGAAGGCAAGAGGAGAAGGGGAAGACAGAGGACGAAATGTGACCAACATGAATTTGACCAAACTCCGGGAGGCAGTGGAAGACAGGAGGGCCTGGTGTGCTGTGCTCCATGGGGGTCACGAAGAGTCGGACATGACTTAATGACTAAACAACAACAACTGACAGTGAAAAACAGATTTAAATATGCAGATGCTTTGCTTTCCATCTTTCCCCCCCTTTTGGTCCCTACTTACCACTGGAATGCAGACTTTCCCAAACTTCTCTGACACTGAATTTGGAAAATAGTCTAGGGCTAAGTTCTAATATATACTAAGGTCTAAGACTTCCAATACATACAGAGGTTATATGGATGCAAAGCAAAATGGATCCTGTCTTGCCTTCTGTTTCAGTCGGGGGTGATATTAGTATATTTTAAAAAAAGTAATTGGCATGAAGGACTTACTTTTGTAGGAAGTATTGCTGTACATTATCAAACATCTGGCATAATGCTGAGTGGAAAACTAATTGAGAGTTATTTCTTTGCCTTTTCCCTCTGTGCATTTGGAACATAACTGTTGCTTGCAGAGTAGTTTGGTGACAGGGTGTAGTCACTGGTTATACCTAGAGTGGAGGACATGTGGCCCTCCCCAGGTTATTTAACTGCAACTTCCATCAGCCCCATCTGTGTGACAAAACCAAGTTCAGATTCTCCTCATTTATGGTGCTCAGCAAATGAACATGGATGTGTGCTGATCCCTGCAGGAGGAAAAGTAGGAAACAGGCGAAAAATATACAAGAGCATGTTCTAAGGCAGTGGTTGCTAACCTTGGGTCTCCATCTGGGGATGTTCTTGGATTAAAACTCCCACAAGCCTTCACCACTAGTTGTGCTGGCCAAGATTTCTGGGATGTAGTCCAAGAACATCTGGGGACCCAAAGTTGGCAACCACTCTTCCAAGACGACTTTATTTTCCTGAGCCAAATGAGTGGTCCATATAATCTACCCCTGTTTAATCTCACTGGCTTGTAGAACCTTGCTAGAAAGATCTTCTTCAGTCCCCTTCATTTTCAGAGAAGGATACCAGGAATGAAACCCAGGACATTTTATATGCAAAGCACATGGTGTGCCGATTAATTGTATGTGACCCACGTAGAAGCTTCCTCTGGGAAGTCTTTATCAGAAGGCTTAGTAGTTTACTGAGTAAAAACTAAAAAGAAAAAGAAAGAAACATAACATAGGGTAGGGTTCAAAAACCCATGGCCCTCCAAATGTGTGTTAGACATCAGCTTTCATCAGCTCTAGCCAGATGAGGGATGATGGGAATTGTAGTCAAGCAACATCTGAATGGCCACACATTTGCCAGTCTTCCTGATGAAAGGGTCACACATGCATCTAAATGGACTGAAGTACATGCACAATTCATGGGATCAGCCCCTGCTCTGCCTGCCTTCCAGAAACGAGATATGTTTGAGCTGCTCTACATACTCCTCTCCCCATGAATCTAATGCAAAAGTTACGTATCTCTTACAGAAAAGAAAGACTAGAAAGAAGAAAAAGTACCCCCCCCACCAGCTGACAAGATCTCACATTAAAGAATTACCAGATGATTCTTTAATGTGAGATCTTAACAAGAATAAAAGTATGCAAAACAATCTTGGACAAATGTGATTGCTCATTCAGAATTTTATATTTGAATATGATGCAACTCAAGTGTCTAGGACACATGATAACATAAAAAAAGAGGAAGCACAGATACATTTAGTACCCATTCTACAAAATGCTGGCAAATCAGTATTTTTAATTGCAGTCACTAGGAATGCATTAGTAGCAACACATTCTGCCTCTCTTAGCTACCCATATCTTTGCTGCCCATCTTGTCATGTTCAAAATCATAAAAGGGAACAGAAAGTCCACTGACTGCTTAAATGTAAATAGTGTAGCATGTATTTTTTTTTTGCATTGCTAGTATTCTGTGCATTATACTGTACTAAACAGCGATCTTCTTTTTGACAGCTAGTGTATGTGTGATAAAGAAAAATCTGAGGTTTTTCGGATACACAGTCAATCTAAATGTTTTATACAGCAAGAGGTGGGACTTCTTTGTGGGCGGGGGTCAAGTGCAAGATGAACTTTGGACTTCTATCTAGTACAAAACTGTCTTTTTAGTTAGGAACTAGAGATGGGCAAGAAATGCCAGCTTGGTGGTTCGTCCTTGGGACCAACAGGTGTTTGGCAGTTCCCAGCCCCCTTCCTCCAGCGGATGCCCACTCTGAGGCAGTGCCCAGCTTCCCTATGCTGCCTCTGAGTGGGCACCTTCTTTCTTTCTTTCTTTCTTTCTTTCTTTCTTTCTTTCTTTCTTTCTTTCTTTCTTTCTTTCTTTCTTTCTTTCTTTCTTTCTTTCTTTCTTTCTTTCTTTCTTTCTTCCTTTCTTTCTTCCTTCCTTTCTTTCTTCCTTCCTTCCTTCCTTCCTTCCTTCCTTCCTTCCTTCCTTCCTTCCTTCCTTCCTTCCTTCCTTCCTTCCTTCCTTCCTTCCTTCCTTCCTTCCTTCCTTCCTTCCTTCCTTCCTTCCTTCCTTCCTTCCTTCAGTATTGATAGCAGGTGCCGTTCTCTGTCCTATTACATTTAATGCAATTAATTATTAACTACCGCCCAGACAGAGGAGGCTGGAGTGATCTGCCGTAATCTATTTTATCTCTTATTTGAGTGATCCTTCCATTCACACTTATTGACTTTTTTCCTCACATGAGATGGGTCCAGACAGGTCTTTGGATCACTCCAATTCGTTTCCCTTTCAATTAATGAAACTCCTCTTCCTGCCCCCTTCCCCACTTTTTCCCATAACTGTCATTCAGAAGGCTGTGTGTTAAATAAAGCAAGTGACACAGCAAAACAGCAATGCATCTACCTACCATGGCATAGACAATATTACCAATGTATCTTGTTTATCTAGAATAGTACTGCATCAGTAGGAAAAAATATATAACATTCAAACAGTGCGAGAGTAGAGGAAAACTGGGGGGGGGGGTGTTCTCCATTGTCTTTGAAGGCCACAACTCACCAAATAAATCACAGGGTCAGATAATGATGCCCACAGCTCTATTTTGGTGCAAATTAACTATCTACATGGGCTACAGAATTAGATAATTAGGAGCAGTGTGAATCACACCAAAAAAGCTAGCCTTAGCGCTGCCCAAAAAAGGAGCGGGACAGCTCTGAAAAGAGTCACCCTAAGTCAAAACATGTATGGATGCTGTAAATGGATGTGAACCAAACAACATTAAAAAGGAATCCAAATAGTCAGCTATATGCCTATCTGGATTCTATGTATGCTTACCCTGAAGTAAATCATACAGTGGTTTTACTTCTCCACTGAAATCTACAATCCTATGCATACTAACCTACTTCCTGAACCCAGTGAGTCATATTTCAAGCCACACATGCTTAAGATCAAGCTGCACCTTATTTTAAATTAATGAACTCTAGCCTCTTAACAGACTTAGCATATTTTGGTTGCTGCTACAGGTAAAACACTAAATAATTCACATGCCTTGTGCAAGAGATAGGGATAAGAGAACCAGGAAGAAGGTTGAACATGCTCTTAGCATCACCTTCCGTAAGATCAACAGAATATATACACAGAATGGCCTGGGAAAAGGGCTCTCCCCATAGCTGTCCTATATTTGCATAAAGACTCTACCCGTGCTTTGGATTGCACAAGGATAAGAAACAGAAAAGACACTGATCTGGTAAAATGTTGAAAAAAAAAGTGCTAGAGCCAAATAAGGATTTTAAGGAAAAGGATGGTTTAAAATAAAAGTAAATTCTAACTCAAATACAAGAAGGCTATAGAGGTTTAGTATTAGGATCAAGTATTTTCTGGCAGCAAAAACCCTTTTTGCTGGCAAAATTATTTTCTTTCAGCAGATCTCAGAGATCAGCTAAAAACAGGGATATGCCAGGAGAATGGCTTTGTTGATTAAGATCTGCTGGCAGAACAGCCAAATACAAGGAGGAGTGTATTGCTACATTATGCAAACCCCGAATCTTGTCCTGCCCATAGCCACAATGTCAGGACAAAATAAGGAGTGGGCAGCTGCATCTAAATACTTTCTACCACCCCCTAGGCTGGCATAAATTTGGATTTAGCAAAGTTTCTGCTAACCTAATGTTGGCTCTTCGGACCCTTGGGCATGTCAGGTGGTTAGGATGGCACTGTTTTAGTTCCTGCTTTTAGACAGATATCTTCAAATGAACTGAAACTCTTATACAAAAACAGGAACTCTGCTATAGAAATGCATTTGTTTATGGAAAATGTTTCCCTTGCTTGGTTCTAAAAATAGTGCTTTCTGTCAGTGAACTATGGGAAGGGGGGGAGGTGATGGGTAGTGTGAATTAATTTTTCTCCACTGTGTATGAATCTGCCATTCTGTGCTGTGTTTGGCTTGATTTGACTAGCTCTTGGATGTGTGTGTGTGTGTGTGTGTGTGTGTGTGTGTGTGTGTGTGTGCGTGCGTGCGTGTGCGTGCGTGCGTGCACGCGGGTGTGTACGGGTCTGGGTCTGGCACATATGGGCACTGATCTCTGTTTCCTCTTTCTTTAGATACTCTTTAGATATGCTCGTAACCACATTCTGACATGTTGTCTTAGTCATTCCAAGACTGCTAGTGTCTTTTCTGGTTTTGCCCATGGTTTATACATTCCAGCAATGGAAACTCCTGAAGTGGTTGCAAGCAGCTGCAGTTCTCATGAGGATGAAAGCCGTTATAGCTACAAGCAGCGTCCTTCAGTGTGTCAGGAGCTGCTTCTTGAAGATCAGCTGAGAAGGAAACTTAAATTTTTCTTTATGAACCCTTGTGAAAAGTTCTGGGCTCGAGGGAGGAAGCCTTGGAAACTTGGGATACAACTTCTGAAAATTGTCATGGTGACTATCCAGGTGAGATGGAGGAATTCTATATATATTTAAATGTCATTTTTGCGCAATGTTATTTGAACATGGCTTCAAGAATGTATTGGCCCTGAGCTTGAAATCATTCATGTAGAGTGCAGTCCTAACTAGCCAAGAAAACTGGAGGTCAGCTGATACAACATTAGGCCAATGGAAGTTGAGTTTAATCCAAACCTTTCCCAGATTAGAAATATTGGTAATTCCTTGGGACTACCATCAGACAGATTTTGTGCTGGCACAATGGCTATGTCCTAAGCTGCAGAAGGTTTGGATATGCCACAACTCAGCTGATCCCTTGCTCCTCTCCTTCTTGACCCCTTTTTGGTTCTGTTGACACATCTTAAGTCAGTGGAACAGTTCACTGGCAGATTCTTCTGTCAGCAGAAGTGTGAGAAGGGGTTCTGTGGCCACAACAGGTCTGCAGATGTAAGAAGGTTTCTGATGACATAAGATTTCTAGTGACTTGTTCTCAAACCACTACAGCCAGGACATCTTTGAGTTAAGGTTGCACTGTTGGAAACAGTTTGTGAAATAAATATCCAGACCTCCTTTGCATGTTGTATGAAAGCTTCAAACTCTGAAACCTAAAAAGTAAAGGGGAAATTACCTCTTTATATTTATACCCAAAAATGATTTTTTTTCCAGATAAGAGGGATCAGATCTTGTGGTCAAACAGTTGTATAGCCATCATGCTGTCTTCTGTTTTGGGGATGCTAGAAAAAAGGAATACAATCTTCCCCATCCTGGCATCCTTTGGATTTATTATACTCCAGCTCCCCTCAGCCCCAGCCAGCAGTCAAGCTGTACTGACATGTAGTCTGTTGTTTTCCATTTTGAAGATAGAACCAGGGAAAATGTCAATTTCTCTTATTCTGTTTCAAAGCTCAAGGCAGGGAGGATGGGATCAGTCACTGCTCCTGCAAGTTGTCAGCTACTGTATTGGCCAAGAGATTCTGGAATTTGTACTACAAAAAAAGCAGCACATCCTTCTTTTGCTGTGTCTACACACGCTGGCACTGGCATTAAGTTCTGATCAAACCATCTAATAGTCCTAGCCATATTTGCCCATGTTCAGTCCACTGTTGGGGAGTATAATATTAACTTTTAAACTGCTAATTTTGTCTAAAGCTAAAAACCAACTTTGAATTCTTTCTTTCTGTCTTGTGAATTCCAGCTGGTGTTTTTTGGGTTAAGCAATCAAATGGTGGTCACATTTAAAGAAGAAAATACAATTGCCTTTAAACATCTTTTTCTGAAAGGCTATATGGATCGAATGGATGATACCTATGCAGTGTATACGCAAACAGATGTCTATGACCAGATCAACTTTGCAATAAAGCAGGTATCAATTTTTATTGCTATAATACATGAAATGATCTTCCACAGAACAATATTCTCCAGTGAACATAGTACAGTATTTGACCCAATGTCATCCAGTGAGCTTTACTTGGTTTCTCAGTTCCTAAGTCCACTATGCCAGTAGTTCTTAACCTTGATTA